>NW_028244089.1:1007500-1456507 GCF_964263255.1 Lissotriton vulgaris
ATAAATATATTAATTGCTCTGCTACGCCATGGAAAACAGAACAGGTGTCATTAAATTTAAAGTGCCTCTGTAGAGTTGAAGCAACAGTAAACAGAACTTATGCAAAAAATTCTAACAGACCAGGCCTGAGCGAGTTGCTTACTTGTTTCCCCACGGAGGCGGGCTGCTATGTGGTTTTTCTTTTACATTTCTGCTCGTTGTGAGATTGCGGGGCATCGTCGGAAATGGGGAAAAGCTTCAAGCCTTCAAGTTGGTGACTCCTTCAATCTTCACACGCAGCTTCTCATAAAACCACGAGTCTGACTGGTGCAGAAATGGCGTCCTGCATAACTGCAGCGTGGAAAGCAGGAATAAGACTGAATCCAGCTGCACGGTGATTGGCCAAGCAGTGCGGGCCACAGCAGAGCAGCCAACACCCACGCGTGGCACCATCCTGCTGCTGCAGCAGCCAATCCTGGCGCAGCGTTAACAGCGCCACTGCGCCAGGATTGGCTTACGAGCAGACTGCTATTTGCCCCTAATGAGACCGGGGCCGAGACTGCATGCCTGTCTAGTTTCTTAGTGCTAAGGGTGGGGGGGGGTGGACGGACCACAGTACGCGTGCGCAGGCCAGTCAAAATATCGAGGCCTCCTGGATTTCACATGCGCAGGTGTACAGTTACTGTAGTACACACTGCGCATGTGAAACCCACGAGTGCTCAATATTTTGACAGGCCCGCGCCGCGCGCAGTTACTGGCCAACGCTATTCGGCTTGCACCGCCCCCGCACGGCCCACTGCCTTCTGCGCTGCCAGATTCTGTCGGGCTTCTCCCGGCCGGGGACGATAGCGCGCTGCAATTATAATCCCGGCCGTACCGTTCGGACGTTTTTTAAAATAAATTATGCATGCCATGTTCTTGTTGGCAGGTGCGTCCATGGCTAGTGGGGCAACGCCCCAACGCCCCCAATGGACGCACCGCCACTGCTTCTAACAAGATGCAATCCTACACCGTCTACCTCCTGTAACTTCCTGCTCCTTTACAGACATCCACCTAGCAAGGCGACATTTCCAAACGCGCTTCTAGACACAGTTTCAAACCTGATAACAATACACTTCAACCTATGCGTTCTGGGTGACCTTAACATTTGGTTTGACAAACCCAATATGACCCATCCAAAAACAATAATCACTGGCCTAGATGCACTGAACCTGCATCAGATTGTCCACAAACCAACACACACCGCTGGACATGTCATAGATGTCATTTTTGCTAATACTGAACTAGTTACCTTTCAAACTATAACTCCAGTCATATGGTCAGACCCCCACTTGCTTGCTTTCCAACCTAAAACAACACTAAGCGACTCACCTAAAACTACCTTACATCCATCCACCTATCGGCCGTGGAACAAACTTAATTTGGAACCCTTCGAAACACAACAAACATCAAGTACAAATCTGGAAACAATAAATTCTGTTCAAAATGTAAATGAGTGGCTACAGGAAGCTTTTGACATCCTGATACCACTCAAAACCACACAACAGAACAAAAGAAAAAAGTGCCTTGGAGAAACATAGAAATAAAAGACATAAAACAACAAATTAGAAAGCTGCAACGTACCTGGCTCAAAACAAACGCCAAACAAAACAAACTTCACCTACAAAAAATTAACAGATTATACAAGTCGGCTATCAAAAAAGCTAAGAAAAGGTACTATTCAGACAGAATTCAAAACGCTACATATGCAAATAAAGAATTCTATAAAATACTCAATGAATTTTGCAAACCAAATTGCCTAGAAGGAACTCATCCAGTTACTCAAGATTTCACAGACAAACTGGAAAATCATTACACGGACAAAGCAGACACGTTGGACTCGTACTTAAAACAGAAACAAAGCACCAGCACTAACCCTTGTACAAAACAACAATCCAAGAATACTCTGGTCTCCGTTCCTTCCAACACATCTCACATGATGAATTTATGGACCTGGTCAAAGGATGCAGGCCTGCTGGCAGCCATTCTGACCCCTGTCCGCCACAAACTTTCAAGACAATTCTTTTAACAACCTCTGCTGCCACTCCAGTAAGAGGAATCATCAACGATTCCTTCACTACCAGAATATTTCCAGAAGAACTCAAAAAGTCATACATACACCCTTTACTGAAGAAAACAAACTTGGATCCGCTGAACCCTGACAACTACAGACCCATTACAAATGGACCTTTCCTGGGCAAACTGATAGAAAGAGCAGCATTCGCCCGGATGTCACAAATCATTGAAGAGAATGACATACTTTCAGACTTTTAAACAGGATTCCGTCCGGGAAGAGACATTGAATCTGCCCTCCTTGCCATCTGGGATGACCTGAAGAATACAGTTGACTGCAACGGGGTTCCTGCGCTACTCCTCTTGGACCTCTCAGCTGCTGTTGACACGGTTGACCATGACACTCTGAAACAAAGACTCTATGAAGCCGGCATAGAGGGAACTGCTTTAGACTGGATAGCGTCCTACCTTTGAAACATAACTAATGTCATCAATACCCCACCATTCTCGTCCAAACCGTACTCCACAAAAGCAGGGGTCCCTCAAGGTTCTATCATTTCACCCATGCTTTTCAACATCTACATGAAGTCATTACCAGTACTGATCAATAAATTTCCCCTCACGTGCTATAACTATGCAATTGACGCGCAATACTCCTTCAACTGGAATGTACCAAAGACATAGGAAAATCACCAATTTTCAGCTGTCTCAGAGCCACGGATCAGTGGATGACTTGGAGCCATCTCAAATTGAATGCTTCAAAAACGGAAATACTCGCGTGTGGCGATTGGAAACATTACAACACCCTTGCCGCATGGCCTGATGAACTGGGATCACCGCCTAAAGTATCAAAGGAAGTAAGAAACCTCAGAGTGATGATGGACCCCAAGTTGTCGATGAATGCCCAAATGGACAAACTAGCAAGATCAAGCTTTGTCACTATAAAAACGATGCAACAAATATTCCCTCATTTGGGATTTCCACACAAGGTCCAAGCGCCCATCTCCCTTGTTCTGTCCAAACTCGATTACGCCAATAGCCTCTACCACGGATCACCTTTCACGACCATGAAAAGACTACAACGGATTCAGCACTCGGCTGCCAGACTACTCTTGCATATCAAACTGCAAGACCACATCTCCCCTGCCTTGAAAGCCCTGCATTGGATACTGGTTGCCAGAAGATCCACGTTCAAGCTGCTTTGTATCACCCACAAAGCGATACATGGAATGGGACCACTTTTCATCAGGAATAAAATCACCAAACACATTCAACAGAGGAGCCTCCGCTCTAAAGGAGCATCTCGCCTCAAAATCCCAACATACAAGAAAAAAATCCCTGAGTGGCACATCCTTCTCTGTTCAAGCAGCCAAACTATGGAACTCTTTACCCCCCAACATAAGATCCACTGACAACCACCTTATCTTCAGAAAACTAATCAAGATCTGGCTCTTCCCCACATAAGCACCATACGCAAACAGAAATGTACAGCATATCCCTCTGTATATAAGCATTTGTTTTCACTATAGATATGTACCTATCTTTGTGTATTACTTTGTATAAACATGTAGAATAATTATGTTGTTGAGAAAAAATAATAATAATAAATAAATAAAAAACATCTTTGGTCTACATGTACTTACTTCCCTCGTGCATCTATGTACCTTCCATGTACTTGGATCTGTGTGTCTGTTACTTTTCTCCTGAAAAAGCATATCCAATGCACTACCCAATTTCTCATCCTGTGCCTCTATCAATATATTTAATCTACACATACTTACCTCCTTTATGTATCTATATACTTTCAATGTATTTATGGATCTATATATTTATCACTTTCTTCTAACTTAGCATTTCCAAAGCACTACCCTATTTCTCAGACTATACTTCGCTCAATATATCTTGTAGCCCAACTTTCTGACTCATCTCAAACTTCTTTCTACTACTCTTTCCAATGCACTACCCTATCTCTCATCCTATACCTATATCAATATATCCTCTACATCCACTCTCTCTCATTTATCCCAAACCCCATATCACTACTATGATCCCCAAAATAACCCTTTATAGGGCTCGCCTGCTGATGCGCTTCAGCGCATCGCTGGCGAAGCTCTATTACGGCTTATCCAGTGTTGATCCACCACTGGCGATTCCAGTGGCGATTTCTTCAAGTGCATGTGCTTTTTAGGTCATTGCGCAAGCGCAAGCCCTAAAAAGCGCGTGCACAATGCCACCAGCCGCCTGCCTGCCTGCCTCGCATTACCAGATCAAAGGCAGCCCAGCCCCCCTCCCACAAGCTTCTCAGCGTGTGCTCTGCCTCAGGCCGGCATTTCTCCTCCCCTCGGGCAAACAGATAGCCACAATAACACCCTCCCTGCTCCGCTTTTTTTCTCAATTTCTCCCAGTCTACACTTCCCATTAGGAGCCCTTCCTCCCCCCAGATAAGCTATCTCCATAAGAGATAAGCAGCTCTTCCACCATCTCAAACCCGTATTAGTGCTCCTCACTATGCATGTTTTTACTTAAAAAATCAGCACAATGCAGCAGTGTGACATCAAGCCAGGTTCATCGACATCACTGCAAAAGTAAAGTTTTTATTCCCCATTTCCTCTTCAAGAAAGTGACTGCGCATCAGCCTCTACGGATCAGAAAGCGGAGCCCCCCCACTGACCGGGCTGCGAGTCAAATTGCCATGTTTCACAAATTATGGTTTTCGTGGTCTTATTCTGGAGTAGCCCTGTTGGCAAGAGAGGAAAGAGCAAGGCTCTGACAGTCAGTCCTCCTCTGCTTCATAGTATGCCGCGCCACTATAGTAAGTTGAACAAGGGATATTATTTGACAGAAAGAGGCAACCTGCATCTATTCACGGAAATACATTGAGCAGTCAACATTTTTATTTTTTAAAGCTACATACAATGCACCATAACTATTCTAGGTCTACAAATGGAAATACATAACTAGCAATATTTTTATTTATTTTTTAAGAGGTGCATACTTAAAAAACATGATTACAAAAATTAAACATCAACTAGTAATTAAAAAACCTAGCAATTAAGATATGCCACGTCAAATAATAACTTTTGTCGCCAATTAATTATCAGTGTCTGGAATGGATATGGTCACACCCTCACTCACCCTCAACCCCTCACCCTCACTCACCCTCAACCCCTCACCCACACCCTCACTCACCCTCAACACCTCACCCTCAACCCCTCCCTCACGCTCACCCACCCTCACCCTCACTCACCCTCAACCCCTCACCCTCACTCACCCTCAACCCCTCACCCTCAACCCCTCACCCTCACTCACCCTCAACCCCTCACCCTCACTCACCCTCAACCCCTCACCCTCAACACCTCACTCACCCTCACGCTCACCCTCACGCTCACCCACCCTCACCCTCAACACCTCACCCTCAATCACCCTCAACCCCTCACCCTCACTCACCCTCAACCCCTCACCCTCAACCCCACACTCACCCTCACTCTCACTCATCCTCTATCACCCTCAACCCCTCACTCACCCTCAACCTCTCACCCTCACTCACCCTCAACCCCTCACCCTCACTCACCCTCAACCCCTCACCCTCACTCACCCTCAACCCCTCACCCTCAACCCCTCACTCACCCTCAACCCCTCACTCACCCTCAACCTCTCACCCTCACTCACCCTCAACACCTCACCCTCACTCACCCTCAACCCCTCACCCTCACTCACCCTCAGCCCCTCACCCTCAACCCCTCACCCTCACTCACCCTCAACCCCTCACCCTCACTCACCCTCACCCTCACTCACCCTCAACACCTCACCCTCACCCTCACTCACCCTCACTCACCCTCAGTCACCCTCAGTCACCCTCAACCCCTCACCCTCACATTCACTCACCCTCACTCACCCTCACTCACCCTCAACCCCTCACCCTCAACCCCTCACCCTCACTCACCCTCAACCCCTCACCCTCACTCACCCTCACCCTCACTCACCCTCAACACCTCACCCTCACTCACCCTCAATGCCTCACCCTCACTCACCCTCAACACCTCACCCTCAACCCCTAACTCACCCTCACTCTAACTCACCCTCACTCACCCTCAACACCTCCCTCACCCTCACTCACCCTCACCCACCCTCAACCCCTCACCCTAACTCACCCTCACTCACCCTCAACCCCTCACCCTCACTCACCCTCAACCCCTCATCCTCACCCTCACTCACCCTCAACCCCTCATCCTCACCCTCACTCTCACTCACCCTCACTCACCCTCACCCTCACCCACCCTCACCCTCACTCACCCTCAACCTCACTCACCCTCACCCACCCTCAACCCCTCATCCTCACTCACTCTCACTCACCCTCACCCTCACTCACCCTCACCCTCACTCACCCTCAACCTCACTCACCCTCACCCACCCTCAACCCCTCATCCTCACTCACTCTCACTCACCCTCACTCACCCTCAACCCCTCACCCTCACTCACCCTCAACCCCTCACCCTCACTCATCCTCACCCTCACTCACCCTCACTCACCCTCACTCACATTCACCCTCACCCTCACTCACCCTCACTCACCCTCACCCTCACTCACCCTCACCCTCACCCTCCCTCACCCTCACCCACCCTCACTCACCCTCACCCACCCACAACCCCTCATCCTCACTCACCCTCATCCTCACTCACCCTCACCCTCAACCCCTCACCCTCACTCACCCTCAACACCTCACCCTCACTCACCCTCACCCTCACTCACCCTCAACCCCTCACCCTCAATCCCTCACTCATCCTCACTCACAACCCCTCACCCTCACTCACCCTCAACCCCTCACCCTCACCCTCACTCACCCTCACTCACCCTCAACACCTCACCCTCACTCACCCTCAACCCCTCACCCTCACTCACCCTCACCCTCTCTCACCCTCAACACCTCACCCTCACTCACCCTCACTCACTCTCAACCCCTCACCCACCCTCAACACCTCACCCACACTCACCCTCAACCTCTCACCCTCCCTCACCCTCAACCCCTCACCCTCCCTCACCCTCAACCCCTCACTCACCCTCACTCTCACTCACCCTCACTCACCCTCAACCCCTCAGCCTCACCCTCACCCTCACTCACCCTCAACACCTCACCCTCACTCACCCTCACTCACTCTCAACCCCTCACCCACCCTCACCCTCACTCACCCTCAACACCTCACCCTCACTCACCCTCAACCCCTCACCCTCCCTCACCCTCAACCCCTCACCCTCCCTCACCCTCAACCCCTCACCCTCAACCCCTCCCCCTCGACCCCTCCCCCTCAACCCCTCACCCTCACTCAGCCTCACTCACCCTCAACACCTCACCCTCACTCACCCTCAACACCTCACCCTCACTCACCCTCAACCCCTCACCCTCACTCACCCTCAACCCCTCACCCTCAACACCTCACCCTCACTCACCCTCAAACTCAACATACATACATACATACCCTCACTCACCCTCACTCACCCTCAACCACTCACCCTCACTCACCCTCAACCCCTCACCCTCACTCACCCTCACCCTCAACACCTCACCCTCACTCACCCTCACCCTCACTCACCCGCACGCACCCTCACCCTCACTCACCCTCACCCTCACTCACCCTCACTCACCCTCACTCACCCTCAACCACTCACCCTCACTCACCCTCACCCTCACTCACCCTCACCCTCACTCACCCTCAACCCCTCACCCTCACTCACCCTCAACCCCTCACCCTCACCCTCACTCACCCTCAACCCCTCACTCACCCTCACTCTCACTCATCCTCACTCACCCTCAACCCCTCACCCTCACTCACCCTCACCCACCCTCAACCCCTCACCCTAACTCACCCTCACCCTCACTCACCCTCAACCCCTCACCCTCACTCACCCTCACTCACCCTCACTCACCCTCACTCACCCTCACCCACCCTCACTCACCCTCACCCACACTCACCCTCACCCTCACTCACCCTCACTCACCCTCAACCTCACTCACCCTCACCCACCCTCAACCCCTCATCCTCACTCACCCTCACCCTCACTCACCCTCAACCCCTCACCCTCACTCACCCTCACCCTCACTCAACCTCAACCCCTCACCCTCAATACCTCACCCTCACTCACCCTCACCCTCACCCAACCCCTCACCCTCAATACCTCACCCTCACTCACCCTCACTCACCCTCAACCCCTCACTCACCCTCAACCCCTCACCCACACCATCACTCACCCTCACTCGCCCTCACACGCCCTCACTCACCCTCACTCACCCTCACTCACCCTCAACCTCACTCACCCTCACCCAGCCTCAACCCCTCATCCTCACTCACCCTCACCCTCACTCACCCTCAACCCCTCACCCTCACTCACCCTCAACCCCTCACCCTCACCCTCACTCACCCTCACCCTCACTCACCCTCAACCCCTCACCCTCAATCCCTCACCCTCAATCCCTCACCCTCAGTCACCCTCACCCTCACCCCCTCACCCTCAACCCCTCACCCACACCATCACTCGCCCTCACTCGCCCTCACTCGCCCTCACTCGCCCTCACTCGCCCTCACTCGCCCTCACTCACCCTCACTCACCCTCACTCACCCTCACTCACCCTCTCACCCTCACTCACCCTCACCCTCACTCACCCGCAACACCTCACCCTCACTCACCCTCAATGCCTCACCCTCACTCACCCTCAACACCTCACCCTCAACCCCTAACTCACCCTCACTCTAACTCACCCTCACTCACCCTCAACACCTCCCTCACCCTCACTCACCCTCACCCACCCTCAACCCCTCACCCTAACTCACCCTCACCCTCACTCACCCTCAACCCCTCACCCTCACTCACCCTCAACCCCTCACCCTCACTCACCCTCAACCCCTCATCCTCACCCTCACTCACCCTCAACCCCTCATCCTCACCCTCACTCTCACTCACCCTCACTCACCCTCACTCACCCTCACTCACCCTCACCCTCACTCACCCTCACCCTCACTCACCCTCAACCTCACTCACCCTCACCCACCCTCAACCCCTCATCCTCACTCACTCTCACTCACCCTCACTCACCCTCACCCTCACTCACCCTCAACCTCACTCACCCTCACCCACCCTCAACCCCTCATCCTCACTCACTCTCACTCACCCTCACTCACCCTCAACCCCTCACCCTCACTCACCCTCAACCCCTCACCCTCACTCATCCTCACCCTCACTCACCCTCACTCACATTCACCCTCACCCTCACTCACCCTCACTCACCCTCACCCTCACTCACCCTCACTCACCCTCACCCTCCCTCACCCACCCTCACTCACCCTCACCCACCCTCAACCCCTCATCCTCACTCACCCTCATCCTCACTCACCCTCACCCTCAACCCCTCACCCTCACTCACCCTCAACACCTCACCCTCACTCACCCTCAACCCCTCACCCTCAATCCCTCACCCTCACTCATCCTCACTCACAACCCCTCACCCTCACTCACCCTCAACCCCTCACCCTCACCCTCACTCACCCTCACTCACCCTCACTCACCTTCTCTCACCCTCAACACCTCACCCTCACTCACCCTCAACCCCTCACTCACCCTCACCCTCTCTCACCCTCAACACCTCACCCTCACTCACCCTCACTCACTCTCAACCCCTCACCCACCCTCACTCACCCTCAACACCTCACCCTCACTCACCCTCAACCCCTCACCCTCCCTCACCCTCAACCCCTCACCCTCAACCCCTCACTCACCCTCACTCTCACTCACCCTCACTCACCCTCAACCTTACCCTCACCCTCACCCTCACTCACCCTCAACACCTCACCCTCACTCACCCTCACTCACTCTCAACCCCTCACCCACCCTCACCCTCACTCACCCTCAACACCTCACCCTCACTCACCCTCAACCCCTCACCCTCCCTCACCCTCAACCCCTCACCCTCCCTCACCCTCAACCCCTCACCCTCAACCCCTCCCCCTCGACCCCTCCCCCTCAACCCCTCACCCTCACTCAGCCTCACTCACCCTCAACACCTCACCCTCACTCACCCTCAACACCTCACCCTCACTCACCCTCAACACCTCACCCTCAACCCCTCACCCTCACCCTCACTCACCCTCACAACACATATTGTGTTACAATAGGTGTCACATTTGCAAAAGATAAAACTATTGGCATTGTAAATAACAAAGCTATTAATTCGCTATTTTCAAAACAAGCACATAAATAAAAAATGTCCTTTACAATATCAATAGCTCAAACTTTCCTAATGCAAGACCTATTGCATTGCTGTGCTTCTCTCCCCTGCTGCACTCTCCTGCTCTCTAGAGATGTGGCCTAACGACAAGAGCTGCCATCTAAGTCACGTAAATACAAAATATGTTGCATTCCAAATGCTATAGGTGTCACATTCGCAAAAGTTATAACTATTGGCATTGTAAATGACAAAGCCATCAATTTAGCAATTTTAAAAACCAACAAATAAATAACATATGTCATTTACAATACCAATAACTCCAACTTTTCTAATGCGAGACCTATTGCATTTCCAATGCTTGTTAGACTCTCTCCTACTCTACCCCTCCTTGCATCATCTGACACCGCTTTTACTATACCGATCCCCTAAAACAAACCTTTCTAAACTCTCCCCTCTGACTCCTCCCCTCCAAAACTACTTTTTACTCATCTAAAAGCCTCCTCCTACTGCTAAGACCGAAAAAAATGTTTTTTAAATCCTTGACTCTTCTATCCCTCCACTATCCTTTTCAATCAAAATTAACAGACTAACATGTTCACTTCTCAAATTCCATATTAAATTATACTAATTCACCACTAATCCTTTATGGGTTCCAGAGTAGAGTGCTACTCGCCAATAAAGCGTCTTAACACCCCATCAGAGTTACAAGCGCTATATAAAAGCAAACCTTTTCCCTTTTCTACCCCTACCCAACCCTTCTCAATCCAAATAACTAACACATCCACCACTAAAATTACTTTCATGTTTCACCGTACTAATTCAACACTAATACTTATGGGTTCCAGAGTAGGGTGCTACTCGCTCTTTCAAAATCCCATCAGGGGTAGCAAGCGCTATATAAATACAAACCTCTTTCCCTCTTCTAGCCCGCCCCCTACCCTTCTCTACCGAAAAAACTGAACAACATATCCACTACTCAAATTACTTCATATTATACTATACTAATTTTCAACACTAATCCTGTATGGGTTCCGGAGTGGCGTGCTACTCGCCAGAAAAGCACTTCAACACCCATCAGGGGTAACAAGTGCTATATGAATGCAAACCTTTCTTGCCCTTTTATCCCTCCGATATCCTACTCACTCCAAATAACTGACTAATAGCCACCAATTAAATTAATTTCATATTTAACCATATTAATTCACCACTAATCCTTTAAGGGCTTCTGGAGTAGCGTGCTTTAACACCCCATCAGGGGTAACAAGTGCTATATAAATACAAACCTTTGTCCTCCTCTATCCTTCTGTTATCATTCCAAATCCAAATAACTGACTAACCTATCACCACTTAAAATGTACTTACATGTTTCACTATACTAATTTAACACTAATCCTCTATGGGTCCCGGAGTAACGTGCTACTCGCCGAAAAAGCGCTTTGACGCCTCGTCAGGGGTAGTAAGTGCTATGTAAATGCAATTACAATATATACACACACACATAGGGGTAGTCAGGCGGCAGGCTTACATTACTAGATAAACAAGAAATACTACTCTTGAAATTAACACGATGCCACGGGGCTGGCATTCACTGCGGTGGCAATTTCTGGACCACGTTATGTTAAATGTATTTGTAGAGCACACGGACGCTCGGCTTCTTGGAACTGAAGAACTAACAAAAGGTTTATAATTTTTTTTTTAATTTACAGATTGGAAAGCCACGTTGTGATGGTTCTCCTGAACTGGACCAGCACGGATTCTGGTGTTGGATGGCAGTGAGTGAGTTTGACTGTTGGTGTGATGCAGCCGAGGAAGCGCTGTCTGTCCTGCTGCGAGGCGCTATCAGTAGGAACTGGTTTCAGGAACCAAGACTCCGAGGTTAGAAAGGTGGGGCTGTATGGGGGTACAAGGACTTGAGAGGGCTTTAAAGGGTCCCCCAGAATGAACGGGCAGCCAATCAACCTTTTAAAATTGGGGTTGCTTCTCAGTAAAAAAAAAAAACACATTAACAAGGCAGAACCTTGAATGTTATACACAAAATTCCTAAATTAGCGATTTACTAATTTCTGTGCTGTAAACTGCAACTTTTAATTTGTTTCTGTGGGATTAGGGGTCTTCCCTATGCCTTCTTTTTTTTTGGGGGGGGGGGGTCGTTCAAGTGGGCGACTTGTTTCAATCGGGCTGTTTCAATTTACTCCCCCGCCCCTGGACAGGAGTGGGAATGGGCCCCCTCCTTTGGCTGGAAATTGGAAAACCGGATCTGGTGCACGCCTGGGCAACATTTTAATTATGCTGACGAAATTCGCAAATCTTGCATTACATGACATTGTACCACGTGTAATCTTTACCCCGCTGGGGACAGGTGTTATGCAGGGAATATCTTGGCAACACATTTTATGCTCGAACTAGCCTCTTATTTCTAACTCAGTCGCAGTTTTTTTTTTTAAATAAGATATTGTCAAGCCATATTTCGCACAATTGGTGCGATTTTCCTAAGATTCCATTACATTTCTCAAAAACAACGTACACAATTTTCCACGCCGCGATATGTGCGCCCTACTGTTCAAAATGCTGCATATAAAGTGACAACAAATAACAGAAACAGTTGAAAAGAACATCCACACGCACTGGCACAGCACAGACCCTACGCTAGGCTACTGAATTAATTGGGCGCTGGCGGGAGCAGGTAAATTCTGCACTTAAAACGGCGGTGCTTCGGGCCTCGAGGCGCCTCTTTGATGAGCTGCAGTTCACGAACCCTTGTTTTTGTGTAAAATAAGACGGTGGCACACACCAGGCTCGGGGCCTTGATTCCCGCTCGCGCTGTGTGCTTAGATAAACCCCGGCTGGCTCCCCAAAGGATGCAGTATTTACTTATTTGAGGCTCTCGTTCTAACAGGGCTCCCAGAGCCCCCCTCTACCTCCCGCAGTCTGCCCACGCCGCCCCCTCCAGTGGCGGCCCATCCCCACAGTCCGTGCCTTTTGAAAGTTAAAGCCCCGCCCCCGTGGGGCAGCCTGTATGATGGAGGATAGGGGGGTACGTGAGCAGGGGGAGGGGTAAGAGGGTGAGGACGGAGAGGGTAAGGGGGTACGTGACAGGCAGGGTAAGGGAATACGAGAGGACAGGGAGGGTAAGGGGGTACGTGACAGGCAGGGTAAGGGAATACGAGAGGACAGGGAGGGTAAGGGGGTACGTGACAGGCAGGGTAAGGGAATACGAGAGGACAGGGAGGGTAAGGGGGTACGTGACCGGCAGGGTAAGGGAATACGAGAGGACAGGGAGGGTAAGGGGGTACGTGACAGGCAGGGTAAGGGAATACGAGAGGAGAGGGAGGGTAAGGGGGTACGTGACAGGCAGGGTAAGGGAATACGAGAGGACAGGGAGGGTAAGGGGGTACGTGACAGGCAGGGTAACGGGTGAATACAGGCAGGGTAAGGGGGTACGTGACAGGCAGGGTAACAGGTACATGAGTACAGGAAGGGTAAGGGGGTACGTAACAGGAAGGGTAAGGGGGTACGTAACAGGAAGGGTAAGGGGGTACATGACAGGCAGGGTAAGGGGGTACGCAAGGACAGGCAGGGTAAGGGGGTACGCGAGGAAAGGCAGGGTAAGGGGGTACACGAGGGTAAGGGGGTACACGAGGACAGGCAGGGTAAGAGGGTACATAAGTACGGAGACAGTAAGGATGTATGTGAGGATGGAGAGGGCAAGGGGGTGCGTGAAGACGGAGAGGGTAAGTGGTAGGTGGGGACGAAAAGGACACAGGGGTACGTGAGGACAGGTGGTAAGAATGGAGAGGGTAAGGGGGTACATGAGGACAAGCAGGGAAAGGGTGTACATGAGAACTGAGAGGGTAAGGGGTAGATGGGGACAGAGAGGGTAAGGGGGTAGATGGGGACCGAGGGTAAGGGGGTGGGTGGGGACAGAGAGGGTAAGGGGGTAAGTGGGCACAGAGGGAAAGGGGGTACACGTAGACGGGGAGGGTAAAGAGTAAGTGAGGAAGGAGAGAGTAAGTAAGGAAGGAGAGAGTAAGGGGGTAGGTGGGGACAGGGGGAATGGAAGGGAGAGGAGGGTAATGGGGTAGTTGAGGACAGGGAGGGTATGGGGTACGCATGGATGGGGAGGGTATGGGGGTATGCAAGGAAAGGGACGGTAAGTGGATATGTGAGGACTGGGAGGGAAAGGGGGTTTGTGAGAATGCGAAGGGTAATGTGGTTGGTTAGGACAATGCAGGTAGGTAGGTACACGAGGGAAGGTAAGGGGATATGCGAGGACAGGGAAGGTAAAGTGGTACGTGAGGACGAGGAAGGTAAGGGGGTACGAAAGGACGGGAAGAGTAAGGGGTATGTGAGGACAGAGAGGGTAAGGGGATATGCAAGGATGGAGAGGGTAAGGGGGTATGCGAGGACAGAGAGGGTAAGGGGGTTTGTGAGGACAGGGAGGGTAAGGGGGTACGTGTGGACGGAGAGGGTAAGGGGTATGTGAAAATTAGCAGGGTAAGGGGTAAGTGAGGATAGAGAGAGTAATAGGGCCCGTGAAGATGAAGAGGGAAAGGGGGTATGTGAGGACATGGAGGTGGTACATGAGGACGAGGCTGGTAAGGAGGTACTCGAGGACAGGGTTGGCAAGGGGGTATGTGAGGACAGGGAGGGTAAGGTGGTACATGAGGACGAGGCAGGTAAGGAGGTACGCGAGGACGGGGAGAGTAAGGGTTTATGTGAGGACAGGAAGCGTAAGGTGGTACGTGAGGAAGAGGAAGGTAAGTGGGTACAAAAGGACAGGTAGGGTAAGGGGGTACGAGAGGATGGGGAGGGTAAGGGGGTATGTGAGGACAAGGAGGGTAAGGGGGTACAGAGAGTGTAAGGGGGTACAGTATGCGAGGATGGAGAGGGTAAGGGGTACGCAAGGACGGAGAGGGTAAGGGGGAATGCAAGAACAATGGAGGAAGAGGTATGAAAGGATGAGGAGAGTAAGGGAGTATGGGAGGATAGGGAGGGTAAGGGGTACGCAAGGACAGAGAGGGTAAGGGGGTATGTGATGATGAGGAAGGTAAAGTACCCGAGGACGGGGTTAAGGGAGTATGCGAGGACAGGGAGGGTAAGGTGGTACGTGAGGACGAGGAAGGTAATGAGGTATGCAAGGACGGGGAAGTAAGTGGGTATGTGAGGACGGGGAGAGTAGGGCGGTATGTGAGGACGAGGAAAGTAAGGGGGAACAAAAGGATGGGGAGGGTAAGGGGGTACATGAGGACACAGGCGGCGAGGCCTACCTGGCATGTGCAGATTGAAGGCCAGCAGCACGTTGACGAAGAGGTCGGGGAGCTGGTCTGTGGTGTCCGAGGGTAAGCCGTCCTCCACCACATCCAGCAGGAACTGGATGAAGTGTGAGTTCAGGTGCTCTGTCCCCGCAGAGGAAGAAAGCAAAGGTTACTCTGATCCATCAACAAGTGCCCAAGGTCACACGTAGCACTCTCAACATACCACCTCTGGTCTACAATCATTACTAGCGGTTATCACCAATGACAGGCATTCACCTCTGGGTGCACTGTAGTTACAAATAAGGGGTAACAAAAATATGGAGTTATTTATACGGTTATCAACAATGTCGAGCACGTAAACAAAATGATGAAGGGGCAATGTGCCTGGGGCCAGGAGGCCATGGAGGAGAGCCTTTGACAAGAGCAGGCAGAGAAGGGGCAATGAGCCAGATACCAAGAGGGATGGAGGAGGCTCTGAGCAGAGCAGGCAGAGAAGGGGCAATGTTCAGGGGTACCAGGAGGCCTGGAGGAGAGGCTCTGACAAGAGCAGGCAGAGAGGGGGCAATGTTCAGGGGTACCAGGAGGCCTGGAGGAGAGGCTCTGACAAGAGCAGGCAGAGAGGGGGCAATGTTCAGGGGTACCAGGAGGCCTGGAGGAGAGGCTCTGACCAGAGCAGGCAGAGAAGGGGCAATGTTCAGGGGTACCAGGAGGCCTGGAGGAGAGGCTCTGACAAGAGCAGGCAGAGAGGGGGCAATGTTCAGGGGTACCAGGAGGCCTGGAGGAGAGGCTCTGACAAGAGCAGGCAGAGAGGGGGCAATGTTCAGGGGTACCAGGAGGCCTGGAGGAGAGGCTCTGACAAGAGCAGGCAGAGAGGGGGCAATGTTCAGGGGTACACAAGTTTCATCGAAACAAAATATATAGGAGTGATTCGTAATCACTGCTGACACAGTGCATTAGACACCCTTGCTTCACAGATATCCCTGCTAAATTAAATCATGAAAGCTCAACCTTCTGACGAAAGAAGTCCAAGTGTACAGGGCAAACAGAAAATAGGAGTTTCCAGGTGCTTACCGTAGTGGTGGTAGGGCAGCGGCTCGCCCATCGAGAAGGTCATCGCGAGCACCAAGGCCGAGTAGCACATCTTCTGATGTTCTGTAAGAGGAAGACAAAACAAAACCAAGACATGAGGAAGTGCCCTAGAGAAGCGAGTATCCCTGCTGGGGATGGGGCAGGAAGGGTACTTCTGTCAAGATGTAAAAAACAAAAACACGAGGGAGTCCCCTGTGGACTTCATCAGAGCCTAGATTAAAAGACTTTGTAGACACAATATTTGCTTTCAACATTATTAGGGTACGGAAAAGGCTCTGAACGCTGTACTCGATATTTAACAGGACTCTATCATAAAATCAACAAAGCAAGCTTCTGATTGGAAGACAGCTCATTCAAGACAACTAAGCATTGCTTCTCGCCCACACCACAATCCTACATAGAATGTACCATGATCAACAGTAAATCACAAAGAGAAGACACGATCAACACACACAAAAACCACCAAAGTGCAGGTAACCACGACAATACCACTTCGTAAAGCTCCAAAGTGTTACCCTCACCATCGCTAAACTCTCAAACCTAGTCAACCCCTTAAGGCTATGTTCTGTTAAGACATCAATCCACGGAACGTCATCAATGCCGCCCTCACCCAAGGGACTCTCAACCCCGGACAGGAGTGGAGGGGTGGCGTGGCAGAGAAGTAGGGTGAGAGAATGGACAGAGAGCACACAGTAACATGTGTATCCTACTTTCCTCACCCACTACCTCATCTGCTCTGCTGTCCCATCCCTTCCTGCCACCCACCCCAACACAAGGCCAGGCTCAATAACCTTCTCAAGTTCCATCGGCGAGTACCAAAGCTAGACAAATGATTCCACTCCCTCAAACACTTCCTCATCACTCGCCTCCAGGAGGGCCTTAACACGCTTACATCAACCTCTGCCCCCGCCTCCCCCGCAGATGTCAGCATCTGGCTGAACCCTGAACCAATCCACTTCCTTTTCGCTATCTAAATGGGTAAAACATGCCCAAGTTGGTTTCAAAGGATGAGGTGAGACCAGCTCCTCTACCCTGGCACCAGCTGGCACCCTCAGGGTGAAGTATCCAGATGTTCTATGGTGCATACAATTTTCTGATGGGAAACGTCACATGCATGATTCCTACTTTGGCAAACGCAGCTTGTGAGTCCTATTTTTATTGTATTGGTGACAATGCCTTAATGGTCCTCCAAGGAGGGGCAGGGTAACTTGTGATATATCCCTACAGAAATGCATGTAAAACCGAATGCCTTTTTAAGGTCTAGCTTGGTGGCACAACGCCAGACAATTAGGCGAGAATCCCCAGGAAAGGGGCTTTGACTCTGCTGACATATTTGGAGCCAGGAGTACATTTTTTTTAGCAGAAGTTGTGTGCTACCACAAAGAAGGGCTTGTCCTCCATGCGGCTGTGATCATTATGTTTATTCATCCGGCTACCTTAGCTTGAACTTTCAGGGGCACACATGACATTGCAATGCTATTTAAGTGTCTTAGATAACTAGCTAATTCAGTATGTTTTTCTCTGGCAGCAGAACAGGCAGGAGGCGGCAATCATTAACCTACATGGATTTTTATGTCTGGCTTGACAGTGCGACTGCCACCTGGTATTTTAACCTACACCAATATGATTCTACAGTTCTTTTTTTTTTTTTTTTTTTTTTTTTTTTTTTTGGAAAACCTTTATTGAGTCTTCACAGATTAGTACACAGCACGTCGCCTACAACCCAACCGGGCCGGCCGCTAACATAGCGTATAAGCAACAAATATGCAGTAACACAGTACATGCTGTCGTGAGGACTTGAGGATAAAGCACCAAAAGGAAATTGTGAAGAAGGAGTTGCGAATGGTCCTTGCCAAATTATGAGGTTTTCGTTTTTTGTTTAATACCTAAAAAAGGAAAACATTAAAACTTCGGGAAATCACGTTGCCATCGACACAGGAAACTGAATGCCATTCAGGTGGAAATGTGCCTCTGAGTCCATTCAAATTGCGCTTTTCACATTTTGGCAAATACCGTAGCAATTGCCCCATTCCGTTATATCGCCCCCATCCAGTGCAGCCCCTCCTCCCACCATCATGCCCTCCCTTCTCATTCACTCGTCCTCATCCGACTCCAGTGTGTCCCCTTCAGGGAGTGGCTCACAAATCTCACCCCGGTAAACATTCCATGGGGACCAAACTTTGTTCCACTTGGCCGGGCACCCCCTGGATAAATACACCGCCCGCTCCGTGACCATGGTCCTATCCATATTCACACACCATTGGGAGGCCTTCGGCAGATCTGCCACCCCCCAACGCTGTGCGATGTCCCTCTTCGCCATCATCATACCAATCGTTACCCAGAGGCGACCATGTCGGGACAGGTCAGTTGGTTCCCACACATTAAGAAGACAGCGACGTGGTTCTGGAAGCACGGAGACCTCTAGGACTTGTGAGACGGTGCGCATGACCTGACACCAATATGTTTGTATAAGGGAGCAGTCCCATAATGTATGGAGTAGTGTGCCCTCCTCCCCGCAGCCGCGCAAGCAGAAGGGGTCAGGGGCTCGCTGTATGTGGTGAAGCAATGTCCTGGTGTAGTATGTCCTGTGCAGAACCTTGAGTTGGATGAGTCTCATTCTAGAGGATATGCCCGCCTCTTTAGGGGATGCCAGTGCCTCGTTCCATTCGTGTTCATCCATCTCCCCCACGTCCTGCTCCCATTTTCCCTTAAGAGGCACTAGCGGGTCTGGGGAATTATTCAGGAGTTTCCGGTAGGTAAGGGAGGTGGCCTTCTCCACCATATAGTCAGTTAGGAGGCGATCCTCTAGCGGGGACGACTCTGGGAGAGTTGACCCCACCGGAATAACCGCCAGCAGAGCATGACGCACTTGAACATACCGATAGGTTTCATGTGGTCCCATTTCGTAGAGTTCCTTCAGGCGGTCGAACGTGATGACAGCCCCATGGTCCCACATGTCTCCCACTGTTGAGATGCCTATGTCATCCCAGCGGGAGAACCCCTTGCTGGTCCGAAGGTTGCCCAGAGCACGTGAATCCCAAAGCGGGGTGAGCTTAGTGATAGTATCTTTCCAGCCTAGCGCAGCGGTGGCTGCGTGCCAGACGGAAACTGTGATCTTAGTGGGCCCCCTCAACAACCTGAGTTTACGCTTGTCGTAGAGCGGGGCCAGCAGGGTACCCGCCCCTAGCTGGGCCCGATCCGCCTGGAATGCAGGGTCCGACTGTGATGCATGCAGCCATTGATTAATCGGTCTAAGCTGAGCCGCCCAATAATAAAGTTGAAGGTTAGGGAGTGCGATGCCACCCTCGTACCAACCTTTACAGAGCTTGGCGTGAGCTATCCGTGCCGGGCGATTGTGCCATAGTAGACTAGTGACCACTGCCGCCACCCTTTTGAAGTACCTGGGGGGCACCGCAAAGGGGGTGTTGTCCAGAATATACAGAAAGCGGGGCAGGGATTTCATCTTAAAGAGGGCTGCTTTTCCCAGCATCGTTAGCGGTAATCCTGCCCAGAAGCTCGCATCTCGCCTGAGGCGGTCCAGCGGCGGCTCCAAGTTCAACTTTTCAAATTCCGCCGGGTCACTCGTAACATGAACACCAAGATATCTAAAGGACGTGCCGGCCAACCGCAGGGGGCAGTCAGAGCCAACCGCGGGTGGGCCGCCCGCCAGGGTGTATAGTTCAGATTTAGTCCAATTAATTGTGTAGCCCGACACCTCCCCGTGGGCATTGCAGATACTTAAAAGAGCCGGGATGCCATGGTCAGGGTCCGTCAGGTATACAAGCATATCATCCGCGTAGAGCGAAATGCGGTCCTCCCAGCCCCCCCTCCATTGTATCCCCTTGAGCAAGGGGGTGGTCCTAATGCGGATTGCCAAGGGCTCTAGCGACAGTGCAAATAGTAGGGGGGAAAGAGGGCAGCCCTGCCGAGTGCCGCGTTTGAGCGGAAAGGAGCGCGAAATGTGGCCATTCGCCACCACATGCGCTACCGGCATAGTGTACAGCAGTTTAATCCAGGATATGAAAACAGGGCCGAAACCCATGTACTGGAGAACCTCGAAGAGATACGCCCATTCAACCATGTCAAAGGCCATCTTGGCATCTAGGGCCAAGATGGCCGCTGGTTCGTCGAGTTCATCCGTTTTGGCCAACACCCCATGCACCCGCCGTAGATTGAGTGAGGTGTTCCTGTGGGGCATAAACCCGGACTGGTCTGGGTGAATTAGATCAGAGAGGTGGGGCAGGAGACGATTTGCCAGCAGTTTCGCCAGGATTTTACTTTCTGCGTTGAGTAAGGATATAGGGCGGTATGAGGAGCAGTCCTCCGGAGGTTTGCCAGGCTTAGGGATAGCCACTATCGTGGCCGTCCGTTGGTCTAACGGGAGTACCCCCGCAGTACGGCACTCCTCATACATTCGAAGCAGGTATGGGCTAATAACAGCAGTGCGGTCCTGGAACCATTCAATTGGAATGCCGTTTGGTCCGAGCGCCTTGCCCGTACGCAGGGCCCCAATGGCGATCCGCAGTTCGTCAGCAGTGAAAGGCGTCTCAAGCTCATCCGCCGCCTCGGGCAACAGCGCCGGGATGGGCAGATCATACAGTGCGCCTTGGGCCGCAATGGCCGTGACGTCCCGCTCCGGGGTGTAGACTTTCTCGAAGTGGGCAGCCAGCTCCTCTACTATCCGAGCTGGGTCCGTGTGAATGTTCCCCAGGACATCCCTGACCTGTTGGATCCCCTTGGCACTCCCGCCTCTTTTGTCTAGCCAGGCCAGCATTTTCCCTGCTTTGTCCCCCAAATCATACACTCGGTTCTGTGTGTCAGTGATGTGACCTTGGACAATGTGTCGAGCATGGTCTGTATAGAGACGCTGGGCCAGCGTGAGCGCATGCAGTGTGTCGTCAGTGGGGTCCGTTTCATGGGCCGTGGTTGCGTCACGCAGTCGTATCTCGAGCGCCGAGTGGTCCGCCGCCTGTTCTCGCCTATACGAGGTTATGGAGCTAATGGCTTGCTCCCTCAGGACAGTCTTATAGGCCTCCCATAGCACCTCAGCCGAGGCTGCGGTAGGCTCGTTCTCCATAAAGTAATGCGTTGTGGCGGTCTGCAGTGCTTTCCGGACCTTCGGCACCTTAAGATATGAGGCATGCATCGGGAAGATGCGGTGGCGTGAGCGTGTTTGTGAAGTAATGGTGAGAGTCAGTGGGGAGTGATCCGAAATGCCCCTTGGGTGAATGAGCACCTCTTCCACGCGCTGCAAACCATCCCCAAGCGCCAGAAAGTGGTCAATGCGGGACAGGCTATTGTGGACGGTGGAATGGAAGGTGTACTGTCGTAATGTAGGGTGGACGTGCCGCCATATGTCTACCAGCCCCAACGCTTCAAGGAACCTTTGGAATCTGGAGGGACCCCCGGGGAGAGCGGGTGCGGGGAACCTGTCGAGTAGTGGGTCGGCAGGGGAATTAAAGTCCCCGCCCAACAAGGTGTCACCCTCGGGGAGGGACAGTAGGAAATCGCCCAGGGCAGGCAGCATCACAGAGTGTAAGGACGGCGGGATGTACACTGATACTATTGTCAGGGGGCGCCCCTCCCATTGACCACTCACTGCCGCAAAACAACCCTGTGAGTCGGTTTTTATGCAATTGGTGATAAAAGTTGAGGATTTTCTAAGCAGGATACCCGTGCCCCGGGACCCAGTGGAGAATTCGGAGTGGGCCAACATTGAGTACCCCCGCCTGTCCAGGGCCTTGGTGGCAGTACCCATTAGATGGGTCTCTTGAAGGAGTATGAGGTCAGGTTTATGTCGCTTGACCTCGGACAGAACAAGGCCTCGCTTCACTTTATCACCCAATCCACGCACGTTCCATGCCAGAAGCTTGAGGGAAGAGCCGCCCAATCGCGTCTCACCCGCCTGCATCACGTTATGCTGCTCACCCACCACCATCGAAACTCAGGGGCCCGAACCCGCAGCACATGGCCCACCCTCCCAACATCGTTCCAGTAAACAGCACAGTACATTCTACATTGTTCCGACGATAGCATGAATTTCCCGTAAAACCAAACAAGTCCCCCCCCCAACACCCCCCACCCTGCCTCCCTGCCAAACGGACTCAAAACTGCCCGCCACCCCAACTTAGCAGAGCGCTTAACCCATAGCTGAAACAGAGTACTTGCACGTCGGGGGAGAGTGTCCCCCAAAGCAGGCGGTCCCTTTGCAGCCCTCGGGCGTCCGGGCCAGTGTCCATTAACGGCTCAGTAGCGAATCAGTGGGAGTAGAGTTCAGGAGTAACTCGATAGACCCTTGTGGTATCTTCATTTGCCGCCAGCCGCTCCCAATTGGTCCTGTGGTGGTGATCCATTCTCGCTGGTCCTGGATGGGGAGCGGGAGCCCCGCCGGCTCGTCCCCCCCGATCTGTTGCGTCGACGGTTAGAGGTGCGGTCCACTGTGCGCCAGCCATCCAGCCATTCCCTGGCATTCTCTGCTGAATCGAAAAACCAGACCTTCTTATCCGCTACCACTCGTAGCCGGGCCGGAAACAGCATGGAGTACGGTAGTTCTTGGTCGCGAAGCGACTTTTTAACTTCGAGGAAAGTCCTCCTCTTGCGGGTGACCTCCGCCGTGTAGTCGGGGAAAAATGAAATCCTTGAATTCTGGATTTGGATGGGCGGTGCCACCCTAGCGGCCTGGAGGACTGCATCGCGGTCTCGAAAGTTGAAGAGTCTCGCCAGGATGGGGCGCGGAGCTGCACCCGGGGTGGGCGTCCCGCCCGGGACCCGATGGGCCCGTTCTACTGTGAAGAAGTTTGATAGACCCTTCGGGGCCAGTTTGGTCTTTATAAGGTCTTCAACATATAGGTCCATGGCCCCCTTTGTTTCAGACTCCGGGACCCCCAAAATACGGACGTTGTTGCGTCTGGAACGCCCCTCCTGGTCGTCCAGCTTACTTTTCAAAAGTTTATTGTCCGCCTGCAGCCTCTCCATTGCCACCTGCAGGTCCGAAACGTCTTCTATCAAAGATTTGGTCACTACCTCCACCTGCTTCACCCTTTCGCTCATTTTCTGGAGGTCGGCTCTGATCAGGGTAACCTCCGCCGCGGTCGAACCCACCGTGGCCTGCACCTGCTCCAGTGTCCGTAGCACGTCGTCCAGCGTGGCCTTTTTTGCGCCGTCATTGTCAGAACCCTTCCCCAAAGATTTGCGCTGCTCAGATTGTGTGGCCGACTGGCCCTCATAGGCATATTTCCCGAGCTTCGCTTGAGCAGCGTTCTGCCGCTGTCCCTTCCCCGCCATTGCTGTCCAGTGAGACAAAGTCCAAGCTGGAACGGGCCGGAGGTCCGTCGCTGTCCACGGGGGGGAAGAAGGGAATGCAGGGGTGGGTTCAGTACTGGTGGGATGCCAACGTCCGCTGGTACTATGCAAGTGTCGCCGGCCGCCGCGGAGCTTTGGCGGCCTCGGCCAGTTCAGCAAAATGGCGTCTGGTGCCGTGCAGGACCTCCGGTCCGCGTCGAGCGCAGCCAAGGGCACAGATGCCCAGCGTCACCGTGTATTCCACGGGAGGGGTAGAGCAGCCGGCGGGGAAGGATCGCCAGCCAAAGGTGTCGGGCGATGGCGTCGTCGGCTACTTCCGGATGGTTGCGCCGGGGAGGATGAACTTCCGCCCGGCCTCAGGATTCATTTGACACCGATGCTCGCCTCGTGTCACCAGGCCCGTCTCGCCCAAGGGACGGAGATGAGGTTTCGCCCCGAATTCGGGGTCCAGGCACTCCCAAATTTTCTGCGCCGGTGCCGCTCGGTCACCGCACCCAGTACACCCTCTTCGGACTGAGTAGTGCGCGGATTGGCATGCGGATTGTTGCGGGAAGCCGCCTTGCTACGGGAGCCTCTCTAGGTTGCTGCCGCCATCATCGGCTGCTAGCCACGCCCCCCGATTCTACAGTTCTTTGATTCCACACAAGTACATCTCCATTCATCCATTTCCTTGCCATTTACTTCACATTACATACAACATTCCTTGAAGGCTAGACCTATTTGCATTGCCAATGCTTGTCTTCAACTACTCTGTTGAATTCAGTGTGTGCAGCAGCAACCAGAGGGCGAGTGGAAGACAGTAAGAAACCAGACCGAACTGAAGAAAAACAGAGGTAGAAGTAGCCAAGACGGATGTATTTGCCGAATCTTGCAGGTTGGAAGGAATTCAGTGTGCTCTCATCGGTACAGAGCTTTGTTTGCGGGTGGACTAGTTTGTGAGGAGGAGTTTGGAGGCCACAGTTCCTCAGAATGAGTTAAGCATTCTTAGTGACCACAGTGAATGGGATGGGAAAACTTCGTCAAGACTGAAATGGTCATCGAATGGCTGCTATTGCAGTAGAAGTCGTGGCGCGTCAGACTCCTGGTGGGCAAAAGTCTAATCCGGGTGACTATCATTGCCACCGCGTTGCAAGAGTCCGTTTCTTGAATTGCATAATGAGGATGGCAGGGTCTCTCTTCCAGTGATGTGTTTTTAGGTTTTTCTTCTTTCTTTGCACAACTTCACCTGGCTATGGAATGGGGGGCGTGGCGACAAGGGGGCATGTTCGCTGACTTTATGTCTTTGTGGGACTCAGGAGCTCTGTGTGTTGGGATTATCGACACTATGTATTTCAAAAAGACCCGATTTAAGACCTTGAAGGTTTTTCACTCTATTTGGTGCTCTTTGAAGCGAATATGTGGTGAACTTGTGCCCTTTAACCAGCTAACCTATCTGAGTTAGAACCCTAACTTGTACATGATTGTGATCATGAGATCTGGGAGAAGGCAAGACTCTGCACCTTGGGTCAACTTTTTGAGGACGGGGTCCTTTCTTTTGAAAATCTGCAGCAACAGTACTCTCTTCCACATACCAGCTTGTAAAAGTATCTTCTGGGTCGCCATTTTATATCTAGACTCGATGACAATGAGTTCCGGTCTTCACATTATCTTCTGTTGGACATGATAGTGAAGGCGCCAGTAAAAAGACATATTGGTTTAGTTTATAAACTAATTTATCTGTATGCCCGGGATCAGACAGAGGATCCATTCCAGATCAGGGCCATTAGATGGAGCGGAGCCAGTCAACACTAATGTTACTGCGGCGGAAATCAGATGTAGCAATGTGCTGGCACAAATGTTATGTTATGTTATACAGGGTTTTATATAGCGCACGGCTACTCGAAGAGTGTCCCGGGGCTTTGATTTGCACACCAATCTCATAACATAACAAGAAAAAAACAAATAAAAGACAGAGAAAAACCAAAAGAGCCCAGGAAAAAACTAAGAAGTAAAAAGCCAGGTTTTGAGCCCCTTCCTAAAAGCCAACAAGTTTGAGGTGCTGCGCAGGGCCACGGGCAGCTTATTCCACAACTGGGGCGCCAACAGTCTAAAGGAGCGGCCTCCAATGCGTGCCCTCCTAACACGAGGCACTGCAGCAAGAAACAGGGATTCTGACCTCAGCGGCCTAGCTGAATGGTAGAAGGTCAGCCTTTTTTGGAGGTATTTCGCTCCGGATGCGTGCAGAGCTTTATGTGCCAGAGTCAAGGTCTTAAAAATTATCCGCTTCCGGACAGGAAGCCAGTGCAGTGCCTCCAGGAGGCCCGAGGCTCTAGCACGACGGGATAGTCCAAAGATGGCCCGTGCTGCCGAATTCTGGACCACCTGTAACCGTTGAAGCAGATATTCTGGCAGTCCGAGATAGAGAATGTTAGAATACTCAATTCTCGAACCAATTATCGCCTGCACTGTGATCTTCCTGTGTTCCTCCGATAACAAAGTTATACATTAATAACCCAAATGGTTATTAATGTTCCTCAGGTTAAGGTGCACCATTTTAGACCTGTTAAAGATTTTACTATACCCCACGTCATCTTTATGCTATGAAGCATAAGGCGGACGACTGTTGATTCTACTATGGACGGGAGGGTGGTGACTCCATCCAGATTTGTGCTTCTTGCCCAATTTTGGGCTTGTACTGGGATTTTTTGGGGGCAAAATGAATAGTATTTTAAACCTCTGTGTAGCGGCCAAGCCGAAATGGATTATTCTCCAGCCCTCGCTGGATATCCCTTCTCAACTTTCCAGTCTGTACTTTTTTGCAATTTCTCTTGCCAGGTTGGTGGTGGCACAGTTCTGGTTATCTAGTGGAACATCAGATCCTTGGAATTGGTGTCGGGAATTTTTGAACATCGGCATGCTGAAGTTGACTTTGGTTGAGAACTAACAACATTGATGGAGGCGAGGGAGGGTCTTGGGATCCAATGCGGCTCTGGATGTCTTTCAGCGCGACAAAAAATGAAAAAAAAATGAAAATAACGAGATTTTATTCCCATTGTATTTTTCTGTGCTGGGGCAGTTTTGTGGAGAGGGGCTAGGCTGTGCAGGGGGGAGGAGTGGTGGCACCCTTCTAAGTGTGCGTGAATGTTTGGCTGGCCCTAACATTCATGCGCACTTTGCATGTTCTTCACCCAGGCTGTATTACAGCCTGGGTGGAGAAGATGCCCAGGCTTCCATTTACCCTCTGAGCGACGAACCACGGCACTCAGACCAATCACAACGCTGCATTGCAGCTTTGGGATTGGCTATGGGGTGCCTTGGTGCTTCCCAGTGATTGGCTTAGGGGAGCCTATCCTGCTTTCTGTTCCAACAGAAGCCAGGAAGAGGGCGGAAGAGAGGTGGGGGCCGACCGGTAGGTAAGTGATTTTTTTTTTCCTCCATCCTTCCCCGTCCCACTACTGATTCGCAGGAGCAGCCGTGCCTGAACACAATTCTTCACACCCTTATTATCCACAGACCAATGGACTACAGCAAAACAAAGGTAACAGTGGAATGAAAATCACCCACTCCAAAGGCCTAGGGAAATATGTCCCCAAAACTGGGGTTGCCCCGATCACTGTAACAGGTCACGGCAAAAAAAAAAAAAACAGGTGTCGCAGGTAGGAGAGGTGTGGTGCAGCGGTCAGAGCGACAAACTACGGAGCGCGGGACTCACAGTTTGTCTCAGGCACCGGTAGTAGCTCAGCATCATGTGACTTTGGGCATCAGCTCACAATCTCTCTGACGGCCCCCGGCGCCTTGAGACCATTAGGGGTGATTAGTTTGCGCTTTACAAATTCTAGATACATACATCCAGATATGGGTACTTAGGGGTGATTTCTACCACATATGAGAGCAGGTAGCCAGGCTGTCACTGGAGGCTGCAGGCAATCAAGATGGCAGCCCCCTCCTGACCTGCCCAACCCCAACGCAGCCTGAGGAGGCATTCCAGAATAAATGGCGAATAAAGCTCATAGGCTACAAAATGCTGCGGTTCAAAGGGTGGGGGGTGGGACCCAACCCCAGCCCCTGAGCCAGATGAAAGGCCACACCGGTCTCTGGCCCCCAGTGACTGAACATTTTACAATTTATAACACTGCACACGCCCCACAGAGCTCTTCACGGGCAGGACTCTGACTTTCTCATTTTAAGATTCATAAAGATACAACACTGCACTCTCCTAGGTTCGCACTACACAAACACATACATGCACTTCACAATCCAGCCGGAACCCTACAACCAAGGAGCACTAAAATCCTAGTGGTGGTGAATGATGTCCTAAAAAAAAAAAAATACAAAAAGTAATCCAAGATACAACAATGTGTTTCGCCCAGTATCACACAATTTGGTCAAGGAGAGAAGCCGAGATTAGATCTCCAGAGTAGTGGTTACACAAGTTGATGTCACAGTCATGAGAACACGTCGACAATTCTTAAAAACTGTAAAAAGAAAAACAGCTGGCGCTACCCATCAGGAAGTTCACAACTTTATCCAACACTTAACTTAATTAGTAGTGCCACTTTCTCGTTTCTAAGCGCCTGTGTCCCTCGCCCTTCCAGTCCTCCCATCACACCGTGTGATAAATATAGGAAGACGGTATTTGAAGAGCGTGGCCCGCGCCGGTGATTTTAATAAAGTCCCCTCCAAGGCCGCCTTCGTCTCCCCGTTTGTGTATAATTAACGAACCGAGCGAAAACATTAATCTCGGCGCCAAAAGGCGAAACTGGTGTCGGTTTTAGAAGGTTAGCGCCTCGTCATGGGCGCCTGGGCTCATGCCGTGTGACACTAACAAATGAGGAGCACACGGCGAGTCACGGGCAGCGCCGCGCACGACACCGCCCCGGCCGTGTGCGCGCCTAGGAGTGCAAGAGGGGGCGCACGGCAGCCGACAGGTGCCCCTCGGGCTGCGGCAAACAGTTAGCACCCCCCCCCCCCCCCTAAAAAAAGAAAAGATTTAAAGCCCATACGTTTAACCCATCTGGACACACAGGTCTATTTCACGGTATATTACATCCCCAAAAGACTTTTTAGGGAGGATTGCTGGGAGGGCTAAAGGCTAAAAAGTGAAACTAAACATTTGGAGCACTTTATATCGTGCGGTGGGGTAAAATATGTGAGGTGCAAGGTGGTTGATGTTGGACGGCATGAAAAGTGCCTTGTGGAGTAGTGGTAAGACATTGAGCAGTCTTGGAAGACTCACATTACAAGGGTGTCAAGTTGTGTTATGATGTGGCATAGCGAGGTGTAGTGAAATGTGTTGTGGAATGTTGAGGTATTTTGTGATTTGGTGAGGAGGGAGGCATATTCCTGCCAACTCACACGGTGCTACCGTGTGACAAACCATATCCGTTCCCATCACACGGTCTCTAGCCTGGCGAGGAGCCGATATCACACGGTGACAAGGGAAAACCAACTAAAAGCTACTGTAAACTACTGTAAAAAGTGGTTTTCCAGCTGGTTTTCTGAGGCTGTGCACTGCCGACGTAAATTAAAGGCTTTGCACTACCGACGTATATTAAAGCGTGTGAGAACACCCCAGGACATCGGCACTAGCATCCGCAATCTCTGTGTTTTTTGGATGAGGTGGGCGGGGAGGGGGGGGGGGGGGGGAGGGGGGGGGACTGAGGGATGGGCGGGGTAGGGTTCAAAAGTGCCTCGTAGATATTTCTCGGCACGTGGCCCCGCCCCTCCTCACACAGTGAGATTTTTCTTTAAGTTGGCAGGTATGTGCTTTGGTGATAAATGTTACACTTTAGGTGGGTGGAAAGTCAGCTGTGAAGCTGTGCGTTCTAATATGTACTGTGGCCGGGGTCATATTGTGTCCTGTGTGTGACGTGGCCGTGGACAGTTTGAAGCAGTAGAGCAAGTGAGGGAGAAGTATTAATGATATGGTCTCCTGCACGAAGGGGGTCGACATTATTTTGTAGAAGCTACAAGAGGTTCTCTAAAGAACTCCTTTGCCATTGATTTTGTGCAATTTTTAGGTCGAGCTGGTTTTAGCAGTGCGAAGCACTGCATCCATGAAAGCATCTTTTATCATCCACTTCCTGGGAATTTGAGACAGGGGATGGGCACACGCAGGGGATTCTCCCATGTGAGCGCGCACGTTCACCCACACGCCGTGCACATCTCCTGTCCCACATTGCCAGGAAGCGGATAACACATACACACAGACACACACGCGCGCGCACACACACAAACAGACACACGCGCACACACAGACACACACACACACACGCACACACAGACACACTCGCGCGCACACACACGCGTACGCAAGCTTGTACCCTGCAAAGTACGGCCTACACTCTCCAGCTCCTGAAGCCACACAGGATGTGAGGATTCCAAGTACGGCTCGTGCTTGCTACCAACGTGCCGTCCGCCGCTTCAGGGCACAAAGGTACGCCACGTACGCCTGAAGGGTACTCGAGCGAACTGTGCCTGTCTGTACGCTACGTACGCCTGAAGCATACTAAATCGCACTGTGCCTGCCTGTACGCCATGTACGCCTGAAGCGTACTAAATCGCACTGTGCCTGCCTGTACGCCACGAACGCCTGAAGCGTACTCCAGCGCACTGTGTCCCCACCTCCCGGGGCCACGCTGCACAAGGGAAGCCGCCCGGTACGAGTCGAACTGGGCCGCTCCGTGCCGCACTGCCCCCCCGGGGATCTTGCCTGCAATAAGAAGATACGGCTCGTAGGCCGCCATCGTACAAGTCAGCCCTTTGATTTGCCCAGCCCGGTGCGTACATGTGAAGGCGTACTGCACCATACCGTTTCTCCCCTCCAGAGTCCGTGCCGCACTGAGAGCCGCCCTGTACCTTGGAAGACGTACAGGCCGCTACGTGCCGCACCGCTGCCTCTGGGGTACCTGGGCCGCCACAAAGGATCACCTATGACCCAGACCCTCCACAGCGCCCCCTTGAGGTCCCACCTAGACGCCCCGCGGCGCCTCTCCACAGCGGAATCTCCATGAGGGCACTGCCGTAGAACATCTCCTGTTGTCTGCATCGTCCCAGCAATTGTAAAGTACTGTGTGCATCAGAGGGGGCCAGTCTCGGACCTGAGAGTCCGCGCTTGTGTTTTCGACTCGTGCTCGTTGTGGGGCTCATTTCCTTAACCATTTCAAACCTCCTGAGTCACCCCAGTAACGCCAGACGCACAGAACAGCACATCAAGTCCCGACTCCCCCTGAAGTACATTTTGCTAAGCACTCTTAATCCCGAAAAGAAGTGGGTGCATTTTTTACGTGATGTAGGGTCAAGAGACAGTTCTAGAAGAAAACGCATTTTCATATAAAAAATATTGTGTGCCAGCCCCCTCCATATAGCTACTCCTGCATTCCTTACCGTTACGCCATACTTCAGCGCGATGCCCTGCAGCGTGTCCTCAGAGCTCACGGGGTGCTCGGTGTACATCTCTACCCAGGCGGCCGCTCAAGGACAGTTCGGCCTCAGACTCGGAGCCTCAGCGCGGATAGACAGCGTTTCTTCTCCGGCGATCCTCAGCTTACGCCGATACAGGCAATGTGCACGCTCACGGCGTCTCGTGAGCACCCACTGCACTTTCAGTTTCGTTCCAGCCCTCCAGCAACTTCCAAACATCAATTAATATGTCAAGAGAAGCCCCGTCATTAATCAGCTTCTTGGAAACAGACCGGAGGTTTCTGTAGTGAAAAGTTTTACTCATCCCAAGGCAGCGCACACGGTTAAACTGCCTGCTGCTAACAAAGTATACCACTAGTTTTCCTTTCCTTTAGCGTGCAGTTTACCTATTTTGGTTAAAAACGTTTCTCCACATTTGCAAAAAGCAATGAGGGTAGTCTTATGAGTAAGCTCCTTTTCTCAAAGACAATCAGAGAGCCCAGGGCGCAGTGGACACACAAGAGCACTGGAGAAAACAAGGATGTTACACATGACACAGTTGACTCTTCTCACTTTCAAAGAACCAAATACATCTGATATTTATTTATTCCCACTGAGCCACCGTAAAGCAGTTCTTTATTGCACACCTTCACCTCTATCTATCTATCGCCCTCCTTCTATCTAGCTATCGCCCTCCCTCCCTCACTCTATCGCACTCACTCTATCTATCGCACTCTATCTATCGCACTCACTCTATCTATCGCACTCACTTTATCTATCGCACTCACTTTATCTATCGCATCACCACAGCATCACTCAGCACCACCACAGCATCACTCAGGGGCACCACAACATCACTATGCGCTACCACAGCATAACTGAACGCCACAGCATCAATTAGCACCACCACAGCATCAATCTGTGCACCATTCAACAACAACTGGTTCAAATATGTTCTCCCAATGTTTCAAGCTTTATTACAAATGTCACAAAAAGATGTTAATATTTCACTTCTGTTCTTGGGTTTTCGTCACAATAAAATACACTGAACATAATCTTCACAAAAGTTATTTAAAAAAGTTTAACCTATTGCCATTATAAATTACAATAGCTTTTAATGAAATATTAATTATTTAAAAAAATTAAAAGCCATTGTTATTTGTAATATCAATACATCTAAGTCACGTAAATACAAAACATGTTGCATTACAAATGCTATAGGTGTCACATTTGCAAAAGTTAAAAGTATTGGCATTGTAAATGACAAAGCTATTAATGTCACTATTTTCAAAACCAACACATAAATGAAATATTTGTCATTTACAAGACCAATAGCTCAAACTTTCCTAATGCGAGACCTATTGCATTGCAAATGCTTGTTTATATTATGCCCCGAATGTATTGGAGCGCTTCACATGAGCACCAGTTACGTTACACAACGACACATTCATTTTTGGTAGGCATGGGAGATTAACAGGATGTTGAGCCGACGCCCAGACTCAAACCTTGTTCCACAGCTCCAAAGTCGGCAGCTCTGAGCATTAAGCCACAGAAAGGTTGGGCGGTCCAACGGATGGTTGGCTCCAGCCAGGACGCAGCATTTGTGCACGTCAGCTCAGCTGCACAATCCTATTCCACTGTGGCACCACAGTCCCGTCTTAAAGTAATACTGCTAACAAGAGCAAGGTGTGCCCAGACAGAGGCAGATTCCAGCCCACCTGAACGCAAAGGAACCCAAAGGCACGGGTGAAGAAGATGGCCGAATTGTGTACACATTCGCTTGTGGGGCTGTTCCAGGGGGCTTCGCTAGAAGAGCCATGAGAAGTAGGCCTTGGCGGTAAATTCCGCTAGCGGAATTTGAGTAATTTTGAGTTCCCCAGAGAATGCGGAATTGCCCAAAATTCTGCAATCCGCAGGTTCGCTGCATTTTTTGCTTGTTTGTGCTTTCAAAATGCGTGTTCACAAGATATTTCTCCACGAGCACGCAAACAGTGTTTGAGAACAGGAAAAAAGCATCGAGAATGGGTGGAACAAGCAATTTCGCATGTTCCCGGAACTTTTGCGTGCTCGCGGAAATTCTTTACCATTCCGCAGAGCTTTGCGTAGTGCGACTACGCAAATTCCGCCCACCCCTAATGAGAAGCAGTCTGAGGTCTTGCCACTAGGGTGCAGATCCTCAACTGGTGGGAAACAGCTGGGACCTCAGGCGGGAGCTGGTTGATTAATGAGAGCGCCTCATTTGCCCACCTGCACCACTGGCCATCAATAAATTGTTCCCCTGATTATATTGCAAAAACACAATATGCTAATTACTACTGCACGTGCTATCATTGCCTCACCTGTAATTGGCTGGATGGGCAAAGAGACTAAAGCCCCTATCTCCCCTGTGAGGAACAATAAGACGTACCTCAAGGGATCGGGAACACCCAGAAACCACTACTTATTATTGCCTTGTGTTTACAGCCCTCTTTGCAGGTCCTCACTCAGGTTACATCCAACACTGAGGGAATCCTAACAACGAAAGATTTTTTAATGCCTTAGAGGCGCATCCGAGGGCAGACAACTTGAATAAATAGCTCTAGTCATTGGGCCTTCACTCAGAGGGTCCCTTGGAGAAGCAAACAAGAGGCACCTGAAGAACTTCCGTCAATTAGAGTAATATTTAACACAAGGCTGGCTGGCTCCTACCCATGTGGGCGTTTAGGCAGATGTGCTGATGGGAAGAGGCATTGCTTTACCGCCTCAGACAGCAGCATGCACTGCTGTTTCCCGGCATCACATTTACAGATTTAAACCCTGCAAACACAGTCCTACATTATATTATTTTTGCTGCTAGATGGTGGAGCTGGCGTGAAGCAAGCTCACATCAAACTCAAATCACCTCTGTGACCAAGAATGGGGTCTTCCATCGATGACATAAGCATTAAATCCGACCTTTCAATGGTTGCTCAAAAGAAAGCCTAGGTTCTTTCGCAGTTCGCCTCCTGTCTGGAATTCTGCAATTCCACAACTACCAAAAAGGGATCTTGTCAAATCATGAAGGATCTCATGCTACTCGACTCATGGTTAACCGGAGATACTTTGAGCATATCACGCCCGCCTTCAAGGCACTTCATATCAAAGAAAGGTCCAAGTTGAAAACTTTACACCTTCACCACAAGGTGTTCCACTTCCACACACAGGATATCTTTCCAAGGTGGCCCTCCGGGACCCCGAGGCCACTTGCTCTTCCAGGTAAAAAGGATTTGGAGACAGACTGCTCAAGGATCAAGAATCTTCTTTGAGAAGAGCCGGTCTGACATCCGAGACCTCTACAAGAGTTCTTTAACTTCCAAATTCACTGCAGCGATGATACACAAGACGTGGAGATAAAGCCTTCAATCTTCGCTCCTCCAGCGCAAGATACAGAATACCGTTAGCCACCGTCCCAAGTCCAGGCCATTCCCTAACATTCTAAAACTACACACGTGGGATGACGCATTCACAAGATACAGCATGGGAGGAGAGCTGTAGAGGAAAACCAGTATGTAACAAGTGAAGTGCCAGTACACAAACGGAATGATATCAAATGTTACACCCAACTATCTCAGACCCTTCAGGACCATCTTTCGTTCCCTGGTCTGGTCAACGGCCCGAGCCGAGACTCCCTAGGAGGCCAAGTCATGGTCGGGGCATGACATTCCTGACCGGCCAAGTTCCATCACTTGATGATGGTCGAGGCTTCCCCTTCTCATCAAGAGCGGTCTCCTTGGAGTATCGCAGTCACACTGCAGTAGGGCGGGCTCCTGTGTTATTGTCAAGGGTTGGTCTTGGGAATACAATCTCCTGGCTCATCCTATTTAAAGCAATCTGGGCAGCTCCCAACTCCATAACACACATTACAAATAAAATAAAACAAGCCAGAGAAGGCCACAAAACCCTAAGTGCTGATGGTCAAAGCGCCAAGAAAGCACCATGGCTGCGGGAATGGCTGTCACGTCTTAAGTCTACTAATAACACAGAATTAAAACTCAGGCGCCCGTCGTCCTCACAATCATAAAAATAAAGGCTCTCCTTTCTACATGCCCTCTTCTGCCTACCATGTCTCTAGAGTGCCAAAGTCCTGGTTTGCCAGCAGCCTGAGAGGCAGGGACCTCTCTCCCAGTGACATAATCCAGGTCTGAATCACGTTTAGGGGCCCTCGATGAAGGGATTCAAGCAAGCCTGGCTGATGAGGGGTGATGCCCCGAAACCGGTCCCAGGGTGCTTGATTCTAGTCAAGGGAAGACCTGGCCTTGCAGTTCGGGATGGACTGTTCCCATGAGGCACAGGGCCAAGACTGATTTGCATATGGCCAAGTTTAAATTGGGGTGGCGTAGTGAGCAAAAGAACGATGGATTTAACCCAGATCTCTTGACCGGCGGTGAATGTTTTATTTGCTCTGCATTCTGTCCATCATCTGTGTCTCTTTTGCTTTCCCTGCACGAAGTGTGACAGGAAGATGTGCTCACTGCTACGCAACACTAAAAAGTGCCTTGAACCAACATTACGGGGATGGTTAGTGTCTAAAAATGATTACCGTTCTCAGTGTGTGGGATCCACAGATTGCAACGGAAATTTGCTGAAAGATAATACCGAGCACGCGGCCCGCAGCAGCAGATGTGGGTGCTGGCAATAAACAAAAATATGAAATAAACGCAGATTGCTTGTCAGTCAAAAGCTCCTGTTGCCAAGCGCCTGTCAAGGTCGCTCACACCAACTTGACAAGGAGTGCTAATGAGGTATTATCTGAAAATACTGAACAAGGGCATGTGGTAGAAAGAATGTGCTTAAACATGCATGTAAGGAAACAATACTCGTGTAAGGAAACAATACTCGTTAATGAAGTAACTGGGAAAGCCCTCCACTAGCTTTCTGGCCGAGCTACACTAACGGCATTTAATGTCGCCCCGCGAGAGTCGCACCCAGGCCAGATTTGTAGATTTTCTTATGGGATACATTTGCAGACAATTAATGTAAAGTGGAACCATCCACAGTCTGTGGGTAGAATGGAAATCTGACATGGATACAGCTACTGTGGGCCAAACTTGGACACCCCTGATGAACACAGCTGGCAAAGGCTGTTGCTCTGGACAAGGGAGGCTTACATACAATCAATAGAACAAGACAGTTTGTCTCGCTTTAGCTTGTTTCAATTTTAACCTTTGTGTAGTACAGACCGTGTGGTGCAGAAACGTTAAAATACAGTTTGAGCACACCACTCCTGCGTGTACCATGAACCTGGTAGGCCGCAACGCCAGAGTTGTAGGTTTGCATTGAAGCGCTGCCAGGTATGTGTGTAAAACAGCTAGACAGCGACAGAGCACGGTGCATTAATGGAGGCGTAGCATACAAAAACATTTTTAGGATGAAATTTCAATAGCTAAAAGCAGCCAACCAATTTAAATGGCAAGTCAGAGGAAAGGGGGGTTTACATAGAATATTTTAGGACAAATTCTGTTTTGGGGTTCCCATTTTAGTGTGGACAGGAAGCGTAGCATCCACGTTGCCCTTATATGTCACTGAGCTTACGCTAGGGCAGTAAATGTAATTACACCGCTTGTAGGGTAAGGCATTTCTGCATAAAAACCTCCAGCACCATCAGTGGGCGCTAGACTGGGCCTAAGAGAAGACATGTGGCCTAGATTAAGTGCGTAGAAAATTTGCATAGTTTGCTATAGAATAAATTATGCAAAATTAATGTGAAATTATGCACAATTACACAAAGTGAATCTAGCACTTAAATGACCCAAAAGCTCTATCCAGGTACAAATTCAACGCGAAAATGTAATTTCAAGATTATTTCTAGTTGCTTGTGTTTTTGTGCCTGATACGACCACTTCATATCCTACCAGGAGACAAAACAAAATCCTACAAAATACACAAAAAATTGTTGCTCGTGTTTGGAACTGTAGTTTTGCGGTAAAAAATTACCAAAGTGGTCTGCTTGGGTAAGAAATCCAAGACCTTTGTTGGCCGCCCAGGTTAAAGAACTGGCCCTTGTGTTGAAAACACCGTCATCTGTATTTGGAATTGTAGTTTCGAGCTCAAAAATTACACAAACTGTTCACACATGTAAAAGAAGAAATGAACCTGAAATGTCACTCGCGTTCAAAAATCACCCTAATGGTACATCTTTTACGCTTTCCCCCTGAAATTATGCAATGTGGCATTATACCGTAATCTCAACAATATCACGTATATATGTCGTTACATCAAACTACCCAAATCACGCCGGCGTAATTCAAATTTCGCTCAGGTCTAGTCTGGACCTCAGAAGGAGAAGGCGGCAAACCATGGCTTCGCCTAGGAAACGTTCATTAAATGGAGTGGAAGAGCCACCCTCCCCTGGACACTTGGAATAAGTAAAATAAAGGTAACGGCTAAAGCACACTGCTCCAAGTAAAAATGCTGTATTAGCTCTTCTAAGGGAAGGAAGCAGATGAGAAGCGAAATCCGTGCCAGAACCTATTACAGCGTTTAACACACCTGAGCAGGCTGGGTGCAGGGGTTAGAACAGCAGTTGTGTTTGATGAATGTGTCGCGTCACACCCTCGGAAACGAGGCACGTCTGTATGAAGGACAAGAACCCGGCGGGCCCGGGAAGGTAGAAATAGAGGCGCCTGCATCATCCAGCGCCTCCGCCGACTCTGGGCGCTTCACGGATCCCGGAGCTCCCTGAATCTTAATCAGTGTCTCTGGAACAGGCAGTAATTACTACCCAGGAGGAAGAGGGTCTCGGTGAGACAGATGAAAAGCGCTGATTGTGGCATCACACAGCGCCGAGACGACTCGACAAGGCGCCGGAAATTATGAAAAATCTGAAAACCACTCGCGCGACAAAGGCGCTTTCACGGAGCGCAGGGCAGAGACGGGTTGGCATCCGCGGAGCTGTGCCAAGGAGGGCCCCAGAACCGGCGAACACCGAGATACACCGCGCCTTTCATTCATTCATTCAGTCAGAGCGGCTCACAGCCGGCCAAGCGGGCATAAGTGGCATGCATTCTACATAGGGTGACCAACTGGCATTTGTGCAAATTCAGGACGGTGAGTGTAAAAATTCAGGACAAAGGGTCAAAATTCAGGACACAAATTCAGGACAGGAGGTCAAAATTCATAACAAAACTTCAGGACAATTGGATAAGTTTTACAGACACATCAGAGGTCGTGCAATGGTATATAAGTAAGCCCAGCCATATCCAAACATATTCAACCATTGGCAAACCTATCCATCATGTATCCTTCCATCTATCCTTTCACTCATCCATCCCTTCATCCATCCTTTATCCATCCATCCACCCTTTCACCCTAGCCATCTGTACACTCATCCATCCACTCTTCTACCCATCCATCCATTCATCCATCCAGCCATTTACCCTTTCACCCATCCAGCCATCCTTTCTCTTACTCATCCATCCACCCAGTCACTCATCCTTCCACCCATCCACCCTTTCAGTCATCCACCATCCTCCCTTTCTCTCTCCATCGTCCCTTTCACTTAGCAATCCTTCCTTCCATCCATCCACCCACCCATCCATCCATCTACTCATCCACTCATGAATCCATCCATTGACCCTATCACTCATCCATCCTTTCTCTCATCCATTTATCCTTTTACTCTTTGACTCATCTATTCATCCTTTAGCCCATCTACCCTCCCTTTCACTCACTCATCCATCCTTACATCCACCCTTTCACTCATCTGTCCATCCATTCACCCTTCCACTTATCAATTCATCAATCCATCCATCATTTCACTCATCCATCCACCCACCCACCCACTCACTCATCCACCTTTTCACTCATCCATCCTTTCACTCATCCATCCACCCTTTTACCCATCCAGCTACCCTTCCACCCATACATCCAGCTATTTACCTTTTCTCCCTTCCATCCTTCCACCACTCACTCATCAATCCATCCATCCTCTTTTATTATCCATCTATTCAATCTTTCATTCATCCATGCACCCTTTCACTAATTCATCCAGCCATCCAGCCATCCCTTCACTTACTCACTCGCCCACCTTTTCATATTCATTTTGAGCTGAGCCTTTTTGAGCTGCAGAAGCCATTCCTGGACTGGGACAGAAGCCACCCAGGGCAGAGACAGGATCCACCACAGGTGGGGGGGAGGGGGAGGGACAGGAGCCATCACTGGGGGAAGGGGGGTGGGAAGGAGGGGGACCAGGATCCACCAGGGTGGGCACAGGGGTGGGCATGCAGTATCCTAGTATCATCTTGGTCTCTTCCAGGGTGGGGTAGGGCTCCTCACCCCCTCCTGGACAAGACAATGAGAAGTCAGTCTCTCTTTCCAAAATGTTACTTTTACCAGCCCCCACTGTGATGTACAATACTTAAAGGAGATACTCCGAGGGAACTGATTTAACTGATTGTCCTCCTTACTTTGTTAATCAGTGTGGGTGCGATTGTGCCATTTCTTTATTTTATTACATTAAAGACTGCATGTTTGAAGAATCGAGGTTTGTTTACAATTTAGTGGCAGTTATTAAGTTCTGTGCTGTGATGAGAACGACGTGCTGCCTAGGTGTAATCCATACCGGTTGTAGGATGTTTGGGGCCCTGGGCAGAAAGGGAATGTCTCACACAAATTGCAGATACAAGACTCATTTAGGGCTGTTTGCATCTCAATAGATGTCCCTGCTCCTGAAGCTGCAGCCCCTCCCTCTCAGCCACCTTCAAGCACCTCTTAACAGCCCATCAAGGGTTGGAGGTGTGAGGGGTGGGGGCTGCAGCTTCAAGAGCAGGGGCATCTATTCAGATGCAAACAGCCCTGAATGCGTCATGTCAAGTCAAGAAGGGAAGAGGTGAGTGGAAGCTGTGCCTGCTTTAGGGATGTGCGACCGTGCCCGGTTAAAATTACGGACAAATGGCGTCCGTTAAAGAATCCTTCACGGACAACGGACAGACGGCCGAAATTACGGACTGTCCGTGAAATTTACGGACGGTTGGTCACCCTAATTCTACACCCACCGAGGCCCTCTCATCCCCACAAACACCTGTCTGCTGGTGATGCGCGTCCCTGACTGCATTACAATCACCTGGGCACTGCTCCCTGGGGCCAGCATGGCACTCACTGCTTTTTAATCAGCAGCGAAGGATGAATTCTTGGCCTGCAGCGTTATGTCCCTGTTAGTGATGCGCGAAATCGCGTCAGGACAGTTTTGCAAAAGCGCGCTTCGGTAGCGAGACGTGGGTTTCTGGTGTTTTGTGCCATCTTTTCTATGCGGGCGCACATCTGGTGTAAAAATAAAATAAAATAGGAGAACAGGAAAATAGTGCGAGGAATCGAAATGTTTTGGATAAAAAATATTTTTAAAAAGTTAAACAAAATGCCTTTATGTAAAATTCGGAAAAAAAATGAATTTCACCAACATAATTACGATTGCACCCAGCCCTACACACGTTTATCCTCGAGTTCCGACATGTAGTTACACGACCCCAGCTGGTCCCCTAGCCAAACAAGTTACTCCCCTTCGGTAAAGCTTTCTGGGGCTGTTTTACAGATAGGGGCGCAGGGGGGTTTGGGGGGACGGGGGTCTCAGGGATACGACAGAGGGGGGCTGGCCCAGAGGCGCAACGGAGGTGTGTCCCCCAGGTGTGGCGCTGCAACAAGGCCCAGCACGTGGGTGAGTGGGACACACAATAAGGACACGTACACTGGTAATACGGTTAGCCAGAAAGACCACGAGCGGTCTTCCGCATGTTTATTTATACCCCCGGCACGAACCCGCCCCGGGGTGTGCGTGCGGGCAATGGATACAATGTAGGAGAGAGCCCGAGTGGCTCTCTACATCCCTCCTTCAATTTAGTTCTGTTCATGCTGCGGACGCCAGACCTCGCTTCACGGAGATGCCCAGGCAAAGTCTCTCAGATGCAGGTTGGGTCTCGGGTTGGGCCTCAGACTGTATCTTGGGTTTCGGGCACATGGTGGCTCGACAACCCCGGCCGGGGTTGCCCCTGTACTTTCACCCGCGCCGGTCGCCCTTGGCCGAGCTTGTTCTGCGATGAGATTCTGTGGTGTCGTTCTAGGTGGACTCTCACCACGTTGCTGGCTCACTGTTGACCTTGGCGGACTCCCGCCGAGGTCCAGGTCTTCATACTCCACAGCCTCTTCTTCCTCCTCGGTTCGATGTCCTCCAGTTATCTCAGCTTCTTTCTTATGGCATGACACATTCCGCGTCACTACTTGTCCATTTCGCTTCGCCGTTACCATAGTCCCTTGGATCTTGTCCACTCTCCACACTTCTGACTCGTATGGTGTTCGGAATTTCCATTCCGGATGGTGGTCTTTGACAACTACCAAGTCTCCTTCTTTCAAATTGGTTTCTTTAGCATGACGATGCTCGCTCGCCTTCATGTTGGTGTTCTGTCTCCGGGCTTGAATGGTCTCAGCATCTCTCTCTACCGGCACCCAGGTGCTATCGGTCAGGATACTGTCCCGGGGTGCCCGCTTGAACAGCACATGGGCAGGAGCACACTTTGTCGTTGAGTGAGGTGTTTGTCGGTAGGCTCCAAGGAATTGGTCGAGGGCTATTTCCGGATCCTCCCCGTTGTCCACCGCAATCCTGAGTGCTCTGTTCAGTGTTCGCATTAGTCTTTCGACTTCCCCGTTTGCCTGGGGCCACAGCGGGGTGATTTTTCTGTGCTTGATCCAAAGGTTCTCCAGGTATGACTGAAATTCTCTCCCTTGAAAAGGGGGGTCCGTTGTCGGACTTGATTTCCTCCGGGAGCCCCATCGTTGCGAAGACGCGGCTCAGCACTCTTTTGACTTGTGGGAATGCGGTTGATGATATGACTTCGACTATTGGAAATTTTGAAAACGAGTCGACCAGGACTAGCATGTGTCTTCCGTCCGGGAAGCTGCCAAAATCTATGCTGAGGTGCGTCCAGGGTGTCTGCGGCACTTCCTCCGTGATCACAGGTGCAGGGGCCGGATCTCCGCCTGTGATTGTGCAGGCATGGCAGGACCGTATCATGGCGTCTACTTGGCTGTCCATGGCGGGAAACCAAACTTTGCTCCTTAGGCGAGCTTTTGTCTTGGCCATGCCTTGATGTCCTACGTGCGCTAGACTTAAGGCTCTCTGTTGGAGATTCTCCGGTATGACTATGAGGTGCCCTCGAAGGATGACTCCTTCATCCCCCACGCTCAGTTCGTTGCGTATTTGCCACAATTGTTGACGTGCGTGGCTCACCTCCGCCGGAGGCTCGAGGCACCATCGAGGAAATGGGCCCACCGGTTTCCTTCTAGAGCCTGGCGAACTTTCGCCAATGTCTCGTCCATGGCGGTTGCTTCTCCGATTTCTTTGAGTGACATATTCTCCGGGCATGCAGCTTGCGAGATCATATGGACGAACTCCTCGGCTTCCCCACCTTCTTCTTTGGGCGGATACTGGTTGATAACGTCCGGGTGCCGGGACAGGTAGTCGGCCGGGTTGTGTGCCCCCGGGCGGAACACGATTTTGAAACGGTACCCCTGTAACTGAACTGCCCAGCGTTCGATGCGTGGGGGTGCCAGCCAGGATGACCCTGCAAAGAGGGGCAGCAGTGGCTTGTGATCTGTTACCACAGTGAATTCTTGCCTGCAAAGGTAGAAGTGAAAGTGTTGGCACGCCCATTTGATGGCCAGGGATTCTCTTTCGATTTGCGCATATCTTGTCTCGGTGTCTGACAGTGCTTTACTAGCATATGCGACTGGTTTCCACTCTTCGGGTCCGTACTCTTGCAGGAGCACCGCTCCCAGACCCACGGGGCTGGCGTCGTCGATTAGTTCAGTTCGGCATCGTGGTTGGAAGTAAGCCATGGTGGTGTCATCGAGAAGGCTGGCCTTGATCGCTTGAAAAGCTGTATTTGCGGTTCCTGTCCAGTCCCATTTGTAGTCGGCTCTGGTGAGAGCTCTGAGGGGTTCTGCAATCGCGGCTAAGTTGGGTATGAACGACCACAGTAAGTGGCCATGCCCAAGAAGCTGCGCACTTCGGTGGGGTTTCTGGGAGTGCTGGCTGCCTTGATCGCCTCCGCCTTCTTGGGGTCTACTTTCAGGCCTTCCCTCGTGAAAATGTATCCAAAAAAGTCTATCGACTCCTGGTAGAAGGAGCACTTTGCTCGGTGTAGGGTCAGTCCGCTGTCCGCAAGTCTTTGGAGGGCTGCCCTCAGATTGGTGTGATGTTCTTCTAGGGTTGCAGAGTACACCAAGATATCATCGCTGAGGTTGATCACCCCCCTCATTCCCGATAGTACTTCTCGTATGGCATTTTGGAAGACCTCCGCTGCGGAGGAGACTCCAAAGCTGAGCCGGGTGTAGCGTCGCAACCCTACGTGGGTCGAAAAGGTGGTGATATACCTGCTGGCTGGTTCCAACTCGAGCTGATGGTAACCTGAGTTGAGGTCTAACTTTGAAAACCATTTCGCCCTGTTTAGCTCTGCTACTATATCATCCATGGTGGGAGTGATATGTCGTTCGCGTTTGACGGCAGTATTGGGCAGCCTCATGTCCACACATAGTCGGATTGCCCCTGGTTGCTTCGGCTTTGGTGCGACTACCAGCGGGGAAACCCAGGGTGTCGGGCCCGACACTTTCTCGATTACTCCCAGATCCTCGAGCTTCCGGAGCTCCCCTTCGACTTGTGGCCTTAAGTTGAAGGGCACCCTCCTGTGCCGGAGTGCTACGGGTCTGACTGACGTGTCTATATGTAGCTTGAACTTCCGCCCTTTTAGTTTTCCTAGGCCCTGGAATAGCTCCGGAAAGTCCTTCAGCATGAAATCCGCATGCGCCTGATGCGCCTGATTGGCAAAGAATACCAGGCCAAGGTCCTCTGCCGTGTGGCAGCTCAGAAGCGTACCCTTTTTTCCTTCGGTGATGTGGAACTTGGTCTCTGTGGAATACTCGTCGTTGACTACAGTTGTTTGAATTACTCCTCTGAGTGGTAGTGGTTCTGTGCCCTCGTAGGTGTAGATCCTCGCTACGGAGGGTGTCAGTATGGGCTTTGGAGACATCTTCTCGTATTGGTCAGAATCCATGACGTTCACGGATGCCCCCGTGTCTATCAGGGCCTTGACTTCGGTGCCGTCTACTGCTATGGAGCACATGGTCGGCGGCCTCCTTCTCGTGGACGCTCTGCTTACCTATGAGACAACGTACACCTCGTTGTCTTCATCGTCCTCATACCTTGGCCGTCTTTCCTGAGCCTCATTGTCCGGAGGAGGCGGTTCGTGGTCGAGGGACAGCTGCCGGATGCGCTGCGTTACTGCCCTGGCACGCGGACCGGCTGACCTGTACTTTCCTCCCCGACAGACGGCAGCAAAATGGTTCATGCACCCGCACTTGAGGCACGTCTTTCCTTTCGCGCCACATGTGGCAGTGGCCGGGTGATCTTCCCCGCAATATCCGCACTGGTTCCCTCTTGGCGGGGTGTTCCGTGGTCGCGCTGGCGGGAATCTCCTTTGTACCGCGTCGACTCTCTCTTCTTTGATCGGCGTTGTCCTCACGGTAGGCGGGGCAATCACCGGTGTGCGTAACGCTGCTTCCATCTCCTCCGCCCTTGCGTCAGACAACTCATGCGACGTGGCTAGAATTAGTATCTCATCGAGCGATATGCCCGGTTGTCGGAGGATGAGCTTTCTCAGCAGCTTTGACTTGCACCCCACTATGATCTGGTCCCTGATTTCCTCCCGTGGGTTGGTGAACGGGCCCGTGCTTGCAAGCCGGCGGAGCCGGGCATAGTACATATCAACCGACTCGGAGTCTGTCTGCCAGGCTCATTTGAATTTAAACTTTTCAAAGTCATTATTGAGTTGGGGGTCAAAGTGCGCGTTTAAAGCTGCGACCGCAGCGTCGTAGTCGTGCTCAGGTCCCGTGTTGGGGAGTGATTCAAATAGTTCGTAAATTTCAGGTCCCCCATATAAGATAAGGAGTGACCTTTTCACTGTTCCATCCGTTTCCCTTGTGCCTTTAAAGTAGAGGTTGAGCCTCCCGACCCACGCTTTCCATCTGAGAGCCGCCGTTGCCGGGTCTGCCGTCTCGCTGAATGGTGGAATGGGCGCTGCGCCGGAGTGAAGGTGGGTGGGCGCCGTTAGCATGGGGGCCCCTGCTTGGGCTTGGGCCTGTGGCTGTGGTGCAGGCATCACTGGTGGTGGCAGGACTGCTGGAGGTGGGTTCTGACCCGCCCCGTCTTGGGCCGCTCCTGTCGCCACCACGGACATTGTGTGGCCTTCGGTTTACTTTTCTGGAACTTTCCTGTGTCGTGTTGCTATGGGTAGCGAGGGCGACTGTTCCGTGGTCCCCAATGTGGTGGAGCTGCTCTGTTGACTTTTGCCACTTGGCTTCGCCAATGCTTGTTGTGGTGTGATCCACTGGGCGTGGTACGTGACCCTTATCCCTTATGGCCGTGTTTTTTGCAGGCAGGAAGCTTAGGGAACTCGGTGAATCCAGAAGGCTATTTGCCTTTGCATGTGCTTGTTCAGTTGGGTGCAGGCAGTGTCGATTGGTGCGCGTTGCTGCTCTGCGCGATATCGCTGTGCCCTGGGCCGTTGTGGTGTGAAGCAAGGCCGGAGATTGACGCTGTCCCCCGCGAGCTGTGCACGCGCTCGCTGCAGAGGGGGCTGGGGCTGCGATAGGCCTCGCCGGGCCACGTGGTGCTGCCGCGTGTGGAGTTCCGGCCTCGCGGCGGCTGAAGGATCAGTCTCTGGGTGTACGCCTCTGCGCAGGCCGAGGGAGGGACACGCAGGGGTGTCGCGCAGGCGGGGCAGAGGGAAGACTCACCCGCAGGTTCTCCGGACAGCACGCTGACTCCCCGCGAGTCCCGCCGGCTGAAGGTGCTCCCTCACGGGAGACGCGTGGGCGGGCCTCGGGAGCCGGGGACGGCACAGCAACGCGGGTGGGCACCGCAGCTGGAAGCAGGCGACACGGTGCCACCGGTATACTGCACGGCACGCGTGGTGGTAGGCCGGCCTCGTCGCCAATGTGGCGCTGCAACAAGGCCCAGCACGTGGGTGAGAGGGACACACAATAAAGACACGTACACTGGTAATACGGTTAGCTGGAAAGACCACGAGCGGTCTTCCGCATGTTTATTTATACCCCCGGCGCGAGCCCGCCCCGGAGTGTGCGTGCGTGCGCGCGGGCAATGGATACAATGTAGGAGAGAGCCCGAGTGGCTCTCTACACCAGGGGCGCTACGGGGGCTGTACCCATGCTTTTTGAACCCCTTATGTAACACTGATAGTGCTGGCGCACATGTAGCGCCTGTGCTATGTTTAGCAGGCGCTTCCTTATTTGCATGTGGGAGTGGCCCCATGCAAATGAGGGAATCACTTTGACTCTGCGTTCCCACCCACCGTCTTATGGATAGGGCGTAGAGGCAAACATGTCCTTAAAGGGCGCACGGTCAGTGGTCCCTTTAGGGCAGCCCTCTGGAGGGGGAAAGGTGGAGAGACTCGTTAGACACCCCCTACAGGCGTGTGCAGTCACTCACACTGTCCTCTGATCTCCACCTCCCTCATATGACCTCCCAACCCAGCACGGACGTGTCCCGCTCTAGACGGGGTTGGGAGAACGGCCTGCCGCTGTTTCGAGATTTCCTTGATGCTGGGTCCACTGGAACTTCAGATTCTATTGTGGAGCCCACGTGTGCCACCTGGCATAATCGGCAAGGAGGACGCAATGGGCCAATGGGCCAAGAGGCCAGGAAGCCTCGGAGGTGTTCTCAGTGAGGTACGGGCCCACGGCGAAATCATCAGGACGCAGCCGAATGCCCTGGACTTACTGTAGTGGACACAGGGCCTGAACCACTGTATCTGGGACAGCTCCAATAAATGAAAAACTCTGGAGGAGACGGGTGCCACTTCACCCCGATGATCGTCAACCCCAACTATGTCAGGAGGTTTATTATCATCTGCAGATGGTCTACGACTGTGTGGCAAGCCCACCTTCAACAGCCAGCGAGCACGGCAAGGAGGAAACTGGTATCCCGGACCTCTGAAGGTGGACCACCACCGTCAGTTTTGAGGACACCTCAGATATAATCTGGATAGCAGGTATGAAGAGTAACACTTGTAACTCTTGCAACGGAATGGACAGGTGCTCCTCTGAAAGTCTCTTTGAACTTGGGGAAAGATTTGGCGGGGTACAAAATTTTTTTTTAAAAAAGGGTGCCAAGCTGGGTGATTTTCAAGACCCATCAGTCGAACGAGATGGATCGCCCTCATTGGAAGAAGTGACGAATTCTGGCTATTACAATATAGGTGTGCCACTAGGGGCAAACTATAGTGATTCAGAGGTTGTTGTCTATCGTTAAGGGGGCTGGGAGGATAGTGCCCCTGCTGACCTAGGCATTTCCTGCCAGACACACATTCCCGCCCTCAAAAGGTCTGGGGTGACTGCGTCAGTGGTTGGGTAGGCCCCTGGAGTAGTCTCTACATTTTCTGAACTGATGCATGAACTGCTTGCCAGAGGTTAACATGCACAGGGACCACGCCAAGACAAATCCCACCACTTGACTGTGTCTTGTCTGGCATGAACCCAAGCTCCAGGGGGCAGACAACCAGCCAGGCTGGAGATGATGTTATGAGGTGGGAGTGTGTCTTGGATTTAGTGGCAAAGTTGAAGTCCTTGCAGAGTAGTGCAAAGAAACACGAGGGCAGACCTGTTGGATGCTAGTGCATGAGGCGACATTGCGTGGTACTGGTGGTTGAATGGGTTTTTTCTGGGGTCGAAAGGGATGTGAGAGTTGATCTAGAGCGTGTTAAACAATTGCTTCTGTGCTGCAGTTGCTGGGTTGGCTGGGTGGGATCTCCTCTTCATCAGCTGAGTGGGATCTACTCTTCATCAATGACCTTCGCGTGCCGGAGTGTCGGTGGACAGTGGATTGGGCTAGTTGGAGGCATTAGCACTGACAAGGAAGGTAAAGAACCTCAGTTTGAGGAGCTTACCAAGAATGACCCAGGACCAGTGCTCAAAGTGCTTTAAAAAACACGTATAGAAACGTATGTGATGCTTCGTGCAACTGGGGGCAGGGTGAGTGACCATGGGGGCGGGGTCAAAGGCGTGGCAAAAAAACCCGAAATATTCTGCTACTTTTTCCGGTCTTTAACCTTCTGGCTAGGGGTGGGCGGAATTTGCATAATTGCGTTACGCAAATCTACGCGAAACGGTAAAAAATCTCCGCGAACACGCAGAAATTCCACGAACACGCGGAATTGCTTGTTCGCGTTGCTTTTTTACTGTTCGCAATCGCCGTTTGTGTGCTCGGGGGTGAATATCTCGCGAACACGCATTTTGAGAATGCAAACAAGCAAAACATTTCGCGAAGACGCGGAACGCAGAATTTTGGGCAATTTCACGTTCTCCATGTAACGCAACATTGCCCAAATTCCGCGAGCGGAACAGAATTTGCCGCCCAGGCCTACTTCGGGCAAGTTGAGTTAATCAGTGGGCACTGCACTATTGTTCATTATGAAACCTCTACTAATGCACTGCAGCACTCTGCGTCTATAACCAGAAAGCCACAATGAACCCTGGTTGTTGCAGTGACAAATAGTGACTTGTGTATGTTTAGTGCTAGGAGGTACGAGTCTGTGACAGAAAGCACTGTGAATATGCAACTCAATATTTTAACCTGCATTACACACAGTAGAAGATAAGCTGCTATAAAATGTGCAAAAAGGTTCAAGATAAAAAAGTGCTTCCGAAATATCGATGTCAGTAATTTCTTTAAAATCACAGACTTCACTGCTGAGCTAGTAAGACCCTTGCAATACCACTCAATAAAAATCAATCTGGCATGAGGAAGCTTCCTGTGATTCTCTCAATTAAAGACAATGCCAGCTTCCAAGCCCCCTTTACATTGTAGATTAAAGAGTTGCGCTCATTTATATTTTTTTCAGGCAAGCAGGCACCCTGGCAGGAAGGCTTTTTTAGTTGTCTGTCCCTCCCTCGGTTTCATAGCACAAGAGACTCCCTGCCTTTTCATAATAAAAAGTAGGGGAACGGTTTCTCCTAAACTTAAAGATCTCCTAAGATCCTGCCCACACCAACTCCTGCCCTAAACCCACCCAGTACTGGGTGTCAGTATGACAGTCAGAAACACGTACCTGAAGGTGGGATGGAAAGGAGGAGGAGAACTGAAACGAGGAGGACATCCCAGAGGGAGGCGGCCCACACTGGACCTTCATCTGGGATCTGTCTCTCTTCAGGCTGGAGGACATCCCAGAGGGAGGCGGCCCCACTGGACCTTCATCTGGGATCCCTATCTCTTTGGGGACATCCCAGAGGGAGGCGGCCCACACTGGACCTTCATTTGGGATCTGTCTCTCTTTTGGGTGGGGGGTGCGGGGGGGGAGGGGAGGACATCCCAGTGATAGGAGGCCCTAAAGGTTAGGAAAAATAAGAGATCTTTTCCTGTGTTGCGTGAGTCAAAAAAAGTTGATAAAAGGAGGATAAAGCCTCTTCTGTCTGCAACGATCTTTCTCTTATTTTTCCTAACCTTTACTCTGATAACATATTTGATACCCAACGCCCTGAAGAAGCCCCAGGCCAGATGGCCAGTGTAAGGGTCGAAACACGTGTTGGCTACTATATGTTTCTTCTTTGTCTTAAAGCATTGCGAAATAAATTGGAATTACTTCCAGAGAACAAGTGATTTTCCTTACTCGTTCTGACACATCGACAAAGTAGTTAAGTTTCTGACTGACCTATTTACAAGGAATGAGTTACATCTTGGTTCTTTCTTTTGGAAACAGTCTGGGTTCAGTCAAGTGAAATATTTATGGAGAACGTTATAGAATCAAAGGTCACTGGACAACAACAAACCACACAGTTAATAATGCATTAGGCGGTCTGTTTGTACTGGTTTACAGTGGTGCGTGGTTTAATGTCTGTGTTGTCCTACATTATTCACCGACTGGGATTTCTCCATTTCAGATGGTTCGTGGCAGCCTCACTTCAACAACTTGTGTCATTGGTGGCCTAAAACTAGGATTAGAAGCACTCTAGACAGATTCACAGAGGATGCTTTTAAGTAATTTAGCACTGGAAATAGGCCATATATAAGGGGAATTTTATCAACAGATAAGCTGTGCAAGAACTGAATTTTAAGGTCAGTGACTTGGCCAGAGATCGCAGACCTAGTTAAAATTTGGAAGTCAAGCTTCTAATGGGCAGTGTTGGAATTCTGGTTGCTGATTCTGTTTCAGCTGCATGTTTTGAAGATGCCGGGTTCAATGTTAGAGTGTAACGACTGTGTAAGTGAAAGGGTTGTAAGATTGTTTTAGGTGTCTCTTATCCACTGGGTGAGGATATTTGAAACTCCTCGAAAGAGGGAGCACTTTCACAAGTACAGTCATAATCCAAGAAAAGTGTACATTGATCGACATGACAAAGTTGCTGTTGGCTTTCAGGTGGCCTGGCAATGTGTTTCCGGAACCACCTCGTGCAGATCTGGGTATGCGAGTGATTTCAAGAGTCATGCATTTGCTGATGAGCTTAAAGGGTTAGAGTGTAGCTAACTATGGTGTTGTGGTGGAATATATGATTTTACCACGATTACAAGTTCCACGCATGGCATTACCACGAGAATTTTAGTTCGCAAGTCTCTTTACCACGCAGCATTTGAGCACGCACGATTGTACACCGCCATATTTATGTTATGATACTTCTAACGTTTCCAGCGTCAAAACACGTCTTTCAAAATAGAGATAGGATTTCTATTTTGACGTATACGCCACGTCGTTGTTGAGGCACTTTCCTTTCTCTCCTTTGGCACTGAATAGCGTTTTTAAAAAAAAGTTTTTTTCTTTTTTTTGAATTCCGCTTTTGTGGGGGGGGGAGACCCCCCCAGCCCCTCTAGCCCCCTTTTTTTATTGTCCCTGTCTCCTAATGATATACACGCAGGACGAAGGAACGAAGACTGGAAGGAATGAAGCGTGCGTTGCGTGGTAAAGACATTCGTGGAATGCACCCGCGGTGAAAAGACGTTTGCGTGGTAAGTGACCCGTTGTAAACGTAACTCGTGGTAATGGATTCGGAGTAAATGATGTTTCCCGTTGTGGTGCATGTGCATAGGGTGCTTTAGGTCTGAGTTTTTTTGTGTATGTTTTTTGTACGGTGTTTAACACTTCATGTGTTGTCCTCTTGTAAGGAGGCATATGTATGGCATCTCGCCTTCCTTGTAGCGAGTGCGTGAGATAGCACTGGTTATTCACAACCTACGTCATGTGCCATTGAAGATGAGTGGTCCTGGTTCTACGATAGGGTCAGATGAAGAGGGGACCTGCTTGGGTAGACATGTAATAGGGAGTGTTACTTTCTTTATTCTGGGGCTAAGAATCCTAGCGACAAGGGTACAACGCTCAACTAACAGGCAATTAAGGTTGCAGTAATGTGCTACAGACACTAAAAAAACCTTGCCGGTCCAATCCTTTTCAGTGTTTCAAAAACAGTGGGTGTGGCCATTTTAATCACACGCTTCTGTTTTTTCTTGACTGGTGTAAGTTTCCGCTCACTTGAAAGGTGGGCCATGCCGCTGCCTTTCCCGATTACCACATTAAACGTCTAGCCCAGGTAATGACAGCGCGTTAAATCTTGAAATCCCATCCCCTGTTCCTCCTTCCTCATCTGTCTGTCGCTAGGTGATGTGATCATTTCAAAAGAACTATTTTTGACCTACTTTGAAAGCTCTACCTCTGAAGAGCAGCCTTCCGCCCGCGGGCTGCGGGCCGCGCTCCGCGCCGAACATCCAAATTACACGTACTTTTAAGACCATCTTTGATGGCCCAATTATTAAATTAGCTGGGCTGGCGGTGGTACTGCAGAATATTCTGAGAAGTGCTCCATTACCGTCCTGTAAAAAGCGATTCGCGTGCTGGCAGCCCATTCAGCCATGAAATGTATCTCTGCCATTAGCCTGGGCAACGCGGCTGTAATGGCAACGCGGCGGTAAATCAGTTTAATGCCAATCAGACCAGACTTTCAGAAGAAATGTACTGAAATCCAAGAAGGAAGGCTACTATGATAATACGGCCTGCCTCCCAAAGCTCTAAGTGGCGAGGGCAAGTCAACAAGATGTAGGGTGCCCGTCACCCCCCCCAACACTGCTACACAACACACAAACAGGGAGAGAAGGCTGGGTGACAAGGGTGAAACTGGACAAGGAGGCAAACAACTCGGATCCCACTCACCAGCGTTTGCCCTCGGACTCGTTCCAATACATATCAATAGGCTTCATCGCCCTGAACCTCTATCCCATTATCAATACTGCTGTGCCCCTTCTGTTGCATCTATTACTTCAAATCAATCAATATGTTCCTATTCCTATTCGGATTAAGAAGTGTTAAAACGTGGTCACAACGTCATTATGGTTAGCTGGCCCATGTTTCACTGTAATAAAAAGTACTTGTAAATACGTTACTTCCATTTTCCTTACCTGGGAGACTTCCCACAACTTGGAAATGTATATTTCATCCGCCTCCATATACAGAACAATCAGAAAAAACAATGGTCCAAACCGAAATTGATCATTTGATCAATAAATAATACGCTCACAATTGTTCATTTTTCATTATTCAATGAGTATTTGAATTAATCTACTCTATAGAGTTAATCAGTAGAGATTGTTTAAACAATAAAGGGCCAGATGCATCAAGCGAAATGCGCTCGCAAAAGGGCCAGATTCTCAGAATCTGGCCCTTTGCGAGTGCAATTTTTGCATTTGGGATGCATCATCCCAAATGCAAAAATCGCAAATAGAGAATTCGCTAAAATGCGATTGTTTGTATTTAAGGAATCTCTAATTGAGATTCCTTAAATGCAATGCATGAAAGTATCAAAAATAGCGAATTCGCTAATAGGGCACGCAAATTACCATGAAGTACAACTTCATGGTAATTTGCAAAAACTTGGAAAAAAGCACTTTTGTGCATTTTTCAAAGTTTCATGTTGCGCACACACATGCCCTAAGGGCATGTGTGTGCGCAACATATGTGCACAGATCACATTCAGGGGTGTAACAGGGTGTCCTTTGGACACCCCTGCACCCTTGAACTCGCAATCTCAATTTGCGAATCGCTAATTGCGATTCGCAAATTGAGATGGTCTTCCCATTCATTCCTATGGGCCTCTAGGCCCATAGGAATGAATGGGGAGGTAATCATTAATTGCGACTCGCAATTTGCGACTCGCAATTAAGGAATTCTAAGGAATCGCTATTTTTATAGCGATTGCTTGATGCATTTCATTTTGCTATTCCTTATTAGCGATTCCTTATTTTTCGCTAATAGGGAATCGCAAAATGGATGCTTGATGCATCTGGCCCAAAGTACTGATTACCCAGGTCCAAGAACCGTTTTGGGTTACCCCATTTTTATAATGTCCATATACAGAACAAGCATTAGAAATGCAATAGGTCTTGCATTCTTTTGAGTTCGAGCTATTGGCACAGCTCAATAGTTACCGGACAGAAATTGCCACTATGCAGGTGCCGATCAGAGCATTGATCTGTGAAACGGCCTGAAATCCCAAAACGATGTTGATATCCTACAAAATAAAAAGGAAGATCAGGATAACCAGGAGGAACCGTGGACGTATTGGGATGGCCAATGCAAGCAAACTGTGATGGTGTTTGGCGTAGCCACGGCCATTTTGGAGTTCTCGGAACTTCCGACCGATGGTGAGACCATAGTGTTCTCTTCACACAAACAATGAGTGAAATCGCCTGAGCGTGACCCAAGCACGCAAAGGTGGGAGAATCAGATCCAAAGCACCAATAAAAATCCTGTATCTCTAAATGGCACAACAACGAACAAATGGCAATTCATGGGCATGCCAAAAGCAGATAGCGGAGATAACAGGTCTTGCAGACAGTGCTTGTGCACTGCCTAGGCCAGGGGCGTAACACAGGCCCCCGCAGCCCATGCGGTGCCGGGGGCCCCTAGCTCCAAGGGGCCCCCTCGTCACTGAACTCTGGCCGGAAGAGCTCCCGATTGAGCCCGGAGGGGGCCCCCCTAAGTACCGTGCAGGGAGGCCCCCTCACTTTTCGTTACGCCAGTGGCCTAGGCTTGACCAAAAAGGTAGCACTTTCAGCATATGTTCGATTAAATGCACTCATAACATAGGTGAGTACATCATAATGCTTTCAGGGAGTGATGCCTGTAATCTTTGTAATATGTCTACTGAATTCAAGGAGATTGTTGGACTGGATGTGTCCATGGGTTGACCACCTTGCTCTCAATGCAGAGGGTGCACGTGGCCATTTTGTTTAAAGACTTTCGCTTGTTCTGGAATACTAGAGTACGATGACCCAGTGAGAGATGAAACTTCACGCTGTTCAGTCACGTGGCCACAGTTTCACTCTAATGCAGAAGACTTCTTCTAAATCGACTGATATTGTCGATGGGTCGAAGGCGACAAAAAGGGTTGGAACTATTGAGAAATTCATGCAGGACAGCAAAATGGTGCTCTCTGAATACCGTTTTAACGGAGCTGGCCCAAGCAGCGAAAAGATTCCAGAAATAAACTTCTGTTGAATTCAGTAAAATAAAGATGAAGGGTCCTTGTTGTAATGTACATGTAGTATATTTATTCTTGAGATTAGATAGAAGGTGCAGCATTCAGGTAGGAATGTAATATGGTAAGAAACCCCACCGGGAGCAGATAACCTCCTGCTCAGCCTCCAGGTAACTGATAAATCCCTTGAATAGCAACAGGTAGAATCCTGGATGACATCACAGAGACATGACATAGACAAGCAGACACTAACACTAAGGAGGGACAAAGAGAGAGGAAGAGCAGGATATAACACACCTCCCTCCTTTAATTGAAAAAATGAATAAGATGAAACAGAAGATGGCAGAAGCAGAAAGGCAGAAGATAGAAAGAACATAAATGCACCAGAAAAAACACCCTCTTCAACATGATGGAAAGAAGAGGTAATATCAAAGGGGCGCAGGCACAAAGGTTGTACAAGCACCATAAGCTAACAAAAGAATTTAAGCTTAAATGAAATGAATACTTAACATCTCAATACAAATGAGCAAAGGTACAGTATGGCTCAGTACCGTAGTTAGAAGATGAAATATCAACTCCTCAAATTCGAATATTTTCGATTCCTCTAAAATAAGCACAATAAAAATGAGCCCAACTTCTCAAAGTAAATACATGAACTCCTCTAAACATAGAGCACAGTAAAAGTGGTTCATGACAAAACGGCTCTTCACAGAAAATGCACAACTTCTCTATCAATAGAATAAAACTGAGCCCATGCAGCTCCTCACAGTAAGTAACAGAAAATCACCAATAAAACTGAGCCCTGCGGCTCCTGACAGTAAATAGATGAACTCCTCTAACCATAGAGCACTATAAGTGGTTCATCTGAAATGACAATAAAATTGAGCCCCTATGGCTTCTAATAGCAAGCACATGAACACCTCTAACAATAGAGCACTATAAAGTGGTTCATAACACAAATAAACATCAATATTGAGCATCACTCTATCTCATCATCACTAAGAATGAAAACAAACTGGAGCACCTCAACATAGTTGAGCACATAAATGACCCCAATAAGCATAACGCCTACAAATCATCACCAAAATGAAAGCAAATGAGCACCTCAACAAAGGTTGAGCACTAACGTGACTCCAGTAAAGTAGGCAATAATAGAATAAATTATTTCAAAATGTATCACTTGCAAATCCACACAGAAAAGAACATGTAACAGCATACATACATAACCTAGAAACAGAGTTCTAAGCATTGAGCATATAAATAGATATTTAGCACACCACAGTACTTAGAAGAAATGCACTCAAGGGTAAATTACAGCGCTAACTACACATTGCATAAATTAGGAAATATGCAAAATTGTTCACAACATCTTAAACATAACAAATCAAAATAATAAAAGTAGTCACCGTTGTCATTTGAATGAAGGGAGACACAAACAGCTCTGTAGAAATGTCCATGGGAAAAAGTAAAGAAAATCAAACAGTACCTTGATGGAGAACACAATTTTTTTTTTCAAGGGAAATAAATAAATCATGAAACAGCAAACACCGGTGAGCGATCTCTCACCCGGGTTACAGATCCAAACGTAGTGTAATGTCAGAAATTAATGGTGTGCAGATCAAGTTCCAATTCTCGAAGTCAGGCATGTAGACAGACTCCTAAATGGTGTAGAGCCAAGCGCTGGCATGTGAATTCCAGCACAGTTTGCAGAGTATGCTCAGGACATGATTGGCAGAAATAGGCATCAGGTCTCAGCGTAGGCCACACGGCAAGCCAAATAACAAAGTAGAATAGCCGTCTCTTCACTCAAACTGCTAGTGCACAACCTCCAAGGTACCGAAACATGGAGTTCACACAGATTGATGCAGGCAGACTTTAATTTTAATTGCAGGTTGTAACGGTCCCAGTTAGTAGCGCTTTTGTAAACAGGAGACCTTTAAACAGCAGGTTGGCACAAGTTGGGCAGGCAATAAACTGAAGTCACAAAGTGAGCTGACAATCTTTTAAACAGCAGATTTCAGAAATACTACAGGCACACTTTCATTTAAACAGGAGTTTTCAGAAGTAGCACAGGCACACCTAGGACAGACAGCAGCAGCCACGTTACTCACGTAAAATGCTGACTCACTAGATGAAAACAGGGAGTCCTTTAAGTTTGCTCTAGTGCCAGATGATTTAGTAGTAGTATTACTTCAGCAAAGGTTATTCCAATGCTCTGGGTTGAGACTGTCCGTTGGAACCAGACACCGGTGGGGCACCCAGACGCAGGAAAGTAATTTTAAACGTTTCTCTTCTTGTCTTTGGTTGCAATGATGATCTCTTTAAATTCACTGAAGTTCCTTTTCTTTTAAATGGGTCCTTTTTTACCTCGTCGCCAGTGTTGAATTCAGTAAAATAAAGATGAAGGGTCCTTGTTGTAATGTACATGTAGTATATTTATTCTTGAGATTAGATAGAAGGTGCAGCATTCAGGTAGGAATGTAATATGGTAAGAAACCCCACCGGGAGCAGATAACCTCCTGGTCAGCCTCCAGGTAACTGAAAAATCCCTTGAATAGCAACAGGTAGAATCCTGGATGACATCACAGAGACATGACATAGACAAGCAGACACTAACACTAAGGAGGGACAAAGAGAGAGGAAGAGCAGGATATAACAACTTCCCATGTAGCAAATCAGACAAGGTCTTTCTACAGCCTCATAAAAAAGTGAAATACTTACCCAATATTCCTGGAGTTTGCCAAGAACATGCAATAGAGGATTCAAATCAGCCTCGATAATATGAACCTAGATGGATGTAATCTTCAACTTTCACCCAATGCAGAGCTTCTCCGATTCACCCTGGACACTGTCCTGACCCTCAAGAAACACACTCCCCAGAAAACTCACACAGCCTGGAACCAGCTCTCTCTACTGAAGAAAGTGAAACCATTTGTGCAATAACACTGCTTAATGGCTGGTCAAGCTGTTGCACTCTTGCATGAGGATGGTGGCCATGACATATACAACAGCCTTCTAGACAACACACTGGCCACCGCAAAGGCATTGTACACCAAACAGCACACCCCATCAAGAGCCCGAAGAAATAACACCATAGCACCCCCACCCTGATGGAACTCCACTGGATCCCCATGCAGGTCGGCACCATCTTCAAAACCAGCTGCATCATTTACAAATCCATCATGACCGGCACCCCGGCCTATCTGGCTGACAAGAAGCTCGTCAACTCTGTTAGCTTCCAGCAGCGAAGACCCCATCAGACTGGAGCCAAAGAAGTGCAAGAAAAAACAAAACTAGGCTAAAGCCTTCACCATCTATGCACCCGAAATCTGGAATGACACCTCCATATCAATCAAAGCCGCCTCAACCATGCTCCGATCTAGGAAAGAGCTGAAGACACACCGCTTTAAAGAACACAACATCATGAGGCAATAAAAGTCCAGTTTAGTTCTTCGAAACCAGCTACCTCTCCAATCATGTGCTGTGTCTTTGCCTTGGACCCTGTACAGTGCTCCGCTGCCTTTCACCTAGGTGTGTGTGATATAGGTAACACTTGCATATATACGGCATTACTCCAGACCACAGCTCACCATAGTTTGCAAGTTTGATCGATAGAATTAGGTGATGAAACTACACGCAAGGAAACCATTTTCTTCCAGAAAAATGAACGACGAGAGGAATTGAGACTTTAGAATTGTCTAAGAAAGCTACATATTGTATGTTCCCTGGGTACTGCATATTTCTTGTTCATGATTTATTGCACTAAACTGCATTATATAATACCACAAGCTTGACCGACATCCTCGTAATTAATAAGTTTCATACTTTCATGGTCGATTAATTCTTCACAAAGAAAGGTGTGTGAAAAAAGTGACTCTTGTAATCCCCAAAGGATATTTGTCTCTGCTACAGAAAAAAACTGCGGAATGGAATTAGGCCAACCCTGGCATGAAAGCAGAACTTTACTCAAAGAAGTACTTTCGGTCAGTTGGGTGGAAATCTGTTCATTAGTTTGAAAAAGTTAGTGTTAAAAAATCATGTCAGGTGAGTTTCAAAAGGGTTCAAAATGTAGGAGATATCTGGACCGTTAGTCACCTGGTTAAAAGTCTGCTTTTACCTCCAGTCGTTTGTTTTGAGTCTGAAGACTTAAAGACACGACCACGGTCCGAAGCCCTGCGATTGGCCAGCCATAGGGAGAAGAAACATGTTGTGGTTCCCTCCTCTCATACTTCAAGACCCTGACTAATGCAAAGAAGGTCATTCAGTTTCCATCTTACTTATGTGCATCCCTCGTACAGTAGAATTGGATCAACTGTACACCTATCTGCACAAGATACTACAAAACAATATAGCATGATCCGGCTCATAGTTAAACACTTTACGGATTTTACGTGTTTTGAGACTTGTGTGATTGGGTATATTGTTATAACTTATACCATTGTAAGCAGGTAAGTCATTCTCAGTGTTTTAAGGTTCAGCTGGACCAACAAGGCAGAGCGGCAGAGGCATGCACAACCTCCAACGCCCAATACGGAACCCTCACGCAGTGAGGTTCTGAATAGACCTGGGTAGTAAATTCCACTCCGCTTGAAGAATTTGAAAAATGTGGGTAATTTCGAGTTTCGCGGAGAACGCAGAATTGCCAAAAATTCCGCGATCCTCGGATTTGCGAAATATTTTGCTTGTTCGTGCTTTCAAAATGCGTTTGTGAGACATTCCCCCCCCCCCGAGAACGCAAACAGCATTCGCGAACCGGAAAAAAGCATCGCGAACGGGCGGAACAATCAATTCCACGCGTTCGCTGAACTTCTGCATGCTCGCGGAGATTTTTTACTGTTACGCAGAGCTTTGCGTAGCGCGACTACGCAAATTCTGCCCACCCCTAGTTATGAACATTTTAGGAACAAGCATAGACTACTACATGGGTTCTTCCTTAAGGAAACAACATAGAAGACAAGAGCAAACAATAAGAAACAAAGGAAGAAAAAGTAAGCAAGAGAAAAAAACTGAAGAAACACATGAACATTCTAGGAACAAGCATAGACTAATTAATACACACAGTTCCACCAACCATCCAGAAACCTTGGCTCCGCCTGCCTCACACAGACACCGCGCATCTGCCGTAGCCACAGCAGGCGCCTCTCTTTCCACCACCGAGCCGCCAGGTCTTCACAGTCAAACATCGCCCTCGCTGATGGACTTCAGGAAGAGAATCAAGACCTGGCTTTTCGACTAAGCTCAGTAACTCGGTGCCGGGATACCTTCACAGGTGATACGACGCGCTATGCAAGTACTGACTGATTGGGTCAGATGACAGCCCTGTACTCTGCGACTCGGGATAGTTAAGGGATGGAGGATGCATTCCTTAACTGACCTGCCAAGCTGAACACATTTTATCCGTCCTGCTTTGTTTGCCCGATAGGGTGAGTTCGGAAACCCCATTTTAGCTCGCGAAGTTATAAAAATAGGTTCCTAATGGACGAGGCTATGTATTCTTTAAGCTTATACGTTTTCTGTGTTTGCAAAAGCGACTGTTTTTGCTCCAGCTCTGCTGCAGTTCCAAGACTTTTCTAAACGCGGACTTGCGCTTGAAGGATCGATAAGCCATTAGGCCACAATTGTTATTGCCATCAGCCCATTCACATCAGATCGATTAGGGTTTTAGCCTCGTGGTTTGTATTAGTATCTACAGGGCCAGAGTTAACCCTCAGAGCTTGTTTCCTGTTTAAAAGGTCTTGGACTAATGATAAACATCTGGGCTCCGTCTACTTGGAAGGCAGATGTATGTGAAGCAGAGGTTGTGGCAACATGTGGTAAAGGAGCTAGAACAACAGGGCTCCCAGGAGCATTTCAGAATGGCCACTCTGGACCAAGTGTCAGAAACCTATCAAGACGCTCTCAGTGAGGGAGTGCTGAATCACTTGTTGTGTTCAGAGACCACATCTGCCACAAAACCTAGTCCGAGAATGTCCCCACACAACCCAAAGGCCGCAGACATATGTAGAGTGTCTCAAAGATGACCTTCCGTGCTCAGTAAACCTTCTGTGACACATAGATCTTACTACGCAACAGGGTATCTTGGCACTAACTACATTAAAAGGTACAGTGACTTTAATAAAAGAGTCTGATTTTATTTTAAACCAGCTAAAGTGGTGACCTGCCCAAATTGAATGGAAGGACAGGGCCATACAATGTGGACTCTAGAAGAAGACAGATTTTTAAGCGCGACACTACACCACGATATTTCCTGCAAGCGTCTGTCTTTACTGTGGAGATCCCAGTGAGGCAACCACAACTGGACCTCATGTCCACCCAGTGAGTGACGACCACTGACCTCATGTCCACCTAGTGAGCCGACGAGCACTGGACATCATGTCCACCCAGTGAGCGACGACCACTGACCTAATGTCCACCCAGTGAGCATCAACCACTGGCCTCATGTCCACCCAGTACGGCGACGACAACTGGACCTCATGTCCACCCAGTGAGGCGACGACAACTGGACCTCATGTCCAACCAGTGAGGCGACGACCATCGGACTCCATGTCCACCCAGTGAGCGATGACCACTGGACCTCATGTTCACCCAGTGAGCGACAAGTCTGACCACTGGACCTCTTGTCCACCCAGTGAGGCAACGACCACTCACCCTTATGTCCACCCAGTGAGCGACGAGCACTGAACCTCATATCACCCAGTGAGCGACGAGCACTGGACCTCATGTCCACCCAGTGAGCGACGACTACTAGACCTCATGTCCACCCAGTGAGGCAAAGACCACTGAACCTTATGGCCACTCAGTGAGGCAATGACCACTGGACCTCATGTCCACCCAGCGCGAGGCCCAGCTTGGGCGACATTCTGTAAGGTACTCCGTCTCCACCGGCAGGGCGGTAAGACTCTTCCCTCCTAGGGCGGTGAGACTGCACGCCTAACACAGATGTCATAGCCATTGTGATACTGGTTTATGGTTTGTTATTCATTTGGATTATAATTTCTATTTCTGGGTCAGTTTATACATAGCAGTGTTTACTACTGTAGTAGGGTGCATGTTTGACGCCCCGTAATATGATGGATCTACTTTTCGTCTTGCCCTCATGACAACGGTTGCTGTTGTCAGAAACTCGACTTTCTTCAGTTATGTTATTGCGGTGAATTGCATCCTTTAAACAAAAGATTATTCGACGATTTTATAAAAAAGATCTTGGTTGGACACCTTGTAGCCCCCCCCCAAAAAATTCCCCAGCCCCCCAATACCCTGTGCAAAAGTTAAGTAGGGCGAAACCATCTTTTGTGGGGGAGAATCAGTCTCTTCAAACCGCCTCCATGTGCTGTGGCTCTTTCCACCGTGCTTTGTACCTGGTTCTTGTGCGTGTCTCTTCTTCTCAATGTTGGTTGTCCGCGCTCGCGCTCAGGGCGAGGCCTGTAGATGTGAATCCAGCTCTCGTGTGTGTGTCTCTCCTGCCAGAGAGAGATTGTTAATGACACATGGACGGCACCATGCAGCTCCCCGAAGAGGGTGTCGGTGCACTCTCCACAGAGAAGGAACACGATTCCTGCTGTTAAAACAAGGCTGGGATCTAGCACTTTCAGAAAGAATTACTGTCAAATGCATGACGCGCTCAGAAGGACCTGCGCTCCCCCGGGAAATTCCAATTCGTTTTCAAAACACTTGCGAAGAATCATCTTTATTGCATATTGAGCTTCGATCATTTGAGAAGAGACGGAAACCTCAGAGGCACAGTCTTCTGTCCTCAGGCGAGCCAATACCTGGAAACGGTGGAACAGGAGACGCAACAACTGCGAGCCACCCACTACTGTTGCAACTGCCCATGCGCAAAAAAATATATGTATATATATGTATGTAAAAAATCAAAACTAGCCAGAGTGTACTTGCTGGTTTAATAGGACACTTCTTCAGCAGACCTACATGGCTTCATTGCTGGCAATAGCCACTGCCTAAATACAGCTGTTTCTTTATTTATTACTACGGTCACGTGTTTCACCCTGTAGAAGCTCACCAAAGCTTTCGCAAGGCTGTGCACCACATCAAGGACACAAAAAATAAACAAATAGAAACTTGAGTGGCTCACTCTGCAGACAAGGACATGACCATCCTTCGTTTTAACTTGTATGTCTCTTGTGACACGCCATTAGGAAATTAAAATAGAGTTAAAGGTTTGATTTCAATAATAAATCTTGAATGTTGGTTGGGTATTGTGATGGAGAAGTGATTTAACCCTCAACACCAAGCAGGTATGGCAGCCAAGCTGGGAAGATTCCATTTCATACATGACACATTCTACATGGGACATCACAAGTTGTAGACATTATAAAACCAAGGATGACTGAAAGGGACTATTCCCATCATCGAGTGGACACAAGGACAACGCTAAAAGCAGTGCCACCATTAACTAATCATGTGAGGATTTGATAAAGCAGTCTTGTCTACAGAAAGACATAAAAATGGTGTTGCTTTTTCCTCCTTATCTGCTCAAATTATTGACAGCCTGAGAAAGCCCCAACGAGCTACTATGTAGAGGGAGAAACTTCATCAGATGCTCTAGAATAACTGCATTTTCACAGCGATATGAAGCTATCCCCATCACTCACACAAAAACAGGATAACGCAGAAATGGATGGAAAAAAAGTGTAATATTTGATATTATAGAAAGCAAAAGGCCACAGCATGCTTACAAAATACAGAGACGAAACGGTAGAGGGAAAGTATGAACACTGCATAATTCAAATGCGGCCTTAATGGCTTTTAGAAAAATGATGGAAGGGCTGCTATAAAATCACACAATTCAAAACCCACAAAAAGAGCAAGGAAACAAAAGGAGGTGCAAATATCTGAAAAAAATGACTGATGATTGCAGAAGAAGCCATACAAGCCTCAAATGTGATTCGCTTGGCAAATTGCGGAGGCTTTTAAGTTGCAACTGAAAAGAATACAGGTGGCGGCTCTGTGATAAACCGCAGAATATATTCAAGGCAACCAAGGAAAAAAAGTGCGGTTGGTTGACACCAGTACTGTCATGGCGGACTTCCTTCATCTCTTCAAGATAATATTTTGTGAAAAATGTATTCATCCAGGTCACCCATTCTACCTTCAAATGATGGAGTCCCTCAGCACCCAGTCCTTTCTCCCTTTCTACCTCCACCGATGGAGCCACTAGGGTTGACGCATCTGGAAAGAGGAAGCGCCATCTCTCAATATGCAGATGAGGCATCGTCAGAGTCTCTAGTCCATCTGATGCAAGAGCATGAAACCCATCCTAATGAACTGGAAGAGCTTCTGGCCAGCTGAGCATCTTAGTCACTGAGTTAGTGGTGGTAGGGTTGACTACGGCAGAGACTTAGATTTCCCAACCATCTCTGAGGCTTACCAGACTAAAACAGAGAATGTGACAAGCCGATGGAGGTGGTGAGCAGGGTTTATGGTTCAGTGTCTGCTGCAGTGATTCGTAACCAGTAATTCACCAGTTTCAATGCAAGTAAGACTAATTAATGAACCCAGTGTACAGATTACATCCAACTACAAAGTTAGCTTTTACATTAAGATAGATATTTGATGAGTGGCGGACGCCACAAACAAAGGGTGGTGGTGGTGGTGAGGGTCTGGTGTTAGAAATGTTTTTATATTATTTTTAAAAACATACCTTTAGCCACTGACTGCCTCTAACGTCGCATCACATCGCACCTCCTCTTCCTGGTCCCAGCGGTCCCTGGGACAGACTCCCATCCAATCCCCGTGTTGCAGAGCAGCGCGGTGACTGGCTTGAGCGGACTAAAAAGACGCTCCGTTCAGGCCGGGGAGTCTGTGGGGGTTTCTCCAGCCTGGCTGCTCAATGCAGCCGGGCTGAAGAAACCTAAGTGTGCACGTCACGTGTTTTGGTCGGCCTGAGACCGCCGGCCAAACACACATGCGCACTTAGGGAGTGCACGTAGCACTCCTCCCCCTCCCATGCCGCGGCGCTGCCGCTCCCTACAGTGCTCGCAAAGAGTCGGCAAACACAAAATAAAACGATGCAAGATCAGAACCAGTAAAAGTTATGTTGCTCTTTCGCCAACTAGCTCCTTCCGATCTAAAACACATTTATTGGTACACAAGCGGGTTCTAGCGGAAGCATTGTACGTAGTAACACGCTCCTGCATCGGATCAAAGACATCAGATGTTTGCAAAGATAGTAGGCCGAGATCATTGATAACATATTGTATTATAATTGAACGTATATAGCACAAAGCTTTGAAGCGCTATCTGGCCATTCAGTGGCAACTCTGACAACTATCCATACAACACAATGCCACTCCACACCATACAATGCCACCTCACACCACGCCACACATTGCCACACCACACATTGCCATGCCACACAATGCCACTCAATGTCAACAAAGCCAATAGATCTCACAAAGGCGACACCTACTGGCTATGCCAATGCTTGTTGTACTTGCGCCCCCTAAATTCTATTATAGATTCTAGACACAATGCCCAAGTTACTCGTAAGTGGAACCGGTAAACCCAGAGTTCTGGTGCCCCGGATGGAGAACAAGAGGAGGAGGGGCGGGTGAGTGATGGAGACACAGAGCTCCCTTGCCGTGCTCCGCGTGGCCTAGTCGGTAAGGGTCCCACAGTTCCTTACTTCTACCTCCCACCAAACTCCTTCCAAGTAGATTATCTGCCACATATTACTATTGCTATATTATTATCGTGGATCTACAAATAACAGCTCATGTTGACCGCACACGTTAGGCGACAAGCTATCCTTCAGATTAAACAGACGTGATAAGTTATCAATACAGATCACAAAATGAACGCCACAACAGCCATGCACTAGAGGCCAAAGCAGATGTAAAGTGCACGCTGCACCCAAGAACACCAACAAGTCTCAGCGTACTTTATCACTTAAAAATAATCTTGTCAATTTAAGTAATTGTAAATCAAAACATTCATTTTCCCCCTGCCTAAACATCAGCCTGTCACGTTCTGAAAACAAATTCACTGACTGGCACACACATACTTTAAATTACAGGAAATAATTTATTTCCAAAAAAAGACTTGTTTATCAACAGTAAAAGTTATTCCCAGGTAGGTTTGTCCTTTTCACTAAATATACTAATTGCGCCCCTAAATATCCGTTTTAGTGACTGTCATGATGTAGCCAGCAGTTTCCAGCATGTACCAGGTTATCCGGCCTTCATGCAATTTATGCACCATCGTGAACCTAGGTTTGCCCCACTATATGCCCATTTGCCAGGAATTCCACCCCAAAACTGTCCCAAGACATCTCAGGAAAGCCTTAAAGAGGTTCATGACAAGACAACTCCAACACAACGCTGAAATAAACCCCTTCCACCATGAAAAGCCAAGAGTCCACCCTCAGGGGAACATAAACCACATTGGCCAATAAGAAAGAAGCGCAACTCCATGAACAAGGACAACAAACCTTCCCACACACTGCGTAAAAGATTCACCACCAACAACAACACTGCAACACACCAACTTAACGTCTCAACAGCTCGGCCGGAGTTTCAGGGCGGTAATTACACATTAAACTGTGCTCCCTGATGGCAACTGTGCCTTAAACATTATTTAGCTGATTCGCAAGTGGTTGGCTAACCCACCCGACTTTCTTAAAATGAGCAGAGACTTGCAAATCAATTCAGTTTTTATAGGAACCAATCAATGTCTGTTCATCGGATCAAGGAAAGATCATTGAAGGGAATGAAACACGGTGGGGGGTCACTGGGTGCAAGGGGCTGGATTCGGGCATCCCCTCAACCCTAGTCAGTGATCCGACCCAACCACAGGCAGGTCAGGAAACTTCTGAACCCGGAACTACTCAGACTTTGCTTTTAATTGAACTCAACACATAATGGAGTCATGGTCGAGGGGCTTCAGTCATAGATAATCCCGCTGACCTCCAGCCTCAAAGGTGTATGTGCTGCACACTTCTGAAGGCACTCTGAATGGACGAAAGCAGAAATGCTGCGCTTTACAAAACCTCTTACAGAGTACTAGTAAATGACATCCTGTGGATTGGATATTTATTATATACTAGTCAATGCGCTATAGGTATCCCCATCAATGCCATGGTGTGCTTGAGGTATCCCCATCAATGCCATGGTGTGCTTGAGGTATCCCCATCAATGCCATGGTGCGCTCCAGGTACCCCCGTCAATGCCATGGTGCGCTCCAGGTACCCCAGTCAATGCCATGGTGCGCTCCAGGTACCCCTGTCAATGCCATGGTGCGCTCCAGGTATCCCCATCAATTCGATGGTGTGCTTGAGGTATCCCCATCAATGCCATGGTACGCTCCAGGTACCCCCGTCAATGCCATGGTGCGCTCCAGGTACCCCCGTCAATGCCATGGTGCGCTTCAGGTACCCCCGTCAATGCCATGGTGTGCTCCAGGTACCCCCTCCCCTCCCATCAATGCCATGATCAGATCCACACATCGCACTGCTCCCACATGCCGGTCAATGGCATGATGGAACCCAGGAATCTTCATGTGCCAGTTAAGCAAAGGTGTGCCAGGAATCCTCTCTCTCCTATTTACTCTCTCCATCTCACTAAAGTGTAAGAGGTCGAGTGATTTTGGTACAAATGTCAGTGATTTTGATAAAAGGTCCAGAAGACAGAAGGCTCCTCAGATACCACTCATGAAGTATTCGGTGGTACCCTCCATCTTTCTTCTTCAAGCCCAGCCAGGCCCGCAGGCTCCTCTTCTCCATAGTAACAGCCCGAACCTCACCTGAGATGTCAGCCAAGGTAGGACAGGGATGGGGGGGCGCATCCAGCTGTTACTGAACTCAGCACAGCTGTCCTGACATACTACTCTCCGCCTGGGAGCCAAGCCTTACGCCGCCCGGGCCACAAAAGGCAGTCCTTGTGTGATGGACGCCTCACCCATGTGCACCCCCCCACCCATGTGCACCCCAGCAATCCATCCATCAGCAGATGATGCTGAGGAGCACGCTCTGTGGATGGACCTACCTGGGCCATCTGTGCTACTGCTGCATTGATGTTGAGTGCTCAATAAATGACGCCCTGGTGGAGCATCGTCACCCACCCACGCACTCAATGAACCAGCCGCCACTGCATACATCCTTCAGTTCAGCAAGCCCCCCAGGTCGCTGCTGCCCATCATTCAGCAGGTCTATAACACAGGAGAATACATTTACATGCAGTGTCAGCCTCGCCATCAGCGTAACAAGAGCCACGAGAACGAAGAACAGGCTGTAGTATCAGAATCAGACAGCTTACATAAACCCTTCTACTGACACTTAGGGTTATAATATGTCTATTTTTTCTAGCTTGCCGCTATTTAAGCCCTTTCCTGTGATTGTAAAACTTTGTCTGTAAATGAGAAGCTATGGCTCTCCATGCAACGGGTATAGTCGTGGAGGGCAGACTGCGTCAAAGAATCTTGCTTCAGCCACTTTCATTACCTTCTCTTGTACCGTTATACAAGGAAGATCCTTCACCTGTGACTCTGTGACATCCGGTTGTGACAAACCAATGTCTCCAAGCGGCTTCTCACTGGAGCATGACAGCACCTACTGAGCGAGAACAGAGAGCGGGCGAATGGTTGATGATCTAAATCTGAGCAAATTGACATGCCCTAGCCTCCAGAAACCTTATTATCTCATCAGAACTAGAGGTCCCTCACCTGAATAAAGGACACTCATTGAAAAAATGCACGGAACCAGTAAGGTGTGTCTGCACACTGAACAATAACAGCGTTCAGAAACATGAAGCGGGCAAGGGCTCAGCTGTACCATTCACATCACTAGTTCCTTTAGAGAACATGCTTTTCAATCCAGAGATGAGGACACGAGCAATCACCAGGAAACATAATTCATAAGCTGTAACAGTTCAATAGAGGAAATGGACAAGGAAGAGAACAGGCTTAAGATGCTAATTTCAGAAGTCTCCTTGTATAATAAAAGAAAACTCAGAATTCCATAATGGAAAATTTGCACATCTTTGGAATGTCATTAGGTAGAGGAGCTAAAAGCACGGATCATTCAATTAGGTCTGGAAGAAGAATAAGGAGACAATTAAAGAAGAAGCCAACTTCAGTATTCGGTACAGTGGTAGATAACTTGTTCCGTTCTTGTAATAGCTTATCGAAGATATAGTATGCTTCGTGCATATCTTTTTTCATATGACCATGATTTGGACAATACTCTAGAAGTCATTTATAACCAGGGAAGGAAACAGACCTACAGTCAATCTTCGCCCATTTAAAGACGTCATACATCACTTCCTGTTCAAGGAATCCAAAGAATACAGTATTAGCCACAAGAGAGTTGTAGCAAACATGTACACCACTCCAGTGCCTCTGTCTAGAAACTCATCTAACTTGGCCATGAAGTGTCCCAGCTCACAAAGACAAGAGTTGATAGAACACAACACACAGGTTGAGAGTCGCAAACTGACAGGAGGTCACCCCCACAGCTGCACTCCTCCATCCACTGAGATACTTCGACAGGAGAGACCAAAAAGAGCTTCTACCGATCTCAAAATCACATCGAAAGACATACAGAAATCAGGATGTCGATCGAAGAGAGTAGTGGAGAGGTGGCAGGGAGCCAACCGGACACATTACAGGCAGCCACTAGAGTTACATATGACCCTAGAATTGCATTAGATAAGACAATAATATTTAGACAAGTGGCAGTGTCCACAAGGTAACAAAAAGCACAACACCTTCAAGAGCGCTACCTTCAATCTGCTAAAGGAGAAACTGCGAGAGAGCGATGCCGGCCACATACAATAAGCAGGCAGTCAGGGTCACAGAGGAGCAGCCTTACTTTATAGCCTGAAACCTGGCTGTATTAGCCAGGATCAGCAAATAACTATCTTATTCAGAAGGTACAATAGTCTTTCGTAAACAAAGCCGCAGGCATCTTTGTTGGCAAACCTCCAGCATCCACACAAGGATTACCACAAGACAAAGACAACTAGCAAATGCCTTTGGGTCCACCACCGAAGGTCTTTGTGCATGGTCATCGCTTGCATAAGATGTGCTGATGTTGGCAAGCCCAGGACACATTCAAAGACCCCACCCTTCCATAGCTCAGTCTGGTCATCACTTAATCCAATGCCATTCTGTGGACGTCTCTACGTGTTCGCCTTCGCTCCAGCACCTGTTGCTGCTTGCCAGGACGGTGCTGTGTACATTGCAAATCCCTCTGGCCAGCCCACTGGTAAAGGATGTCGCCTTACACTGCACCAAGGTATTGTCATTCGTACTGTAACTCTGCAGTGTAATAAAAGCCTCCAGCCAAGGACTGACTGAACTCCGCGTACTAGCACTTATGTGCGACTGAGCATGCACTACTCATTTTCATGCTACACAAGTGCACTACTAACTTCTAGCAGACCTTTACATACTTGTGTATTCACGATGCTGCAGAGATACACTCCCAAATGAACTCTCGCCAATGGAAATTCACCGCAACTAGTGGATGCCCTGAATTCTTTACTTAAATAGTCGTTTAATAATACAAGTAAATTGGTGGCCATCTTTGAAGTAAACTTTTCACACTTTTTTTTTTCACTGAAGCAAGAGAGTGGACAAGTATTGCAAATGTGGTATCGCCAGGGCCTTGTGCAGTGCCAACAGGGCTGCTGACGTCATGTCTTCTCTGTGGTGGTGGCACAAGGGTGGGATACTCACCAGAATGGATGATCTGGGTGTCATCACCTAGATGGGCAGAGGGGTTGTAGGAAAAGGGGGCGGGGTTCAAACATTCTGCCAGACCTTTGGTGCTTCTATGCTGTATATCTACCAAAAAGTTAAGGACAAGGTAAATACAGGCTTCAAAGATTCCCCCAGTGGTGCAACGAAGTCTTGACAAAGAGTCTAAATCACTGGAAATACGCTGGCCAATCGGTTCGCAGGAAAATGTTTAAATGTCATTAACGCTGAAAGTGATGGGACCCATGAAGCACTGTAAGATCTGCTGGGCATGAATGCAATTAGACACTTTTGATGTATGGTTCTTGATCTGCAAATGTGGATACGGACCTGGCTACGGTTGATAGGACGTAAGTCAAAGTCAATCCCTTCCGGCAAGTGCCTCGTCTTCAACTTTTAAGAGGAGGTGCACAGGTAAATTGATTTGATTTGATTTGATTGATTGATGGATTTGATTTGTAGATTTATAAAGCGAGCGATTGCCCATGGGCGTCTTGGCGCTGTCTTCTATTTTTTCATCTTCCCTTTTTCACTGAAGTACACAAGACCCACTGGTTACTAGCCAACAAGCCTGAAAGTCAAACTCAGTGGAGCAAGACATTTATCAAAGACGCTGAAACCATTGGAGAGTCTGTGAGCCGCATGGAGCGGGGTTTAGACAATCTCCTATTAAGTATCAGTTCACGCGGCTCATCCATCCACAGAAGGGATTAGAGCCAACAATGGACCCGCCGATGAGACCAGACTCTGGCTAACCAAAGCGGCTTAGCTCGCTCCACATTTAAGGTCATATTCTTCTACTGACGCCCACTGGCATCAGAAGGGCGCCAGAAGCGTGACGGACACATTTACTAATCTGGAGTACGAAGTGTCCTCACTGCAATTAATATAAATTTACCAACAGATAAGTAAGGGGGTTTGGACATTGGTGCCAGAAATAAACATGTGTGTTAGGACGGCAATGGCCCCTGCATGATGTACAGTGGTGCCCACTGCCCAGTGTGCCTGAAATGCACACCTCTGACCCTTGTTTTTAAATTTTCAGTCATGCCACACACTAATCCTGTGTGTGCACATTGACCTACACCAGGTCTTTTGAAAATGTTGGATTCTGGACCTTGTCCTTAACCGGGAGGGGGTGCACGGAATGCACCTTCGTGGATACAGGAGACTACCATCCCTGCCGTGGGTTTCATGCGTGGAGGGCTGTCCTGGCAGTGTGCCATGGGTGGTGAATTATAGTCACATGCTTTTTACCTGTGAGACATAAGTCTGCCCACAGGCCATTGATCTATGGTTTTGCTGTAAAATCTAAAACATCAACATCCCAAGCCTTGTACATGCACATATGTGTTAGAATCAATAGTGTGCCTTGCACGAGTGACAGACCTGTGAGCTCCCTTTTGGAAGTCCCCAGCCTCGACCAGAATACAAGCTGGAGGGCGGCTGCTTTCTCCAGGCACCACATGTGAATTGCTGACCTCTCCTAAATGGAAGAAAGGGCACCACACACTATAGTGGGGAAAGAGGAGACAGGCTTTCCTTAGAGGTTCCACGGTCCTCCTTCCTGAAACATTGGACTGTACATGACTGATTACAGCTGCAATTATGCAGATGGCAGGGGGCACAGGGAGAGCCTTGGAGTATCTGCTGTCCTTTGGAGGGGCACAGATTATTGAGCTCACACCTCTTTGCACATCTGTGGTGGGCATTCCACCTGGAGACTGTCCTGCTGGGCAGAGCATCTTTGCAGACAAAAGGCAGGCCTGGCAGTTGGCCTGGCAAGGACACACGAAAGGGGAATCAAAGCAGATTCCATATTTCACAACTCTGTGAATTTGGTAAAAAGACGGGAGCTCAAGACCCATCTTTGTTAGTTGTTATGACTCCTCTACTGAGGATGGGGTACTCCGAAGAATACTCAGGCACTACTATGCAGCCAGTGGTTGGTGTCACACTGACAACTAACTGCCCAGAGGAGAAGGAACGTTGCCTGGAGGCCAAACTGAAGGAGGCATTACTGGACTGCGCCGGGTGCCAAGACATCCTGGCTGTGAGCACGGGGAGGAAGAGCCAACCCAGCAGGGGGCGCGGATCATCGAAGGAGCTGCAGTAATGGACCCTGGAGCAGGGCCACTCCAACAGAGACTCTCTAAGCAAGCGTGCCGAAGGAACCACTGCACCGATGGGCTGGGCGCAGTGGAATCTTCGTCATTTATCCCCGTCATAGCTACCACGGCACCTGGAGTAGTGTACCCGACTGAAGATGGGGTAAGCACCTGCTGGTGGACTGTGTGCCCCACAAGTGGACTGTGTGACCGTGGCGCTCCCTAAATGTGCCACTGGGTTAGAACCAGTCCTGAAGACCAAGTGATCAGAGAGTTGCCCTCAAGGCACCGCATGTAGAATCAAGGTTATTGCCTCGGGCCACCATGTGCCAAAGATAGCGCCTGGCGTTCTCCTGCTCCAAAGACTCATCTGCGGGCGTGTGGCAATCACACTCCAGAAGAAGCGCCAAATGCTCACCAGAGTGTTGGAGTGAGCTGCACCATGAGCCAAGTACCTACTGGAGTGTTAGAGTGAGCCGCGACCTGCAGCCTGCTGCCCCGAAGAGGGACAACGACAGAAGCCTCAGATCCTGCTATGACCCTCCGAGCAACGGGCTGCGCAATCGGCTGCCCACAGCTCCTGGGAAGATTGCTGTGAGTCACCCGGATGATTCCTGCCACAGGTGAGATCCTGCCCAGATCTGCTCTTACGAAGTTGGAGAGAGTCTGGGTGGGCCACAGCTAGAGAGATTGAGTGCTAAGATCAAACTAGAAGGTGAGGGGGCAGGCTGCACTCATAGACCTCCTCAAACTCTGAACCTGGTGGGCAGGGACTCCAGTGAAAGGGGGGACCTACCAGAGACGGGTTCAAAGTTTTCTCTGTAATAAATCTCTTGTCTTTTCTACCAAGAGAAGCGCTGGGCTGGATACTCATTGTATGGTGCTGTTGGGCCGTGGGGAGGAGGGGTTTGGACATCGTCATTCCCCCGTCAATTGCATCTACCTCCAAATCTATGGGGAACACGTCGATGGCGACTGCACAAACCCACCCACCCCCCAAACTTCCCAAACAAAAAAATCCTGTTCAATTATCCTCTAATGTTTTAAATACAAACACTGGTAACACACCCAATAGACCTCTGGCTAAATCGACAAGTGAGGTGGGGGAAAATAGACATGCATGGGGGAAAGCAAGACGGACTCCTCTGCCTGAGCTCCCACCTGAGGCAGTACCGTTTGTGGTAGTTTTAACAGGGGTGCCTGTGTTTGGACCAAATAAAAGGGAGGGTTTTGCCCAACTAAAAAACAAGATTATGCATTGGCTCAGTTAATGGCGAAATTGTCCACGTACGTCGCCTTCATTGGTTGGGGGGCAGACCCAAAGATATTGATGGTGACGTGGTGGTGGTGAACTTTAGGGACCCTAATGCTGTCCAATTCATTTTGAATTGGCAGACATGTAATGCAAAAAATATAATTATTCCCAAACCGCTGACTTATTTTTACCCGAGGTCAGTGGTGTTTCCATCACAGCATCATCCGCCGCAGTACCAACCATTACAGCACATACCTGCATTTCAACCTAGTAATCATCTTACGGTACAGAACGTTGGGAGCAACTATTATCCCTCATATCCTCCCCCCCCCCTCTTACAAAATGTAAATAATATGCATTACATCCCATGCTCGGTGAGAGCTCCAGACCCGTTGGGATGGAATTATGTATCGGCCAAGACACACAACACCATGAAAGGTAGGATGGACAACCTTAAACCCTTCACACCGCTAGAAACCTTTAATAGGTATGACATCTTCAGTGGTTTGGAAGATTGTGACTGATGCCATGAGGTGTGGGGGTGCGTGGGGCTAGAAACATCGAGCTTTGGGGATATGAGCATTAACAGTTCGAACACGATGGCCAATGCTGTACCATTTGTTGATAACGATGTAAATGATGTGCTGACCAATATTGTGCCCCCTGGTGTGGTAAGATTTGTATTTGATAATGCTAGTGTACCCCATGGCGTTAAAAATCTAGAGGAGCAGGTGTTGCAGTCAACCGTCCCGCATACCAATTTACATTTAGAGGTAATACCCTTGGCGACCCAATCTGTGCAAGAGGAAATGCTTAGGGTTACCACTGAGAGACCAGTTACTACCGAAACCCCGACTAAAATGATCTGTTGGAATATAGCTGGCGTAGAAAAACATCTAAGGGACCCTGAGTGGGCAAACTACATAGATTCCTTTGATCTCTGCCTTTTTCAGGAAACTTGGGCAGTAGAGACGCCACATAGGGTGGGTTATAAGACCTATGGGAATGGTGCGATACCCTCCAGATGTGGTAGGCCGTCAGGGGGACTTCTAATATGGGTGAAAATTAATTTAAGGATAGACATAGAGGAGATACCCACTAACTCTGCAGATATACTAGCTTTAAAAATCACAGCTTACAATGGGAAGAACTTGTTTCTTATAAATGTTTATAATAGGCCTCTACCCTCCTCAAGAGAATCACTGACCATTGCTAACTTAGATTGTCTTCTGAGTAGACTAGATCCAAGGGAGGATTTTGTTATTTTGGCTGGCGACCTAAATTGCAATTTCGAGCCAGTTTTGGGTCTTAGTGAAATTTTTGATGAGGAAGACCAAGCAAACAAAATCCCTATCCTGGAGAATGTAAAACCGGTTAAGTGTACAACATTGGGCTTGCAATTGATTAATCTATGTACGGTTCACTCACTTAGGGCCTGTAATGGACGGTTACCCTCCGACAGCTCCAGAAAACCAACATTCACCAGGAACAACTATAAAAATAACTTAGATTTTGTGATTGCTTCTGTCCCTCTCTGGCCGCATCTTTTGGACCTCGAAGTAAGGGAACGGTTTGAAAGCGATCACTATCCCTTAAACTTGACGTTGGACGCTCATTTGTTCAATGATATGGCCCAGCACCCTATATTTGAGGAAAGCGATGCTGTTAATTCTGAGATCCATATCAGTAATAATAGAAGATCATTAAAATGGCCATTTATTTTGGATCACAGTGAAATTCTAAGTGAAATATATTCACTTTTGGCAGGTACCTTTGGCCCCTACTTAGCTGCAATAGGCGAAGATGAAAGTAAAACTTCATTTCTCCAAACCCACCAAAAATTTTTTGCAGACCTGAGATTGCTAGTTACTAAGATGCCAAAAAAAAAACAGCAGAATACCCAGAATCTGTCCCATAGCAAGCCTTGGTATGACAGATCCTGTAAAGAGTCAAAGAGGGAATTGCTAATGGCAATAAAGAGTAAAATACCATCAGATGTAAAAAGAGCTAGGAGTAAGTACAAATCTGTCCAGAGAGCCGCAAAGATAGCATGGGAGGAAGACAAATGGGCTGATTTGTTGCTAGCTGCCAGGTCACGCAAAAATGTGGCCTTTTGGAGGCTGGTCGCAAATGGGAACCATACAGGTAGGGTAACCAAAGATGTTTTTTTGGATGAACAAACTTGGGTCACACATTTTACAAACCTATATAAGAAATACGAGGACCCTCACATGAATACAAGCCCTGAAAAACTAGAATCTTGCGTAAACCATTTGGACTTCACTTTAGGGGAAACAGAGTTAGCATTATCACAAATTAAATCTGGGAAAGCTCCAGGTCTGGATAAAATCCCAGGTGACTTATATAAGCACGATTTAGGAGTATGGGCACCCTATATTAATTATTTGTGCAATACATTTTCACGTACATTAGAATTTCCTGAAAGTTGGAAGGGAGCGGAAATTGTTTTAATTTTTAAAAAAGGAGATCGGATGGACCCATGTAATTACCGGCCAATAAGTCTAATGGACATTTTACAGAAAATTTACTCACGACATATCCTATTACGCGTGAGTAACTGGCTAGATGAAAATGATTTTCTATCTAAATTCCAAGCCGGTTTCAGACCGAAGGTCAGCACAATAGACCAAATTTTTAGATTCTGCTGCCTCTACTGGAAGTACGTAGTGATTAAGAGGTGCCATCTTTATGTTGCCTTTGTAGATCTAAGGGCCGCTTTTGATTTGGTGCCTCGAAATCTCTTATGGGAAACCTTGAGTGCAGCAGGTATCCCAAATAATCTTGTCGTTCAGATCAAAGAGTTACATGAAGGGAACTTTGCAAGAGTAAGATGGGGTCCCAACGGTGAATTAACCCATAAAATACCCATCAAACGTGGAGTACGTCAGGGTTGTGTCCTGGCCCCGACGTTATTTTCACTTTTTGTAAATGACATCCCTTCCTTTCTAGGTAAATGTAAAAATGATTCTCCCAAACTGAATGGCGAAAAGGTGACATCTTTGCTATTTGCTGACGATACGATTCTGATATCCCAAACGAAAAATGGCCTACAGACTTTATTGAATACCTTCAATGAATACTGTAGCCAAAAAGGGTTAGAGATCAATGGCAAGAAGACCAAATGTATGGCCCTAAACCCAATCAAACCGGATAAGGGCTGTTTAACATTAAATGGAATCAAGTTGGAATCAGTGCCATATTTCTCCTACCTAGGGGTGACTATCGATTCTAAATTTACTTGGAAAGCCCAAATTGATAAAAGCAAATTAATCTATGCCCAGAATGTAAAACCAATTCTTAGGGAGCATAGTATGAGCACAAGTAAAGCGGTGTCCCCAGTGACGGAATTATTTAAATTTAAGGTCCAAGCATCTGTCCTTTACGGTGCCGAAATATGGGGTACCGGGTCCAGGGAGACTTTTGGAGTTTTGGATAATAATTTTATGCGTAGCCTTGTAAGGGTTCCCCGAGGCACCCCACTAGTTCCCCTGGAGCTTGACTTAAATTTCAAAAGGACAGATTACCATGTGTTGATCCGTCCCCTAATGCTGTGGGTAAGACTATGGCATGTACCCGAACTCCAGGATTACCGAGACGGGTTGAAGGAGATCATGATTCTGGATAGCCAGAGTAATACCCCATGGCTAAGACATATCAAGACATGGCTAAACAATATAGGATTACAGCATTTTTGGGAGAACCCAGAGCAATTACCAGCAAACCCCAAAATAATCCTAAAAAGGGCCTTCTGGAGTTTTATGTTAAGTAAGACTGTAAACAATATGACCAATGGTACCTTGGTTGCAAGATTCTTAAACTTTAAGGATGAACCGCTCTACAAGACATTTATGGACGAGATAGAGCCGCCACTTGCCAAAACCTTGTTTTTAAAATTTCGGTATGGGAATTTATTAATTAAAACGACGTTGGCAAGATGGGCTAGGAATCGTGAACCAGAAGCTGCAGTATTGAATGAAACCTGTCTTATGTGTGACCTCAACCAGACCGAAAATGAACAGCATATTCTATTTTTTTGTCCCTTCTATCTGCAGGCCAGGAAGAAGTGGATTAAACCAATATGCCTACTACTAGGTTTGAGGTCATGCTCACAGGCTCTGAGAATCCTAACCACAAATACATCTCAGAACATAATATTTAGTGTTAGTAGATTTTTACTTTCTATCTTTTATCAAAGGAAAAAAATAGGGCTACAATTGTAACTGATCTGATTGCTTGAGAATGACATGATGGTCTATCCCATGTTCTAAGAACGTATGTTTCCGCTCAATTTATCCTCCAACTTGTATTGTACTGTACTGTATTGTACTTTTTATGTACTGTGTTTTTGTAACTTAGTGACAACATGTTTTAATAACTTTTAATGAAATGCAATGTATTGTATAAACTGTCTTTTATGGCATTTTAGCCGAAATAAAGAATTTAAATGATTGTTGAGCCAGAGTAATCCCCCCCCCACTAACCTCTCTGAGAAGCCTACAACTACTCACCATTGCTACTACTGAGAATCCAGCGCGTAACTAGCTTACACTGGTACTCCCGGGCAGATCCCTTCGCTCACCTTCCAACCTATATCTCCACGTACCGAGGAAGAGATGGGGCGATGGAGCCCTTTCGACTGCCACCAGTAAGCTTTGGAATACCCTTCGAAAAAACATGAAGGCCATCGCCCAGCACCTGCCCTTTAGAAAGGCTCCAAAGACCTGGCTACTCTGCATATAGCCCTTCCCTGCCTCTTTCCCTCTTAGATAACCTCCTATTGGATGGTGGTCTGCAGCGCCTTGATGCCCTCGGGTAACTGCTGCGCTTTAGAAATTCAAAAATCAAATCCGTCTGCAGAGTCGTCGTAGGGCAGGCCTTGAGACAGTAGTGGCACACGTCCTCAACCTCTGCCTGCCTTATGCCCTCCTTAACGGGTTCCAACAGTGGGGCACAAAATATTTGAAAAACTGACAAGTTGTGAAAATTGCACAATTTTAATAAAAAGAAATGGTGTGTGCAAGATGCTCAAGCCATGAGGCAAACGCGAATGTACGCAGCTTGAACGCGCCACGGGCACGGTTTACACTGGACCCGGACCAGCTGCACGCATGCGCCACACTTCATAGGCTGGTTTGTCGCGTGCCAATACTTAATTACCCATGTGATTTACATTTTTTAATTATGCATATTAACTGGATGGTGTACTTTTCCTAAATGGCAGCACCTGGCCCTCTTGCTAAATTATGCGGAAAGGGCTTGAGGGCAATTTGCAGTTGGTAACCTAGATTAGACTGCACTCTACCAAGGCAAAATACATCTGAGAGCTCCCAGCAAAGCCATGAGGTGACCAGACACACACTCCTCTCCGCCACCTTTCAAAGAGACCTTCTTAAAAATACAAATACATGCCATATGAACACAATTTCCGTGTTTATGTTTTGGGCGCATTCGGCTCTTGGAGACCAGAGTGTTGCACATCAACCAACCCCTGCCTTTATGCGCATGCACGTTTGTGAATTAATTAAAGTCATGCAGCTGTGCACTCGAACGAGGTGGGACCTCAAACAATTGGGGGCAAACATCTGAGCTTCAACCACTTCTTACTGGGTCAAACACTGGTCTTTTAAAGAGAGGGGTTCCCCCCTGCCCACTTCACAGAGGCAAGCTTCAGAAAGACAGACTGTAAAGGAGTCAGCCGGTGAATGGTATCACACTGGGCCTCCACACCCAAGCAGACCTCAACAAAGAGACACAGAATGTGTCAAGCGCGGGTCTTCTGGGCTTGGGGAGTCTCCTTGGGTCGTAGAAATGGCTGCTTATCTCCAGGGGCAGTACCAGACGCCAGGCTGTACATGTTTACATGTTGTCTAGCAATGCCCTGGAAAATAATCCAGCAAGAAACAGAAAAAACTGGAGGCCAGAAATAAATCTAGCTGACCAGGACATGCAGCAGGGCGAATAGCAGAGGAATAGTACCAGGAACTGGAAAGAGCAAGGAGAAGCCAGGATCCAGTGAGCGAGCAAGAAATTAAGAACAACTGCAAAGCAGCTGGAATTTTAAGTGGAGCTCCCTTTAAAGTGGAAAACAGGCTGTGACATTATCCAAGAAGAGTTTCGGCAAACGTGGATCCAGAAAATAAGGGTAAGAATTAAAACAATAATTTAAGCAAATTACCTAATACAAATATTTGGAGTCATGCAGAGAATCCTAATATGTTAGACAGGGCTAGACACACAATGTTTACTCAAAACGGTGACCTAAAATCCGTGTTACATGGCAAGGAACGTCCCTGCATGTGGCGTATCGAGGCAAGCATGCAGGAGAGGTCCTGTCAGGCCAACACACAAGAAGGAACAAGCATTTTCAATGCAATAGGTCTCACATTTGCAAGAGTTTAAGCTATTGGCATTGTAAACGACAATGCCTTTTATTTACGTGTTGTGTTTTTAAAACCAACACACATATAAAAGGCATTGTTATTTATAATGCAAACACAAGGAGATGATGGACGGAGCGCTGAAACTTTTCAGACACTCACCCCCAGTCAACAGATCTGGGTTTAATCCATCACCGTTCTTTAGACCATTCTGCCACCCCAGTTCAGATCCAGCCATATGCAAATCAGTCTTGACCCTGTGCCTCATGGGAACAGTCCAGCCCGAACTGCCAGGCTAGGTCCTCCCTGGACCGAAAACAAGCATCCTGGGACCGGTTTTGGGGTAAAATCCTTCCTCAGCCAGGCTAGCTGATGATTGGGCTGTCTGAAATAATGGCCTATGCTGACGACACACAGCTACTTTTCACCTGGCCTAAGGGTGTGTTGGATCCATCAGCAATCCAGCTCTGTTTGTCAGAAGTCTTTCGGTGGCTTGCACAAGTCCAGCTTAAGTGCAACGAAGACAAGTCTGAGGTTCTGTTTTTTGGCACCTTTCCTGTCAACTTTAAGGACCAGATTTGGCCCTCAGACCTACCCTGCCCTAGTGCGATGGGAGGCCCAGCTAAGAACTTGCGGGTTTGGTTCGGCCAGGACCTGAAGTTTTCGGTTCATGTAAAAAAACTAACTGGCATCTGCTTTGGTACCTTGCAAACCCTGAGAAGATTTTTCCCTCTCCTCCCCAGGGCTGCTAAGGAAACTGTTCTTCGAGCCCTGATTCTGTCTCGGCTCGATTATGTTAACGCCTTATTTAGCGGCCTGCCGGGGTATATGATCCATCGCCTTCAGGTGATACAAAATGCTGCAGTACGTCTGCTTTTCTCGCTCCCCAGGAGGACGAGCGTGCGGAGCCACTTACGTAGCCTGCATTGGCTCCCGGTACCACACCGAATTCTGTTTAAAATTCTTGTGTTGGCATTTAGAGCAGCTCATGGTCAGGGACCGATGTATTTGCAGAAACGATTTTCATTCTATATTCCCAATCGTGCCCTGCGATCGGCCAACCAATGCCAATTGGTTGTTCCCAAATATAGATATGCTCGACTGGGAGGCCAATCTATCTCAGTTAAGGCAGCTTACGCTTGGAATGCCCTCCCCCTTTACCTTAGAGCCTCTCCAACCATTACTGTTTTCAAGAAAGATCTTAAGAAACACAGAAACAAGGCCCCAGCGCCCTCTCCATCACACACCCCATGTGAGCAGCTTTCCTAAGTCACCAGTTAATGTTCTACTCCAAGTGTAAGTGCATGGTTCACTTAATTACCAAAGTGCAGGCGTACCTAAAGCGAAATACCTGTGCGCAGGACGGCACAGCATTAGTGCCAGAAAGGAAACAAAGTCGTTCTTTAAACATTTCTTCATGTAAAAGAAGCATTGGTAAAGCCAATTGCTCTCACGGCACCTATTGCCTAAACCTTTGATGTGGCCGCCATTGTCATACACTTGCGCCGACCTAAAAAATACATGGCCGTTTTTTCCCTTTTTAATTAGGGACCTGAGTTTGATAGATAAATAAGATAAAAAAAATGTGCAAAAGTGCTTTTTAGGTCTCGCCTGTCGATGCGCATGCGCATCGAGCAAGCGAGACTATAGGGGCTCATCGACTCTTTATCTAACTTGCAAGGAATCGTGGCGATTCCTTGCAGTGCCCGTGACTTTTAAGCTCAATGCGCATGCGCATTGAGCTTAAAAGCGCGTGCACATGGCCCCAGCCGCCTGCCTTGCCTACTCTCCCGCCCCCTCACTTCTTGATTGCAGGGCCGCTAGGCCGTGCCTCCCCTACTCCTCCTCCTACTCTCCTCCCCTCCCGTCTGTTCCCGCAATCCTCCCACACCCCCGCTCCGCCCCCTCACTCTCTCTGCCCGCCCGCTCTCCACTCCATCAGGCAGCCAGCCGCTCTCCTCCCACACCCCCGCTCCGCCAATAAAAACATGTTAAAAGACACTTTGAAACCATTTTCCTTGCAACGTTGGAAGTGGGTCGATATTGGTGATCTTTTTCTCAAACCAAAATTCAGAGGGACATGAAATTCCTACTTTTAACGTGAAAGCGCGTAAACTTCAGTTTGCGGGTGCTAACCGCATTAGTTCAAATTACACGAAGGTCGAAAGGGGAAAAGGTTGCACATCCCTACTTGCTGAGCAGTCTTGTGAGCGGTCTTCCTCGCAGTCGAAGTCCTCCGGTAAGTCCAATGCAAAGCCCTCCCCTTCCCGCCGTGTCGCATTTCTCCTCCCCCCTCCCCTCTCCTCCGTCCGTTCACTTCATGAATTAGCATTCAAACACACAAACTTCCAGGAACTTTTTAAATAAGCAACGAGTATCTTGTTCCTGACGTTTACATTTCATTATGAATTTAAATCACAGTATCTAGCGGATAGTCCAGGCACTTTTTAAACTGCTCAAACCACCGAATTTCATAAGCATTTCGCCTTGTTGTGGAGATCTGGGCACCCTCTAGCTGGATTCTTTTTACATTCAGACCATTGCATTGAGTTGTTTAATTGTGTCTCGGCTGTATGCAGTTTTCTTATATGGACCGCTTTTTAGCGTAGATTACGGTCTAGTTACCCATTCAATATGGCGCATAAGCTTAGTCCTCTTTTCATGCGCATGCAGGAAGCGCATTCAGGAGGTACAGGCTAATTAAATTCAGTCACCCGCTGATTTTCGTTTCCGTGCTTTTCGCGTTTTTCGTGTTCAGGAGACAACACCACAGGCTGCTTTCGACTGGTGAGTAGAGGATTCTAGAAGTGCTTACTCTTGACTGGGAACTCGGGCAGGCATCTCCAAGTTTTAGTGCGGGTAAACTTATCGCATTTACGGTCTTTTTACAGAGCGTGTTACTCAATGAATAAAGATCGTGTTGAAAGGAACCCCACGCTACCTTTCATCTTTGGTGAGTCGGTTTTACGATTTTTGGTAACTCTAATTGAGAAACGCATTCGAGAACAGATGTTGATATCACCAAGTCTTACAGCAGACACACTCACAGTATTACGGTCTTTTTACGGAACTGGTTTAAGAATGAACATACAGCGTTTTTAAAGGGATTCGCCTGTGCCCTACACGTTCGATGAGTTGTGTACTGAAATTTCACGTAGATGCAAGTGAGAAACGCGTTGTGTACAACATGCAACAGCATTTTACATTTAGAGTGCTCTGTTCTATGATTGCAGATTTGAACAAACTTTTCGCCTTCATACTATTTTGAACAGTATCGTGACATCAGAATTTTGAAGTTCCTTCATTCTTGGTATCATGACTGAGTCGCATGTAGACGCATACATAAAAGATTGACATTGAGCAGTGTGCTGCAAGGCAGCACATGGTTTCATGCTGTTGGTTATGTGGGCTGGAAGTGTTACTGCACGTCTTCTCCCACAATGGGCGTGTTTTGTGTGCTCATGGTCTTATATGTATGTGCGCCTAATACCATAGCAGCCTGTCGTCGTTCTTTTCTCGTACCTTTTGTGTTACAAGTGTTACGTTGGGTCATTATCTTAAATGTTCCAGAGTGTTTGTTGGTGGAGCCTGTTTCCGGTGTGGCTGTTGTTGTGAACCTGCACCTTATATTTAATTGAAAAGCATTGTTTTGTATCCTGGTACTAGTATACGATTCAACTTAACATAATTTCCGCAGCTTCACAAATGATTTCTCCTTTTCCGAGGGACCCTTTGGATAACATCCTCAACTCCCCTGGGTTAATCTGGTGCAACGGCCATAATTTCATAAAAGGTTCAACAGTTTCTATGACCAAGCTTCTTTAATATCTTGGGTTCAGTACATTTAAACATCTGGAAGAATGCATTGCAGGTGGAGTTTTGCATGTACTGTGGTGCCTTGGCAAGTAGTTGCGATACATTTTTAGTTGTTAGTGTGTGTTCTGAAAATGGGTCACCCTCAACCCCTCACTCACCCTCACTCACCCTCAACCCCTCACCCACCCTCAACCCCTCACCCTCAATCCCTCACCCTCACTCACCCACACTCACCCACACTCACCCACCCTCACTCACCCTCACTCACCTTCACCCTCACTCACCCTCAACCCCTCACCCTCACTCACCCCCAGTCACCCTCAACCCCTCACCCTCCCTCACCCTCATTCACCCTCAACCCCTCACCCTCACTCACCCTCAACCCCTCACCCTCACTCACCCTCAACCCCTCACCCTCAACCCCTCACCCTCACTCACCCTCACTCACACTCACCCTCACTCACCCTCACTCACCCTCACTCACCCTCACTCACCCTCACTCACCCTCACCCTCACTCACCCTCACCCTCACTCACCCTCAACCCCTCACCCTCACTCACCCTCAACCCCTCACCCACCCTCAACCCCTCACCCTCAACCCCTCACCCTCAACCCCTCACCCACCCTCACTCACCCTCACCCTCACCCTCAGCCTCACCCTCACTCACCCTCAACCCTTCACCCTCACTCACCCTCAAGATTTACAAAAAACCCCATTAACAATTCTAAAAGCACTAACTCTAATGCTGCGAGACCTATTGCATTTCTAATGCTTGTTTTTTTTTAAAGTGAGTGAGGTAACCGACATGGGGTAGTCTGAAGCAACTTGAATGGGGTGGATGCAACACAATGGGGTCCGGGGGCAAAAGCAACGCAGGGTTGTAGGTGGGGTGTAGTAACTCATGGGGCATAGGTGGGGAAAGCAACATAAAGTGCACGGGTGGGGAGAGGAGAAAAGCAAATGGGTGAAAGAGAGCAACGTGGAGGGCGGGGGGAGAACAAGGGGGAGGAGCACAAAAGGGTGAGCGCATCAAGCAGGCAGTGTGGACACACGCTGGCAAGAGAGGGCAATATAGAGCATGACGAGGGAGAGAAGCAGGCTAGTGAGAGCTGCAAAATATATGTACCCGTGTGGAGTGTTACAGACAAAAGAAAAAGTAGTTCCCTAAAAGTGAGCAGTGGAAGGACACAAGTAAATTGGCAGCGCTCCAATAGAGGGACAGACACAAGATGGACAAGTCAAGCCTCCAATTAGAAGCAGGGAAAGGAGAGTGACAGCAAAGCCAACCAATGGTATGCAGAGGGTGGGCTGCGAGCCCCTCTATATTCTATGTAAGCCACAAAATGCCTTTTGCAACCAGACAGCTCTGCTTTCTGGCAGGTTCAATCTAAACATTGGAACTCGTATCGATCTCAAAAACAGGAAAGACTAAGCAATGAAGGACACGCGTACTTCTTTGTGCTGTCATTCGCACATAACCAAAGTTGTGAGGAAGTCTCTTAACTGGCTGCAAACCTCAAGTATCAAAGTCCTCGCCTGAAATAGGCATCATTATCCCAAGGCTTGAGGAAAACGTTTAAATGAATCACCAGTTTTGTGCTATGGAATCTGATGGCCACCTGATGAGTGAAGCTGATAAGTTAGCTCTGCAGGTTGGGTGCCAACCGCAGTGGTTTGTGTGCAGGCCGTTGATAAAATATTAACAGGACTGGATTAGGCTTTCCATTCAAGGCGACCCCTGCTAATAAAGTGCCAAGAAGTGTTTCAGCTTGTGATGTACACTATATAAGTTATCTTATTTGCATTAAATAGGCGTGGCTGCAGCAAGCCAGGAAGTTTTTACAAAGAAGATGCTGAGGGGATATGAGACCCTTCCCTGAGTAAATGGGAACTGGGAAATATTCTCCATGTGAGAAATTAAGAGGCAGGGTGGCAAAAGAGCCTTTTACTCAGGCATGGATGCACGTGAAGTGCGAGGAAATCCAAAAGGGATGGTCAAAGTGGAGAGTTTTCACAACAAAGATGCAAGGTTGGAGATTTGGCAAGGATAAGTTTGGAAGGTCTATACAGTAGGTGTTTCCACATTGTTCTGCTCCACTTGAGGTGAGAGTGGGACGACAATTGGAGCTGAGAGACTAACAACATGGTAGTGGTGGTGCTCGAGTGCATAAGCCCTGGTAAGAACAGGACAACACAGCTTCGAAAGACAGCAGTGAAACGTGATGGGGCAAGGAGGGTGGCACTTCAAGGGGTAAGCGACCTCCAGTGTGGTGATTGGGTTTGAGAGATTCAAACAGTTCTGTGTTTTCCTCTAATCTTACTTCAAACAGCCTTCTTTATGCAATCTGGGGAGCTGCTGTCCCGTACTCTTTTTTGTTTAAAATTAAGACTACTGGTGTGCATTTGTTTTCAACATTAGATATGACGTCTTTCTCTTTGTGTGTTTTATATGCACTTGTTTACCCAGCAACCTATGTGTGTTCAGCCATGGATATTTCAATGCATTTATTTATTTGTACATTTAGCCATAGTCAGGGCCACTGGAATTATGCAGCAGGAGAAGGCCAAACTATGCAGAAGTGTAGAGTAAATTATGCAGCAAGAAAAAGCAGATTATGCAACATAATGGGCTACATTTTGTAACAGTATTACTTCATTATTTTGTCACTTTTAAACTTGGTAACACTCTCTGGGCATTGATTGCACCCCATTAGTACCAGTTTAACAGCCAAACATAGCAATAAGCATAAGAAAGGTGACCAGTCCAGCTTTGCAAAGGGCCTTCCACTGAGCGGCAACACATGCTGCTGCATCTCTTAGTAACTTTCGAACCGTTTAAGGTAGATTTTTTGCTGTTAAAATCTGCAGATTAAGCGGCAGATGGATTATGTAGCAAATGCGGCAAAACTATAATAATGCGAAAATCGTTGAGGCCGCACAAAAGCATATTTCGAGTGGCCTTGGCTATAGTACAGTTTACTATGTTATCAATGTTGTAATTGCATGGGGGGTGGTATTAGCCAATCCATCAATCAGGGAATTAACCCCTTGCGTGCGGCGGGAATTCCCCGCCCATGCTGACTCCGCCTTGCGCGGGCGGAGTCATGACGGAACGGTTCCGTCATCAGCACAGCTCACCCGTAGCTGATGACGGAACCGCTCCGTCATCAGCATGCAAGGGGTTAATTGTAAGCACACTACTCACCCGAGAGGGTATTAAGGCGCTGGGGGTGGGGCAGTGGTGTGTAGAATGTACCAGCAGTCATATTGAATCTGCTGTGAGGGGGTTGGGGTGGTCTGCAGTGGAAGTTGCTGGCTGCTCACATCTCTCGATTGACAGGCGCCTCTCCCAGGAAGATGATAAGGATACTTAGAATCTGTCACGGTGCGCCCTGGACAGGTCAGAGAGGTTTGCCTACCACCCCTGGCCCAGCCACTCCGGTCAATGAACAGTTAGGGGAAGGTGAAAATACAACTCCTCACAGCAGAGGCGCAACTAGAGCCAAATTTCGGGGGAGGGGCTTGTGAAAATTTCGGTGTGGGGGGTAATTCTTCAAGCAATATGCAGAGTGGCGATGCAGGGGCTCTAAGAAGGGGTTAAAAAACAACAAAGCCTCGTTAACAAGTAAATGGTCTTTTAATGATCTGTGAAGTACTCCGGTGCAGATGCAATAAGACGGACGCCCAGGGCCGGACTGGGAACCAAAACCGGCCCTGGCAAAGTGCTAGGCCGGCCCCCACCCAGAGGGTTGTGGGTGCTGCCGAGCTCTTTGCTGGGGCCTGTTTTCGACCGATTTTGTTACAGGGCCGATTTTACAGCAACGCTGCAAAAACGGCCTTATAACAAAAAAGGCCCCCAGGGTCCCCACACCGGCCCCCAACCCGTGCGGCGCACTGGGGGATTGCCCGGTGCTCGCTACGGCCAGTCCGGCACTGCGGACGCCAGACCTGCCAGCCAACAGCAGCTCAAAAACTGTCTCTGTGTGTGCCCGGGAAGCTGTCTCATCCCGGGCTGACACACACGACAGGGGGGGGGCAGAGGCCCTTTCAGCCCTATGGGCCTTGCGCGCCTGCCTCACAGTGGTTTTAAGTTGATGTTATTAACAATACGCTGCAGCCGCCACCAAGCTCCTTCGGGCCTTTCTACCATCACACCGGCCTCCTGTTCTGCAGTCTGCCACCCTCACACTTTGTGTGACCCACTTACATTCCAGAACAGCCTCGGATGCTACACACCTCTCTTCCCGCAGTGCAATCAACGCAACAGCAAAGTAACCTATTTACATAATAATAAAATGAACCCACGCACAGAATATGATATTATCTACACCGTGGACTGGGAGTCGCAACGTTTCTTGCAGTGAAATATGTTCTACTGTTAAAAATACATTAAACAAAAAAATACTTAACCATTAAAAACCAACATAGTAATATTTATTTCAATAACTTAAACTGTGTCCCACCAGTTATTCCAAAAGGTGTGACCCTCTAAGACACTAACATTTCTCTTAAACTTGTGTACCAACTCTTATCAATGCTTCTTGCCAATTGGATGTTCTCCCTAAAGATTTTATTAAACCTTTCCACAGTTTTTGAATGATAAATGGCACGTACTTTATGTTTAATAACATTTCTTTCAATAATTTCTTCATCTCAATCAAGGCCAACTGAAGACTTCTAGCAGTCAAAACTGATGGTGGAAAATCTTCTCTGTCAAATACATCTTCTATAGGTTTTATTAGTGTTTTGGTGATAATGTCCAAAACACACAGTATCTCTGGCCATCTTGAAAACAGATCCACTAGAACTAAAATATACAGCTATCTTCTCTACTCATTACGAAGCCCCTTTATATCCAGCGCAACTTCCTCACAGTCCCAGGGACCTACAGACAATTTCCTACCAGGATGGTGTTAAAGTCTTGGGTATTTTTGGTATATTTCCACTCAAACCAATCCCTTATTTGTTTCTCTACCTCTACGTCAATGTCAGGTCCCACAAATCCACCCTAATATATTCCTTTATCTTGAAAATTACTAAAAGGACATTGTGAGATAAGTCAGTGATCCCAACCCTGGTACTTATGGGTAGAAATAGAAGTGTGTCTCTGAAAAACAATGCACCATCACTTGATATCTCGTTCTTGATAACCTAAAAGGGCTTTAATTCTCCTGTAATGCGTTATTTGTTTTCCTTGCCTCAATTATAAATTCTATCTCTCTTAACGCCTCACCATGCTTTGCCTCTGTATCCACTCTTCTGTAATTACCTAGTAACTACACTATCCGTGATCTCAAATATCTGGACATTTTTCTACAGACCACCACCCCTTGTTGCTTCGTCATTTTCTTTTACTAACCTGGATTGCCAATCAACTACTTTGTTTTGTATTACAGGTATATACACTACATAAACACCAGTCACAAGAAACGTCGACTATCTAGAATCTTAAGTGAATGAAAACTCAGAACCGGGCAGAAATCCAAGACCGGGACAGTTCAGTTCAGTTAAAAAATAAAGTTAATTTAGACCATGTGGTCTTTAAATCACAGCTCATACATTAACATTTAAAAGAACATAACACATTAAAAAGTGGTATTCTTAACACCTTGGCTGCGGCTGGAATTCCGCGCCGGTGCTGAACATTCCGATCGCGGGCGTGGTCATGACGGCTCCCAGCCGTCATCAGCACACGCCCACCATGACTCATGATCAGCAATAAAAATCAATTTTTCCTTAAAACTTCATTCCTAATAATTTTAAAACACATCATTTCATTTTAGATCACAATACTCTTTAGCTGCACTTTAGCCTCTAATGAAGCCGGGAACTTCTATACACCCTGCATATATTTCCCAATGGCTATCGCGATATCTAAAATTTCCATATCAGCGAGAAGCTCCCATGCTTGTGAACGAGCTCTTACATCATACTTTTAAAAGATCGGAAGAAGGAATAATTTAAGTAGATTCAAAAAATTTCGGCAATTCAATAAAATGTGTAAAATCTTACATTTCATCCATCCATTCAAGACCTGGACAGCTCGCGGCACCACAAGGCCATGGGCGCATCAAATGTGCCCTACACACATAGCAGCAACGAAACATTTACAGTAAGCGTGGGTTGCTTTTCCACATTTTCTGAGCTTATTTCTCACTTGATTCCATCATAAAGTGTGATAAAATGTGGGCTGAGCAGGTCTGACTCACACCCAAGCAGCCCTGTGGCCTTCCTCCAGGGGTGAAAGGCTGAAAGTTTGGTTTAGACAGGGCGACCTAAAATGACATTATAAAGTAACTGGATCAAATAAAAAAAGAACACTTCCTGCGATTAACCACAGACCCCGGGCAGTCCTGAGGGATTTAACTGCTAGAGAGAAGGAGAAACACACATGCAATTTTATGCTGGCGTTCCAGCTTCAATGATTGGAAATACTATGCTGAGTACATTAGGCCTGAGTTGCTATGGAGACCAGCCAATGGCCAATCAGCTTTGTGTGTTATGTGAAATGTTATGACACACACAGTAGTGTTGGCTTGACTTGGTTATGAACAGCACTTGGTTTAGCCAAAAGGCTATTAAGGGAGGAGTATCATTAAGCAGCGGTAAGGCCTGTAGACCGATGTTGAAAATTAAATCGCTGCTCAAAAAAGCACTAGGTTGGTTAGTGGTAGAACCGTTGATTATACACAGCTGACTCCAGCGGGTACCACGCCCATGTCCTTGACCCGAAAGTCTTTCTGCCAGGGGTGCAGGGATCTTAACCAAATGTAAACCAATTTGCTAAAAAGATCACAAAGTAACCACTTAAACACAGACAGGAAAGGACCAGACAGGTGATTTTGTAAGGAAACAAGTAAAACTATGAAAAATGACCATATTGGGAAGAAATTCTTACAAGCACAGGCAGGTGTAAAATGCACCTGTCTCTTGTAAAAAGCAGGGACAAAGAAAGGGTTAACACTGGCGAGTACAGCAACCCCAAGTGAGGTTAGGTCAGGCAGATAGCAACAGGAAGCCCTTTCACCCTCTGAGCTATCTCACTACTGGCTCAAAAGACACTGCAGGTGAATTTCAGAAACCATGTCAGCTTTTCCCTGATGCCTTACTTAATTTTCTAAATAACTATGAATATTCACAACTCCTTGCACCAGGTGGACTTCACACCGGTCTGAAAAAAGTGAAACCCCACCGACTAGAACGTTTTTCTATCAGGAAAGAGTTCCTCATTTGCTAGGAAAAGGCCGCAAAAGAGCCCCACGCCTTAGCTATGTTGAAACGTGTCGGACACGATGCCTGGATTATGAATATTACATTACTTTTGGAATCAGTCGAAAAGACATAAAAATGGTGAATACCCATTTGGAGCAAAGTGTTCGCCGTAAAACAGAAAGCAAGAACCACCATCTTAGTTGCTGAGAGCGGTCACCTCCAACCTGTGCAGAGGCAACGGTTGAGGGACCTCCAGATGAAGATTGTATTGGGGGGGGCAAAAATAAACCAAAGAGGTTCAAGCAATGAGGACCTTTAATACATCATGTCCTGGAGAAAGTCAGGGTGTGTGGTGACATTTCATGGTGCAATACATGGCAACAGTTTCACAACACCATTTTAGCACTTAATTAGAAAACAGAATGGACCGTGGGATCATATTTACAAAACCTTGACCAGCGCCGTCGAGTGAGAGGAGATGCAGCCCCTCAAACCGCTACTCATGGGTGACCTGCAAGGACCTGTTCGAGGCGGTCAGCCTTGAAAGACATCTGGATGAGACATTTCCATCCTAAATCAAGGGAGGCAGAGAACTGGTTACAAGAAAAACACTAGTGGATTTATCTGGAGCACAAAGTGTCACATGTCCTGTGGGGGTTTCTTCTAGTGCGAGGCGCTAGCAGTGAAGGACAGCCCTGAAACATCTGATGAGGGATTTCATGAGCTGTGAGGGGTGGGCATGCCCCAATATGCCCAAATGGTTTTCATTCTATTGAGAGACCCATGAGGAATTTATGAAAGAGAATGAAAGAATATATCTGAGCCAGAAGAAACTGTGATGAGATCTCTGGACGGGGTTCAATTTCATGAGATAAGAAAGGTGATGGGCACTGACGTTTGTCGGTCTTGCCCACTCGAAGACTACCAACAGAGAATTTGGAAGTTGAGGTAGCTTTAAATTGAAAGCAAAAGGCCTTTCGGATGTCAACTTGTAAAAGGACTTCCACTTTTGTTTAAGTTAGAATTGGGATATGTGATCCCCACACAACAGCCTCTCCGGGGTCACACGTTCCTCCGCGTTCTCTTTCCTCACATGCTGCACTTGCTTTATACTATTACATGCTTTTCAAACCTTCAGCTGAGTTTAAGAAGGGACTTTTGAACAACAGTCCAATAATTCAGGTATTTACATATTATGTGAACACGCTGCTGATCTTGCGGTGTCCCTTGGACACAGACTGGATGAGGAGGTACCTCTGAATCTAAACAAGATGGACTGCTAGGAGGGTAAACAAAATGAGCGAGTGGGAGCAACGACACAGTCCACATAGTCGGTGTCGCGGGCGGGTCATTCGGATGCTGGCTGTTTTGATTCCGAACACTGAAGACTTGTCTCTATCAATTTCTCATTATTGTGTTTGTACCTGGGTAAATCAAATCTGTGTGTTTCGGGAAAGGATTTGAAATTGAAAAGCATTGCTTACTAATTGCAAAGCATTACCTATTGATTGCAAGACTCCACATAAAGCGGATGATGTTCACACCTTTGTAAAATGAGTTCCTTTTCATTAATGACATTTCTGCTTATGCTAATGTCTTGCTCTTGGATGTACGGATCTTTAAATGACCATCCTGGTGCAACAGAATAACGACTCTGTTCCTCAAGGCGAAGCCTGAGCATTCGAGCGGATCGCGAGGAGCTCTACGCGGCTTGCATTTAATCCTGTTTTTGTTTTGTTTTTCGAAGCAACATGAGTAATTGGAGATTTCCAATTCATGAGGTTCTGGGAGACAGCGAATGGTCGCTCGCTTCGTGAATGACTGTCGTCTCGCTTTGCGTCCCCTGGTGGGTATGAAAGAGAGCGTGTGCAGAAAGGGCAAATGCCTATTTCACAAATGATCAGTATTGGTGTCACATTCACAGAAGCACAAACAATCCTCTGTGTGTCGGCAACCAACATCTCACCTGCCCTTTTCAGGCTTCGCTCTGCCAGCATACTCGTGATGCGTAGAGGAAACATTTACTGCAGGGAAGTAAGGTGGTAGGTGTGGTGTAGTAGGCCGCCACTGCAGGTTGATAGGTGAACCGAGAGAGGAGGAAGCCGTTAAAGGTGTCGGAGTGGACGTACAAGGTGAAGACATTGGCTAAAGTATGAGAATGTGCATCTGTGATGTTGGGTGGGTGGAGAAGTGACTGAATGGCGTAGACAGGTGCTTTGGAGTAAGATAGAGAAAAGTAATAAGGTCCCAAGAATAGCTGAGTTAAGCTCCAGCAAGAAAGGAAGCACGAGTGTTAAGCATTTGTTTTTATTTCTCAGGATCTTCTGCAGTCACAAATGGGCTCCCTATGCCAAAGTGAGAGCTCATTGATGTATTGAGGAATTGGGCAGCAGACAGCCATGGTTGGGTCAAGTCTTCTCCAAAGCAGTGTTCTTGTAAAGTGTCCTCTCTCATTACACACTCCCATGTAATCATTCAAAACAAGTTGGTAATGCATGCCCTTATCTCTTCCCTGCTTGACTACACCCACTCCCTTTATTGGGGCTTACCCGCTTAAGCGACTTCAGCTGGTGGAGAATGCCACGGGCTTGGCTTCTATTAAAACTTTAGAGAGGCCATCATATCCATCATCGGCTCAAAGAGCTACGCAGCCTACAGGTTCATGAGAGAGTATGGTTTAAGGGGCTTATGCAGGCACACAGAGCTTTCCACCTGGCTGGTCCACATTACTTGGCCAAAATAATTACTCCCTACTCCCCAGCAAGAACATTGCGTTACCAGGAGGCCATGTTGGCGGCAGTTCTGAGAATCAAGAGACTAAATGGGGTGGTACTTCCTTCTCCTTCGCTGCCACTGCCTGGACTGCCCTCCCCTTTCCTCTCTGGGCCATGAAGGACGAATGCTCCTTCAAACGCAACCTTAAAATCTGGGCATTTAAACTGGCATATGACTAATATACCGTTGGTACAGGTGGTCAATGAGCTTTTGTAGCGCCAGGACACTCGTTGAGTAGCCGTGCGCCCTATGAAACCAATGATTGACTGACTGAATTCACAATGACAGCAATGTCTTCCCCTGATTGACTCCTGAACAGGTTAGCTCTTGATTGACATTCCTCCCATCAGTCCCTTATGTGCTAAATTATTCGGCTTTGGGTTACATTTGCAACTTTCTGTGAAATCTCAGGGTGAACAATTAGTTAGATTGACAAAATCCACTACTTTATTTTATTCTGTCAAGTTCCAATCGCCCCCTGATTTACATACTCTTGCCGGTGAAGGAAGCCCTCCACTGTCCATGTCTCCACCAACCTGGGATTCTTGTGCAGAACCAAACTTTACTGGCTTTTGCTCCAAGAAGACAGTACAAAGCTTCGAACACAAAAAAAACCTAGATACTTTCAGAGAATGTAAACATTCATGATGGGATATGTTGGCTGAGCGGGAATTGTGAATATATTAAGGTTTGAAAACATAAAGCTACAATGAAATCTGGAAACACTCCTTTTAAATAACAGAGTCTCAATCTGGAATGATTTCCATTCTGATCTGTGGATTGTCTGACCTTCTTGTACGCAGAGATATTTATCACTCGCTGTAGACTCACCTTTTAGTGCAACATGCCAACACATGCCCAAAGCTCATTTGCAGCACATTGTCACAAACCCCTCCTGCTCCCTCTGTCACGACCTCCAATGCCACAACCCACATATGCACCCTGTGTGTATTGGGCCAAGCATGCAAGGCTTATGTTGTATTTCCCCTGTGACATTGTAGGACACGTTATGATGTCCCTACCATTGTCCCTCCGCGCCTGTGATTCCATCACGTTTGCACCTCTGCATCGGTTCTCCCACACCCTTTAATGTCCTTGCACATAATCCTTCACCCAATGACCTGTGAACCCACAGACCTCCTTGCACACGTTGGTTATTAGGGCCTTGGTATGTTTTCCCTTTGAGTCTTTCCAAGCATCCCTCAATATCCCATGAGCCAATAGAATGCCTTGCACTCGCTGTTACTAGGGCCTGGTGTTGTTTTCCATCATGCCTGTTCAAGCAAAAATGATACATTTGTTTCCTGTTGCTGGTTCCGATGTTCAAGTTGCACCTGCCCTTCCTGTAAGGTCAAAGCGAGTGTACTAACGCATGCTTTTCTCCAAGGTTCGAGAAGCTTCCAGAAGGCCATGTGCTCCACACGCCTCACTTGCTACACGTGACCAAACTGCTTCCTTTGAGCCTTTGAAAAGGTATATAAACATCCGCCCAACCCAGAGTCTTTGCTTGGCCTTACTACCTGCGGAACAAGCTTCACCCTTCCCACTCGCCTGAAGAATCCGGCCGGAATCAAGACGCGCTCCAGGATCTTTCAAGTCCATAGTGAACCGGGGGTTCCGTGGCTCCCGCTCCACCAACGTCTTAATCATGCACAGCTAATCTGGACCCCCTGCAACTCATTGGGTCAAGACTCCGAGATCATCTTTCAACATCAGTCAAGTAGAAGAACTGTGCTAAGTACTTGATAACAGGTTAGTGCTCACTAATCCTCCTATAGTAGGTAGCAGGACCGAGCATCAGCGTCATAAAAGACATTAGACTTTCCCTCCACTCCCTTTCTGTGATTTCCTCCAGTGCTTCTTATGTATTCCTACTCTGGGCCCCTCCATTCAACCTTGGCACTAGAACTGATTGCTCAGAGACTAAAGACTTAGGCCTAGATGTATCATCGTTCCTATTTGCGATTTCTTAAAAGCGATTTTTACCGAATCGCTATTAAGAAATCGCAAAATGGGATGTATGTTTTAAATCGCAATTTTTTTGCGATTCCTTATTATTCCTAATTTGCGAATTCGCAAGTTGCGAATTCGCAAATAAGGAATAATTTCCCATTCATTCCTATGAGCCAGGAGGCCCATAGGAATGATTGCGAAATAATTCTCAAATTGCGAATTCGCAATTTGCTAATCGCAATTTGAGAATTATTGCAAGGGTGCAGGGGTGTCTCATGGACACCCTGCTGCACCCCTGAAACTTACATGTGTGTGCATATGGCGCAGATACATGCCCTTTAGGCATGTATGTGTGTCACATGCCACCCTCAAAATTGCCAAATTTTGGTTTTTGAAAGGATTTCGCAAATTAACACGAACCTCAAGTTGGTGTTAATTTGCGATTCCTTAACCTGAATTCGCAAATTAAAAAAGTTTCATACATGGCATTTAAGGAATCGTAAAATTGCGATTCCTTAAATGCTTAAGCAAAATAAGGAATCGCAATTTTTTGCGATTCCTTATTTTGCTAATTTCACATACATCCCAAAAGATGCAAAATGTCCGTTTGCGATTCGTTAAGGCCGAAATTCTGCGAATTTCGGCCTTAACGAATCGCAAAATGCTTGATACATCTAGGCCTTAATTCCATGTTTCTCTGTCTGAACAGTATTTTTAAGAGAAAGTATTTGATATTTGTTTGAACCTTGCATCTAAGCTAGTGCTCCGAGTGGATCTACCAAGAGTGTCTCACTCCAAAGTGTGATTTTGGTTATTCTGCGCTCATGCCGGGCTGCAGCAAAAACTCGTAACTGTAGTCAGTGCATGGTCATTATATATTGAGGCCCGTTAGTGTACCAATGGTAACAGCTTCCTCTTATTTCCAGTACATTGAGTCATCGCAAAAACAGATGTTCTCGTCTAGTGAGTATCTACTTCGCAGACACAGAAGGTCTCTGGAGTGACAACATCCTGTTAAGCAGTATGGCCCAGCTGCCGATGCAAAGCGGATCCAGTATCGCAAGTCTCTCATTTGATCCCAACTCACCCCCCCCCCCGCCCTCCCTCCCCCTGATGGACAGTGTGTGCTCTAAGGTTTTGGTCACTTGACATGTGCTGCTATTGGGAGGGATAGGAGGCCCAATATCGGCTCCAGTGTTGTCTCCGCAGTTGGGACCAGGTGAGTGCATTACACACATGAAGTTATGGGTAGGACAACAGTATACATCAAGACCTATGGTCTGTTCAGGGTTTAGAACAGAATTATAATTCAAGGCAGGCCAGGAGGGAAACACACACTAAACTTGTTCTGGACATAGAACAACCCTAACTAGACATCGGAGTCACAGACCGCTAAAGGAGTATTTAAAAAACTACAGACCCTGCTTAAACATGCAGACAAGACAATATGGGAACTAAAACCAGAACACACTGCATCACCTTTGGCTGATGGCTGAAGACAAGGTGGGGTTTAAAGATTTCTCCGAACTCATAAGAACATGAGTGGTGCTACCTGCTCCCAGGGATATACAATGTCTGCCAACACATGACAACTAAAAATCCTGGGTCTAAGATAACATCAATTCTAAAACCACCCAAGCGCAACATACAGGGACACACGGGGGCGTGGCCTGCGACCTAGCAAAATGCAATTTAGCACTAGACCACAGTCCACCACAGCCTGGGTCTGCGCTCGTTGCAGCCGCTTGACTTCTTTGGGTGTGCTCGCCGTAGACCAAGACGGTGCGGATAACAAAAGAAAGTGCTCTTACCAGTGCAGACACAAACATTGGACCTACTCTGGGGAGGGAATAGAAGCAAAAAATGGAACACTGTTTCAAGCTGTCGGTCCGCCTTTCACTACCAGTCGAGTAGCTTGCCTTCTGACAACAGGCAGGTTCCTCCCCCTTAGGAGGTCAGACCGTGTGCCCCTGCAGCCAGGGGGGCAGAGGGCTCCTTGTTCTTCCTCTCAATAACTGTGCGTCGCAGCCTAGGCCGTTACTCCCGCATCTGTATTGGTAATGCAGCTTAGAGGCGTAAAGGAAAAGGAGTTCCCTCATTTGCATGGAGCGGAGAAGACACCGCCTAGACATTGTGTGTAGTTGTAATATATGCACCTATGCAATATATGCTGAAGAAATGACTACACAAGGGTCTGTGGTGGAGAGGTTCAAAGACCGGAGTGCGCCAGGGAAACTCTGTAATCCTATGGCTGCTTTTCTTCATCTGCTCCTGTATTCTGTAGGCGAAAAGCCTTCACTTGATTGGCAGAGGAGAACTGCCCAATCTAAAGATAGGTGGACCATTATGCGACAAGAAAGAGAGGGATGGTAATCCGTTTTCTTCAAAGGAAGTACATTTCTCTGGAGAATTGTCCTCTCCGAGGGGTTGTCAGTAGCTCGCCTAGCCTTTTGATGCATAAGTATTTCAACAACTTGCTAGAAATCCCCATGGATCGAGTCACATTCTGGGTCGCTGAAGCGGTTTATACCCCTTACTTTTTCAAGCAAAAGGCAGCTTTTTTTTGTTTGTTTTTATCGGTTTGCGAAGTACCCAATCTTGACAAATACATAAAGTCGATGCTACATATACATAGAGTTTTGAACAAATGCTTACCAAAGGTGTGGCACAGTTACTTCACTATATGGAGATAAGGAGATCCCGGAAATCTATTCAGCGTGTTCAACAGTCGTGTTGACTTCTACTATATTACTCACAATTACATCTTCACTAGACTGTCTCTTGGTGGACAGGGGATGCATACTAACAACTGCATGCAGCACACACAACCTACATATCTCACCGCCATTCATAGCACGGAAACTGAAAAATCCAAGTAAATACAAGAACACGAGGGGTTAAGAGGTGCTGAATCTAAAGAACCCAAAATCAACAAACAAACAAAAAAAAAAACTCTGTCATACCAGATCTGGTTTATCACCCCTTCCCCGCCCCCCACCCCATCCCGCCAGCACCCATACCACCACCATCCTATACTCCGCTTAAGAAAGGCATAAAGGAAGTTCTATTGAATAGCTTATCGGATCAAATCACTACTCCTATCTCAATCAAACAAACAGCAGCTATACAAACATTTTATACATCTACATATGAACATCTGAACATCTGTTTTTATGCATTGTGTAAGGCGCTTGGGAACCCAGTGACGTGGAACGCGCTATATAGAACGTCCAATAGCTAAGAAAATAAATATACTGGTGCACTATTAAAGGGAGCCTCCTGCATATAGGAAACTGATATGAAGCTTTGCCCAGGGCCTTAAGCTCTTGCCTCTTTAAGGTTCAGAGCAATGGAATAGAGCCATGCCAGCGGCCAATGTTCTCGGTCAACTCTAGGTTACATAATAAAAAAGGTGTTTTGGGGTGTGCAAGGTTTATTTTTTTAATTTTAGGTGCATGGGCGATCAAGTCGAACACTGCATATTATACTAAATAATCCAGACAATTTATAAGTATAGTCAACTCATTTTACTGTAGGGCCAGTTCACCTCTATACTTTCAAACACCTAGTTGCTAGCATGCTCCAATAAGCATATAGAAACTCTACTTGGGTTCCAACACTCCTCACGTATGAATGCATTATGAGTGCACAAATTGCCTAAATGGCGTTATAAATGCCACAAACGCATCAATTTAAACAATCATATGTGCAGTGGAACGAGTTAGACCTCTCAGCCTTAGGGTGGTCTTCCCACAATTTTTTTTGCCTCCATGTTTTGCTGAATCTTTATGTTGGACTTAGGACTCTGCGAACTTTACCACTGCTAATCAGTGCTAAAGTGCATGTGATTCTTCCCTTATCATATGTGTATTTATTCTATACCTTCATGACATATTTAATGTACTTTTAAGTACCTTGTATGGTGGTATATCAGCTTGGTGAGATCGATGCATCGCCTCGCTGCATCGCCTTCACTCCGTGGAGAAGTTCAACGCATCTAGCTGTTTGAGACCAGGAAAGGCACTTTACTCACAGGGCCCTGCGTGGGTCCTGTAGCCGGCCTGCGCTTCCACAAGGTCAGCTTAAACTCTGACACTGCCATGGTCCAGGGTGGCCTAGTGTAACCTTTTAGGTGCTACTTGCTTCCAAGAGCCTTATTGCATTTATTCTTTTAAAATTCAGTATCTCAGCTTGTATACATTGGATTTTATTTGTTTTGTTCTTGTTTTGTTTACAATATATAAACCTATTTTTATAAACCTGTGTGGAGTCTTTTTGTGGTGATTCATTGCGTTACTGTGTGTGTATTGCACAAATACTTTACACATTGCCTCTCTAGATAAGCCTGCCGGCTCTGTGCCAAGATACCATAGGGTTAGTCTGTATACAGCTTATCTCGACTAGAGTGGTGGTTCCTGCCTGGTCTGGGTGCATACCTCATCCAACCAGGAATACCATTTCTAACAGAAAGGATTCCTTACAAATTAAATCTCTTTTATGATAATTTCATGTTGCACACTTTTCGTGAGTCCCTCCTAACGGTTTGTCAGGAAATCTATAAAACCTTTAACAAACAACATTTGCTCGCCTTACCATTTAGAAACAAACTCTCCTGACTGGCCGGACCATTACGCTCAATAAGTGAACTCACCTTGCGTGTGGGTCTGCATGTCTCGCGCCAACTCCATTGGCAGGACAGAGTTCACCAGGGTGGAGATGATGGAAGCGTCCAAATTACACATGGCCCCAAAACACTTCAGCAACAGCAGGCGAAGCGGCACCCTGTGCTCCTGCAGCAAAGAACCAGGACAGAGAACCAGGTAAGAATCTGTATCACCAGATCATTGCACAGCAACTGTAAGTATGTATGCACCAACCCGTGCTTGGATATGCCAGCAAGAAATGCTACTTCTCCAGTTATGCATAGACTTTATAATTAATATATATACACACACACATGTATATGACAGTAGCAAACGCCACTGCATGCTTATGGTTCAGACACTCTCCATCGTAAAGGCATTTTTTGTATTTGCGTATGGACAATCAACGCAAAATTTGGCCATCGAGCATCGTAGTCACCTAAGGTCTGGTGTAACAACTTGTGGTAAGAACTGTGCAGGGAAAAAAAGTTTAAGGGGGGAGGGGAGGGGGGGGGGTGTACAAAGCAATATTTTCCATTTTAGCTCTCCTAGGAATTTTTACAATAAAACAAATGGAGGCGTGTGAGACAGTAAGAAGAAGGGGGCAGAGAAAAAACAACCCTTGGCAAACCCAATATGTCTCACCTATGGAAGAGTTATTGGCTTTGTCAATGTATTTTAGCCATATTATACAGCAGAATAGCTGCTGTGTAAAATGACAAAGAAATAGAAAAATAAGTACAATGTGCAACAAGTGCTGGCCGCGCCAAGGTTTTTTCTTTTTTTTGGGGCAAGCAAGCAACATCTCATGAGCGGTCTCAGACGAGACCTAATGCCACAGTGAAAAAGAGGCCAAGGCTATAAGCAGCATGTGTTGGCTGTTCGCAGCAGGTTGGAAGCGGGTCTGGTCACAGGCCGAGCCCTTTGACAAACTCCACAGTGTCCAGTCGAAAGAGAGGAGGCCGGGGAAGAGGAGGGTTTAGGAGAAAAGTGTTATAAAAATAAGTCGGTGAAATTCATTAAAAACCATGTCATGGCTCCAGCTCAAACCAGTAAAACCACTGATCTTTGCTAGTTACACTTCATGTTGCAACTTTCAGTAATGGAACCGTATCAGTGATGCCATTCAACATGTCATTCTTGATGTAATATGTGAGGTCATAAGCAGTGATGATAGGGGAGGAAGTTCTAGTTCGTCCATTCAACTATAACTGGCAAATTACTGTGTTTTTTCGGTTTTTAAATGTTTTTTCTTATCTCGTTTCAACAACCAACTATAACCTTACTTTAACCTTTCTTTGACAGACAGGTTGATAGAGAGATATACTGATATATATATATATATATATATATATATATACATACATATATATACTAGCAGCCTGTCCCGACGTTGTCCGGGTATGAATTGCTGCCGGACAGTAGTATATTGTTTTGTAGGATTTCGTTTTGATAGCATTTCTTATCTGTGACAGGCCTGGGAAACGCTCCGATTCACAGTGCACTGCTGATGCACTTAAGAGTCCACGTTCAGTAGTGTGTGAACTCGAGTTTCCCTACTTTATTTTTCCTTGCAATATTATAAAGCGCGAACTCGACAACATGGCATGAGCACAATTTACATTACAGAAGAACACATTCATTTGTGGTAGGCACGGGGAGACAAAGTGATTTGCCTGGAATCAAAGGATGCTGAGCTGATGCGGAGATTCGAACATAGCTCCCCCGCTCTAAAGTTCGCAATTCTAGAACTTGTGGCGGGAGGTGTGTCTAAAAGTGTATGTCTGTGCTGGCCATCAATGAGAGAGACCTGTGCATTTTCAAATCGGTGGTGAAAAAATATGAGTATGTTGCTGGAGATGTGGGCCGCCGTGCCACCAATGTAATTACCGGGGGAGGGTAAACACCCATTACTCCGCAACTTTCTTTCCGCATACCATCACTCCGCATACTTTCATTACGAAAGTACCATGACTCCGCAATGCCATTAAGACGCATGGCATTACATTTTATATGCTTTTACCACGCATACATTTACAACGAAATTCGTTGTAAATGCATGAATGGTATAAGCATGTTTTTTTTAATGTTTGGATAAGGTGAGTATGGTATAGGGGTATATGTTTTGGGGTACTGAGGTATATGTTTTGGGGTGTTTGGGTATTTTAAGGGTTCAGATATAGTTTTGAGTTATGGGGTACAGGGGTAGTTTTAGGATTTAGGGATGGGTATGGGTTTTGGGGTACAGGGGTATTTTTAGGATTCAGGGCTAAGTTTGGGTTTTGGGATATAGGGGTATTTTTATGGTTCAGGAGTAGGTGTGGGTTTTGGGGTACAGGGGTATTTTAAGGGTTCAGGGCTAGGTTTGGGTTTAGGGGTACAGGGTTATTTTTAGGGTTCAGGGCTAGGTTTGGGTTTTGGGGTTCAGGGGTATTTTAGGGTTCAGGGGTAGGTTTGGGTTTTGGGGTACAGGGTTATTTTTATGGTTCAGGGCTAGGTTTGGGGGTACAGGGTATTTTTAGGGTCAGGGGTGGGTTTGGGATACAGGGGTATTTTAAGGGTTCAGGGCTAGGTTTGGGTTTTTGGGGTACAGGGGTATTTTAGGGTTCAGGGGTAAGTTTGGGTTTTGAGGTACATGGGGTATTTATAGGGTTCAGGGCTAGGTTTGGGTTTTGGGGTACAGGGGTATTTTTAGGGTTTGGGGATAGGTTTGGGTTTTGGGGTACAGGGTATATTTATAGGGTTAAAATGGGTTAGTGTTTAAGGGTCTTGGGGTATTTTAAGGAGTAAGGGTAGGTTATGATTATGGGGTGCAGGGGTATTTAAAGGGAGCAGGGTGGACACCTGGAGCTGGAATGTACAGAACCTGGGAAGAAAAAACAATGAAATATTGGGCACAACGCTCGCTTTTATTTCCGTAATCCCGCCCACGCCCAAACACACGCCCACAGCACACGATATGAGACATGGCATGAAGGGTGGAACGTACCACACGCCCCCAGCGTTTGTCACGCCCACAGCACAACGCAGACACGCCCACAAGGGACTACTTTGCTGGCACGGTTCTTTTACCTTTTAAATGTATATGGTGGGCGTCTGCATAGCCTATGTCCTTCTGCTGTAACTGCCCTTTCCAACGCTGTATTGGGTGTTGTGATTGGTGCTGTGGTTCCTGAGATTACCCGCCTCAAAGGTTTGGGCACTCTCTTCATTTTATTAGTATAGATATATTTACTCAACAAAAGTACCCTGCAAGGCTCCCATCGGCGAACCATATTCTCCACAGCACAAACAGAGTCCACGAGGGGGGGGGGGGAGAAGAGAGAGAGAGAGAAGAGAAGAGAGAGAAGAGAAGAGAGAGAAGAGAGAGAGAAGAGAGAGAGAAGAGAGAGAGAAGAGAGAGAGAGGAGAGAGAGAAGAGAGAGAGAGGAGAGAGAGAGGAGAGAGAGAAGAGAGAGAAAGAGAAGAGAGAGAGAGAGAGAGAGAGAGAGAGAAGAGAGAGAAAGGGAAAGAGAGAAAGAGAGAAAGAGAGAAAGAGAGAAAGAGAGAAAGAGAGAAAGAGAGAGAGAGAGAGAGAGAGAGAGAGAGAGAGAGAGAGAGAGAGAGAGAGAGAGAGAGAGAGAGAGACTGCTGAAGACCCGGGTCAGCAAATCCAAACCTCCATAGTCCAGTAGGAAAACTTGGTGCCCACCTTCCCAATACTAGAAAACTCTTTAACCCTTCCAAGCACCAACCCTCTTCGTGCTTTGGACTGCAGAGAGGGGAAGGAGAAGGGCTTGTGGGAACAGCTTATAAGTTCTATTTATCAATCAATGGCATCCACCGGCCTAAGAGGATATTTCCTTGCTTAATTTGTGCTCGTGGTTGCAGGTGATGGACACCAACACTCATTTTTGTGTCTGGGACTTTTTTTTTTATTATGAGACTTTGACCTACAGCAAAAGAGAGAAAGATAGAAAAGGAAGAAAGAAAGAGAAAGCAAAAGATAGGAAAACAATGAAGCAGGCGGAAGAAAAGCAAACCGGAAAACAATGACAAATGGAACAAGTAGGACATGCAAGAATGAGAAAGAAACAGGAAGCCCAGAGTGGTGGATAAACGAAGCACAAGGTAGCATTAAAACTGGGCAGCCTGGGTACTCAGCAGCCCCAGCATTAAGCAGCCAGCTCCTAAGACATGTTTTGGCCTTTGCACTTTTACTTTTTGTCGTTTTATTATTATTAAAAAATGAAGGATTAGATGTAGGTCATACGGCAAAGAAAGGACAGGAGCAGTGAAAGGTTCAGATTCAACATCTGTTCAGAACGGTCTTCCTGTTTTTCAAACAGCTGCAAAGAGGTTTTTGTTCCACTGTGGATAATTGCTTTGCACGATTAACATATAAATGAAGGATCCATGGCCCTATACAAAACAATACAGATAAGCAATTCTAATATCCACACACTGAATCACAAGCATATGTTGTAATTTACTAGGAAATATTTCCTTTTTTTGTGAGTCAGTTTATATTTTGGACAATTACTCATGTATCTTGCTTAACCAAACAAAAACGGTATACCTGTAAGGTACCCGGCGCCTATAATTTATCAAAGAAGGCAAAATCCTGCCTATATGGTGCACCTATTGGCTCCACTGGATTAATGGGCATTTTAGAAACAATCTGTAAATTCTGCCTAGAAAGCAGAATATTCATACCACCCATGAAGTGTTTAACAAACACAAGCTCTCTGTAAATAACGAGTTAGCTACTTCAAATTCTACCCAATAAGAAAACGCTTCTGTTTATGTGTTTAAATGGGGGTTAATAGTATGGAATTACGCTAACTTCCATTACTTAATTATATGATAAATTGAAAATAATGGCACTTCTAGTTGTTGCTCCTTTTAGCCCACTTAATGTCACAGCGATGCCTAAAATGTTTTTTAATGAAGGCTTTTATGACTGCGCGAATAATTAAGAAGCCACAATGTTGATGGTGATCTGATTACTCGCGTTAATTCACTTTTGCGGATTGCATTATTAGTTATCTTTATGTGATTTTCGCTTGTTGGAGGGATTTCACACTTTTTATTTAAAGACTGTATAATTGTCTCCAAGGTCTAATTCTCTGATGGGAATAGGATTGCCTTTGTACATAGATCACGATGAAAGTAAGATAATTAAGGAATGCTTTTTTTTAAATCTGATGCAATCAAATGGAGCAGTAATAGGAAGTGTTTATTAATAAACAATGGTTGTCACTCTAATTAATAAAATCTGAAAACTGAGGAGGGAGGTGGGTTTGCTTTAGTAATACTTGCATAAAGCCAGCTCTACACATCTGAGTTGCGGCCTCCTGAGAGATGTAGCCAAATGCAAATGTAGGCGGAACGAGGAGGGGGAGGTAGGGGGAAAGTACGGGGGTTGGTTTATACATGCATAAAATTATGCACATCATTATAAGTAGCCCGGTAATCATTATCCACACACAAACAGGTTTTTGCATCTGCGTCAATATTACTAGTAGTGTCAATTTACCGCTCTTCGGACTGCTTACCCGCTTGACATATGCAGCCAGACAGAAACCTAGTGAAATTTGCACATGTCATAAAGAACCAAAACATGCAGTAATTGGGTGCGTAAACCAGATACTGCATGTTATGTCTCATTCCATCCTCCGCAACTCTAACTAGAGGAAAAACTGCATCGAAAGCTATCTTCCAGGCAGCCTTACTTGACTAAGATATTGGGGTGCTTGTAAAGAGGCCCTGACGGCCCATCTTCGGTGCCTCCATTTTGAATAGACCAATACGACAACGCAGCGCAGTAGCCAACCCTTCCTTTCCGGAAATGAAGCAAATTTAATGGAGATCTTATTTGGAGAAGGGGAAGCTCTACAGATCAGAGACTAATAAAAAGAGAAGCTTTCCTCTGTCACAGGCAAGTAACTCTCTGACATTGGACTTCCTTGAGGCAGACAAGGTAGAAAAGAAGAGCTTGCATTACCCTGGCAATGGCGGAAGAGCTGGAGGAATTACAATGTTTGAGGGGAGGTTATTAATCAAAGGATTAACAGTTTTATAAACCTGTGCCCCATATATATCAACCCAGACAGAAAACACGTCAATAAAGCAAGGAACTGAATTAATGGGACAATTTAACCGATTTCATGAGAAAGAAGAAGCTGGGCGAGAGAGCCTCGGGCAAAGAAAAGTGAAGGGATAATATATATTGTCTGGTTTCATCTTACAGAGAGGTACAGGAATAACTGAAAAAGAGAAGATAGATGAGGCGTAATAGCCTTACTAGAAACACGCAAAGCAAAAGGCACCAACAAGCTAAATGTGTCATAAATTCAAAAACAAAGTTCCATTCCATTCCATTAAAAACAATTCAAAAACAAAGTTCCATAAAACAAAGTTCCATTCCATTAAAAACAAGGGGAATGGTTAAGAAAGAAAGTACTCTGCGCTTTGATGTCAAGACTTACTACAAAGCATGCTCTCTTTCCTTTCTAAAGGATAGGCACTTTACAAGAAGCACTTTAAAACCTATTTTTTTCCCACAAACTTAGCGAAATTAAATCAAAACATGCTATCAACAACTACCAATCCTTGCTTTGGGAGATTCTTAATGCCAAGTGAATCAATATTCGGGCAGGTGCGCTTTTTCACGGCTCTTGGACATTATGCACAGTTGATGTGCTACAGGTTTGTAAAACACAAAGTCAACTCTCTTCCCTCCTCTCTCTCTTCTACTGACTTGCTTGCAAGTCCCAAAGACTCCATGGCAAACCTTCCACTCAAGCCCTGGACAAGAGAGAGGCCACTACATGGGAGCTACGGGACATGCAGAGACGCAAGAATGCACGCGATGTCCGCAATCCCCGTACACACTTGCTCATGCGCTGCACGTGATCCCAGGTGCACCCGCGCTTCCTCAGCAATTGTACACAACGCATTTCAAAATGCACACACACAGACTAGGTGCAACTGCCAGCAGGTGCACCCTGCTTAATTTGAGCCGGTGGTTCCGGTGCTTGGCACCTAATTGTCAGCACTAGTCTAGTGTTAGGCCACAACATGGTGGCGCTATCTGTCCATTTTTTTAGACGAGTACAACAGTTTTAATAAGTCAATATCCTTTATTTAAAGAATAATATCTGCTGCTATGCCATTATTATAACTTGAGGTGGCCTGGAATAGTCTGAATTGTCACACCTGTAAGAGTATGATGATGGGTAGTTGTGTTTGTGCTGTCACTGGCAGCACTGACGGGCATTGGGTGGTGCGGGATGCAGTGGCCTCACGAGGAAGGCTCTGGTACTTACTTGTTTACAAATTGAGGACGGACTCTCTCCACACACAATAATACACTGCCGAGTCCGCTCAGCGACTCTTAAGCCCATATGGGAAACAGGCTTTACAACAAGGTTTTTACCTCGTTGTGCCTTTACCACGCATTTTTAAGCACGCATATTTTTACCTTGTGCATGCCTTTACAATGCATGCCTTCACCACCGATATAAGGTAAATTGGGGGTGTGGGGCGTCTCTCCCCACAAATACATTGTTTTTATAAATAAAAACAATGTGTGGTGATGGCATGCGTTGTGAAAGCATGTTCGCGGTAAAAACATGCATGGTAAAAAATGTGTGGTCAAGGTATACGATGTCTTTACCTACGTTGTACCGTCGTACAACTGCCCATACACCATCCTTAGGCCAAACAGACCTCAAGAAGACCTATCACGACAAACACCAAAGGGTACCATTAAAATCTCTTATAAAAGTAAAGCAAACCGAATTTAACAAGCATTGGCAAAGCCAACCTATCTAGCATTGACTGCCAGCCTTTTGACTTTGTTAATGTTTGTTTTGCCTTGCCAAGGTTTTTAAAAAAAACTTTACAGTTGGAGGACCTGCCAGGCCCTTGCTCATATATTTTTTAAACAATGTATAAATACAATAATTCTTTTTATTCTTGAAAACCTCACTTTGCGATACTGTGTGACAGGGTGTGCTCCTTTTGAAAAAGTAGAGTGCCCTCACTCGAAGTAAAGCCAGCCAATGGCTGAAGTAGGCTAAACAACTGCCTCTGGCTTTATGCCGTAGTGGGCAGAAATAAAATGTGAATGACCACAACAAACCAATGGATGGAGAGGGTGGATGAAAGGTCTTAGAAGTGTATGATATATATTACTTTTACTAAGATCAAGAGGTCTTGGCTGATGCCAGACGTAGAAAATGGGCGCCATGCAACAACTACTAACAACAAAAGAGTGCCTACTATTGTGAATTTCTAAACAACATAATGCCTTAGTGAGGAAATACACAGTGACTAGACTAAATAGAATGTGAGGTCAAAGAACAAAAAAGGTGAAAAAACTATTTTCTAAAAGAACCCTCACTCACCCTAGTTGTGACATGCTTCATCATGGAGTTCGTCACAGGAGGGGCTGACTATCCCCCCCTGTGTGCTTCAACGCCTGCAAGTGCAGCGGAGCAGGTATTACAAAAACGTGATATGTGTGCTCGGTGACAAATGAGTGGTGAAATAAAAGATCGCAGCTGTACCCCAACAGACTTTATTCAAGGGCCAGTTGTTCACATTAAAAACAGTGAAGTCGGAGGAGGAGCTACGACACCAACCAAGATGGCCGCATAGTCTCCCGGCTCTGCTGACCTCCGTCCTATGTTCGCTTATCCTGTCGAATATCCTGATTTCCTGCCCCGGATTCGTGTGGGTGAACTAGTCGGCACCCCGATGGTGTGACCACGGAATTTTTCGGATGTTCTGGGGTGAATTAACATCGAAAATGGTTTGAGGCCTAACTCAGACTGGAAGCCGGGGTCTCGATTGCTGGTCTACCCGGGTCCAAAGTGAACAACAACGGACTGAGGAGAGTGATTGGGTCCGGTCCTTGGAACTTTGAAAATTTCACTGGACTATTTCGCAACCATCTGCTGCCTGGTGCTGTGCCTGAGGTGAGGTGACTGGTGGCGCGCGATGCTGCGTCGCGGGGGGCCCCGGCCCGGTGGCCCGGCACTAGCACCGCGGGTGCCCCGGGGTGGGGGTCCCGCCGCGCGTTGCTGCGTACTGCTGGCCCGTCCCTCACGGCTTGATTCTGCCCTGGTGTATCCTGCCCCGGAGGAGGTGTCTCTCCGTGGGGATCGTTATGCCGGCGGACGTGTTGAACTTGGCGGAACGGGCTCAATGTGGCCCTTCCTTGCGGATGGTAATGGTGGAACTGGCGGCGCTTCGCGCGATGATGAGGGCCCAGGTCAATCGTTTGCTGTCGGCAGCAGATGGGATCATGGGACCGGGAGCAAGCCCTGATTTGCTTTTTGAGACCCGGCAGCCGAATTGCCTCCTGTTGGACGCCCTAGTGGCGCGTCTGGACCCGGTGCTGGAAGCTGTGGCTGCCCCCGAAGAAATGGAACTCATCGTGTGTGCTGAGATTGATGACTCTCTTAAGTTCTCGGAAACATCGGTCCTACAGTTCTCGGAACATTTCACTGCTTCCCCCATCCTGGACACTGTTGGCCTACACTACAATCTGTATCGGAACGAGTCGCACCCCCTCCCCAATCGGTCTCCCAACATGGCGGATGTAACGATGCTTGGCGTCGGAGACGGGGAGGGACATCGTTTGTGCAAGCCGTGTACGTTGGGATCTGCTATTCCTCTCCCATTTGCTGGCCTAAGCTTTGACTGCTACTGTGTAACTCTTGACTTTCCGGAGATGGGGCTTTACTTATCCGAGGGACTCGGCAACTTTGATAGACGGGGCCAAGGCTGACAATGTGGGTTAAATTGTTTGCGATGGATCTATTGGTAACGAGACTGCTTCATCAACAGACGGATTACGGGGCGGGGGGTTTGTGGTTCCCCCCAGGGTATTTTCGTGGGGTGGTCAACTTTATTTGTGCTGGCCTCGGCGGGCCCCTTTGTTAGGGCGGGGGGAGAGACCGGGAGCGCAGAGACTATCGCCCTCCTCCACTTCCCCGTTGGGTGGGGTTTCCTTTCTTTCTTTTTCTCTACTTCTTCTATATTTCGGGTTTGGTTCTCGGGCGACAGGCACACTGCTGGGGGGGGGGGGCCGTAGTCATATGCAGGGGTGCAGGGTGGGGGGTTGGGGGAGGGGATTTTTCGTTTTTAATTTGTTTCTATGGCCTTTGTTCTCTTCTCTTACCTTTCTTTGTCTTTTTTTTTTCTGGGTCAGTGCAGTGGGTTTATTGACCACTGCTTTTTCATCTGTGCCTCAATTTTCGTGGTGTTCTCTGGGTCTTAGGGCAGGTGACTAGCAGGCGCGAATTGACCGCAATACTCCTTCATATCCTGAACCGTTTGTTTCAGCGCCATTGATTTGACCGATTGCAGTTTACTGTTGACACGTTTACTAATCTGCCTGCCATTTTTCGCTGCTGGGAAATTGTTCGGCACCTGATCCTTCCATCTTATATTATAAAATGAAAACCTTTTATATCCTGTTTTTCTAATTGTGCTGTTCAGTGACCAAGAGTACGTTAATATGGTGATTCTGCTCCCCGAGGTGCTGCATGTGATTTAAAATTTGTTCTCTGTCAATCTAACTGCTTAGCGGCCAGCCCCGGGGGTTGTAGGCCCATGATTGTATTTGGTTGAAATGTCAATAAAGGTTTTAAAAAAAAAAACACCAAAAAAAACAGTGAAGTCACTTGGAGATTTATATTAGAACCCCAGTGACCTGGTGTGAGTGGCCAACATGTTTCTGCTGTTTTGCTGCTTTTTTAGCTCAGCTTTCATCAGGACCAAAATTATAATACAAATATACCGTCCTACGGGGGTCCACGCACGCTAAGGCATGCCCACACCGATAGGACAGATGAGAAAGGACCTGGATTCAGTACTCTCCTCAATTAACTCACGGTTTTACCTGCAGACAGTGCTCCTGCTATTCGCCTGGATACACCTGTGCTTAAAACGTTGGCGTGCCTCATGGACTCACAGTGTGGCCATCTCTTCACGTCCCGTTCCGTTTGGTACAGGACGACTCACCGCCCGGAACTTGGGAGTGTATTTCACTGTTGTCCGGATCTTGTCATCATGGGCGGCGCCCGTGCATATCAAATGAAGCGGGCGCCATGTTAATAATAAAGCGAGGTCTGGCGAGTTCTGAAGCAACAAAAAAAATGTTTTGCAACCTCACAATCACAAGGAGTAGGGCTTTGGAAGTACCAAAAGTAATGCTTAAGAAGAACTTCAAGGGGTTTGGGCCTCATCCTTTATAAAATGATCCAGAGCTGTGAGCACACCAGGGAAATATTGAGGCTTGAATGTTGTACGACCCAAGCAATCCTGGTACACTGACTATCAAAGACCGTCCGGTACAGCAAGAGACCACTCGTGGCAATCACAGGCAGACAGACTGCAAGTGAGAAGAGACTGGCCACAGGAAGAGCACTGACGACAACCTGGAGCAGACATGCAGAGACTACAGAAATGAAGAGACCGTTTGGCAAAACACTGGACAAGTAAGTGAAAGGTAGAGGAACAGAGACACCCTGTGAAAACTGCCAAAAGTTCATTAGATCTGAGAAAGAATTGGGGGTGTCAGAGAACAACAGTAGAGACATACAGACAGAAACAACATGTTTGAGGGAAACAGGGATAGAATAGGACTGCAGAGGGAGGCCAGGAGGGCAGAAATGGGTAGATGGGGGAGGCTGTCACTCTGCAGCATTGCAAAGAGAAGCTGGCACTGTCTCTGACAGAGAGAAGGGGGCTGTAGGCAAAGAGCCAGAGACTGCCATGCACAGGGGTGGGCTGTAGGAGGCTGATGTGGCCATTCCTTCATAGAGGCCTTAAACATGTGCCATTCTTATGACTGGTTTAACCAAACATAATTCATAGCAAGACCGCCAGAAGATCAGTTTAAACAAACTGATTCCTTTAATGAAGGGCATCTCAAACTGCTGCATGGCAGGTGTGAGCAGCTCATTCAGTTCTTACTTCTCGTCTTAAATTTATAACAAGAAAAGACAAACCACAAATACCCTAACAGAATGGGAAAAGAAGGGCGGACCTAGTCATACTTGGCATGTTCCATCTTAGGACTGGGTGAGCAGCGCACGCCTGATGTAGAGCAGCGTCAGCGCTTCGACCACCCACACATGGAGCTGGCGGAGGTGTTGCGTGAGCTGCAAGCCTCTAATAGTCACACTGAAGAAACGCCTCTTCTTGTGGGGATCTAAACCTATGGTCACAATTGACAACAAGTACAAATGTAATCCAATTGCTAAAAGGCGGGGTGTATTGCTGCAGTAACAGCAGAATAGCAAAAAGACCACCCTCTGATGAAGAAAAAGAAAAACATAACTTCTTGCCCAAAACATCAGGACCAGGCCAGGGTCACCCACTGGAAATATTTCCTACAAAAACATAACAGCCAAGTATGTTGCGCTACTCAAAGTATTCAAATTAAGCCAGATGGAAGATTGGAAGAAATGCATCTCCAATGATCATATCCCAAAGTCTGATTGTTTGCACAGTTAAATCCTCTTGTTTGATGTAGTTCTGATGAACAGGCTCCTCTGCATTCTTGACGAGTCACATTTATACATTTGATATCGCCCAGTTACAGACCAGGTAAAGGCACTTCATGCTGAGCCATGGTTCTTTAACTCGGGTGTGTGAGAAGTCAGCCTGGCATATGATGTCCACTAGTTCTAGTGGGCGCCTTGCACCAGTCTAATCGACCCTTATTGATGATGTTTGTAAAGTCAACCTTATAGAAAGCTAGTTAACAGAATTTTGCAGCACTCCGCTTATCACATCAGATAAAGTCTCTTGTAGATTTGTCAGCACTTCCAAATATCAAACAGTCCAAAGGCTCTTGAGAATTTCTTCTTTTGATTCCATCTCCAAACCCATGCCATCAGTGTTAGCACTCATCTTCTATTCTGATTATACAAGCCCACTACTGGGGGATATTAGTGCCTTCTGAGCTGCCCTCCACTGCGATATGTGAAAACTTTGAGTGCTAAAGGAGATTGTGGCGCTCTTGAAGGAATACACTAAAGTATCAAGATTTGTAACTATCAAAAAAGATCTGGGTGCTTGCAATGCAATAGGGGAAGAAAACACCCCACTTCCCACCGCGTATAGAAAGCTATCCTAGGGGTAGCTGTGACGAGCAGTCTTCAGGCTAAGACTTCAAAGAGCGAATTAAGCTAGATGTTTTACCCATTATAATCCCTTGAGTACCAAATGAAAGCACACCACACAAGGTATTTATCAAATATATATGTATTTATTCTAAACACAACCCCTCTGCACTCTTTATGAGGTCAGAGGTAAAAGTACAATACAAGGAACTTAATTAGCATACGATAAGTTGCACAGTATACATTTTGCCATAGGGGCCTCACAAACCATATACTAAAATAGTGGTATAAGAACCATGTCTGAGATAGAAAGCAGGCCTAGAGCCTGTGGAATCGCTGGGGCTTCTAGGAACAACCAAGGGTTAGGAAGTAGGAGGCCCACGGGAGACGCGTGCAGTGTCTAAAACACAGCCCCGGGTTACCATTGACTTTCTATGGGAAACGAACAAGTTACAAATTTACAATTTAAGGACACTTCTAAATGAACTACGATGGAACCCTTTTAGACTTAGACACTAGGAAGAGTACTTGTGTTACCTCACCCAGGGAAGCCGGGTGCATCGGTGGCTTTTCGTGTCGGGCTTAGTCGTCATTTTCTATGGAGAGCTGCAAAGAAATGCTGCATGCATCCAGAGGAAAAGTGTCCGGGTGGATCGAAGATCTGAAGAACCTGAAAGCAGAAGGGACAGAGTCTGGGTCACTTGCCAGTGAATGTCAGGTGATTTCAGGTGAGAAGGTGAAGTTTGTCTCTTCAGCCACGAGGTCCAGGAGGCGTCGACAACGACCAGGAGCTGGATTCGAGCTGTCCCATGAAAGATCTAGTTGACTGCGGTGTCGGTATCCGGATTGGAGCCAACAAGCCTTGGCAAACGCAACCCACGCAGGATGTCGAGATTGGCTTCGGTGCAGACCAGCAAGGTCTGTGGCACTTCTCCTTTGTAGGGAAGCTGGAGCAAGCCTGGAGCAACCAGGATAGCAAGTTAGATTCAAAAGTAAGTCTTCGGGGGGCTCACTAGCCAATGGACTAGGAACCGGGAAGACGCGTCGAGCTGAAATGCAAAAGCGGGGCCCACGGGACACTTTTGGAGTGTGGGCCTCTGAGCTTCAGTGCAAATGGTGCTCGGGGCTGGGGCTTCAAACACCCCAATGCGCAACTTCGAGATACCTCGCGAATCGATGCAGCTAGCAAAATGCAGGTTGTCCAGGAGTTCCAGTCCCACGTCTCTCGTGTCCGTCACAGGTCTCAGCTTTGCTGTGAGCGAAGGTCGGGTCAGAGATGTCTGGAAGTCCGTGTCCTGTGTCGCAGATTCTTCGGGATCCGGCGGGAGCCTTAAAAATGCGGACCGGTAAAGTTGCTGTTGGTCCCTGTTTGAACAGGGTGGTCACACCTTGACCACAAGGGAGATGTCTTCCGTCTTCCAGTCGAAATGGAATGTCGAATGCCCAGGATTTATGTTTCAGAGTTTCGTCCAGGTTAATCTAAAGTCCTAGGGACTGGGATCCTATACTTATACTAAGTTTAGGGGTTGGACTAACTTTAAGGTCCCTCCTATTGGTGGACCTGGGAAGGGGGTGGTTACACCCCTTTGCCTTTGTCCAGTTTCGCGTTAGAGCTGAGGCAGAATGCCCCAGAAAACGGTTTGAACTGGGAAATGCATGGAGCACCTAGTGTACCCCAGGTAGTTTTTGGAAAGCATTTACTGAATGCAGCCCTCGCTGCCCCAATACACAAAAGCCTGTCTGGGGAGGTGCCAGCACCTCCCTGGACAGGAAACCTATTGTCCAGGCCTCCCCTGCCGGAGTTTCGTTCAGCAGCAGGAGGGCAGACTCATGTCTGTGGCAGCAGCATCCATTTTGTGATGCTGAGGCTCTGTTTAACGTTAACCGGGTTTACCAGTAACTACGTGTCTTGGCCCTCTAGGAGGGTGGAATGCTACCCCCGCCCGGGGGGGGGGGGGGGGGGGGGGGGATTAGTATTCCAAAGTGTTTGACACCTTATACAACATGTTTTGATAAAGCCAATACAAAGTTAGCATTACCCCGCGTGGATTATAATGCACTTAAGAGTATATGGTATGGCTATATCATAGAACAGCTAGAAGGAGATGGTTCCGAAAGCTGCAAAGGGGCTCAGCTCATGCTAGGGCACCCTCTCACACAAAACCAAACACTCTTCCTTCTGGATTGTTAAGGCCTGCCGTAGGAGTGACTTATAGGTTACTATGTGCCTACATATGAGGTAGGTATAGATATACTATATCTAAGTAAGGGGTGATTACACCACCTTACCCAGGCTGTGTGAACAGACCTGTGGTGTCAGATTTGGATGGCCAGCCAGGGGTGGCATAATACATGCTGCAGCCCCTGGTAGGCCTTGGGTGCACCTATGCCCTGGATACCTAGGGTGACCCAGTAACCAATCTGGTAAGTACCTAAAGTACATGGTATCAATTTAGAGAGAGAACAGCTAGGCTGTGGGCCTGATTAGCAGGGCCACAGCCAGACTAAAGTCGAAAAACCAGAGAATCACAGTAAAAAGTGGGGGTGAACATAGGAAGCAGACCCTACTTTCCTACAGGGTGATCCCCAAAGAAATGACGCCCAGAGGGTTTCTTTTCTTTATAGTTCTTCATAGCAGCTGTGTAGCATCTAAAACACAATGTGGCGGCCATCTTGGAACGTTCCAAGATTGGCAAACCTGATTTTCTACTTCAAAGATGGCAGCCGCAGTATATCTACATGCAACAAGATCCATCTTGGAAGTACAGAAAATACCATTACATAATGGTTGGCCACTGCGACTGGCTTTGCCGATGCTGGCACAATTTTAGAAGCATTGGCTAAACCAACAGGAGCAAACATCACACACTGAGAAAGTGTGACTGGTTGTCTTTTGGTATACAAGCACTACGCCAATTGGGGAAACTAAAGCATTAACAATCCAAGAAGTAGAAAAATGGTGACAGACAAGAAAGCCAAAGGTAGCCTGACATGTTCTTACATTTATTAATGCTTACAAGTGCAAGTTTGGCATGGGGATATTGTACTCATATAAACAGTGGCTGGCTCATGTCTCAGATAGCCACACCTATTCAAGAAGGGAGTGGATTACCATAAGCAGAGTCTATACAGCTAATAACCTCCGACCTACCATTTGATAATAAGACACCAAAGATTGGACTGGTTCAAAGTCGTTCTTCTTGCACATTTTCTTACAAATTTCTGGATCTGCATCTGTCTGAAAAACAATCAGAAACATAATTGTATTGTGGGCAGGAAAAGTTCATTGTTTTGCAAAAGCATTTTAACAGAACTTCGGTATACGGATTGTTGTATTTTCACACCCGAGCAGCATGGCGAGCTCTGAGATGAATCAGGCACATTAGGTCCCTTCTAGCGCCTATCCTGCTAGTCTTACGATTTTTTAAAATGGTGGAGCACCACACTGTTCAGCTGTAAATTTATCTGAGTGCCACCTACAAGCAGAGCACAGATAAATAGTTTTAATCCAAGAAGTTTTGGTCAGAAGTACAAAACATTATTCAAATGTATGTTTTTGTACCCGATTTACGGAACCTTGGCTCTTAAATACACACACACCAAATGTACAGCCCATTACAAGACAGTTGAACCAGAAGTGTCCTGCATTTTATAACAGACTATGATAAAGCATTGTCTTCCACCAGGATGATGTACTTTGGGTGACCTTGAGAGCTGTCCCCCTCCCCGGTTACTTGGCCTACCTGACGACGCTGAAGAGGGTTGTTCCAAGAGCAGCTCCCGGGTCCCCCTCAAACACCTGCCATGATACTTTACACCATTATAACAGAATGGGGTAACCCAAGAACATTTCCAAGGACCTGGGTAATGATTGGTATAGAAAACAGATGGTCCTAGACTGATTAAACTAGGAGAGAAATTTACGACGTTTCGACCCAGGCGCATAGAGAGTAATTCATGTCCTCCGCTTAAGGGTCTTCCTCAGGACCGTCCCCTGTACCACCCCTACCCTGCCTGGCCCACAGATGATGGTTCTCTGTGCATCTTGATATGAACATTTGCAAATAACTACACAACTAACTAGGGGCAGGCCCAAACGAGAAACTGGTTCCATTTGTAAACTACTGCCAGTTTTTCCTTGTTGTACAATGAAGAAAATTGATTCTACCTTGGATGTTTTTAGGATCTTTTCTTTTCCTTGATCTTACCTATTCCCACACATGAGCATACCCCTTTCCCTCCTCCTCCTTTTTGGAATAACCATTCCATTTCTGCAACCTGAATTTAGTGATTTGTTTAGGTCATGAATATTTGAATATATAGGAATAAAACAGTTGATATTCTATTGGGTGCTTTTGCGTTTTTTGAGAAGTGTTCTTATACATATATATAGATTTTTGTATAAACTGTATATACATTTAAGACTGTATGCAAATCAATTGCATCTCTAATGTGTTTTTAGAATCATGAATAGAGTGTAACTCATGTATAAGTTTAATCAGTCTAGGACCATCTGTTCTCTATACCAATGATACTTTCCACTACATACTCCCTACCTGGACACTTGCCTCCCAAGACCTTGACTAGCTTCCATCAGGTGCTCCCTATGGCAGGAATCAGTCAATGGCAGTTCCTGGTGCCCTCATCCCCATCTCATGTACAGATGCATTTCGCAGATTCCTTCTCCAAGTTGCCGCCACCACTAGGGTCAGCATTTAGCAGGGCAAACCGGAGTTTCCAGCAGTGCTCAGGAATGGCGAGTTGAGTGGATGTGAGCAGAGGGATGCTATTAACCAGGGATGAGTTCATGAAGATAAAATTTGGTGGAGCAGTTTGAACCAATATAGCCAATTTCAAGTCCTGCCTTATGTTCCAGACGGTCATGGTAAATACTGAGGAGACCACCTCCTTCATGGAAGCTGTAAAGCATTGCTCTTCCTGTAGCTTTAGGAATCCTACACAGACAAAGGTGGAACTCTAACCCTATTTGTTCATCAATGGGACCCAATCAGTTTCAGACACCAAGAGGAGCTGTGGTGTCAGAGCTGCCACCCTGAGGGCGATTTAGAAACCTGGTGTCAGAAGGCACCAACAACCTGCCCACCGCCTGCCCCGCCTACACTGGCGATGACACTGCCACACCCTGATCATAAACACAAAGCTAACCAAACACCCAAATAAATAGTAATACACTGCTTGCTCCCGTCTGCAAAATGGCACAGCTTGTTTCCGGCAGGCGCGGTCAGCATCTTCTGCAAGCACGGTCAGCATTTTCTGCAAGTGCGGTCAGCATCTTCTGCAGACCATCATAAACCAGAGTTTAATAGTGGGCCACTTGAGACCAATCGAGAGCATTCAGTCTGAACACATTCTTCACCTTCCCTGCACTTCTCAGGGCCTTGGGACTAATAAGGGACAACATCCAAAAAGCTGAGAGTGTCCACATTTCCGTATTTAGAGTGCCGTTGACATCAATGCGCTCAATGCAGCAGACGGGACATCCTGCGCTTTTTGTCAGATGTCCCATATCCATCCAGTTCTAAATCACCCCCTTGGTATGTTGATTGCCCCTTTTTGTGTGGCACATAAGGTTCCAACCACTCAGCATCTCACCAAAAGAACAGCATAACATGCAAAAAACAACTTTTTCAAAAAAGGCCGACCAGGTTCATGTTTGTGCTTCAAGGACGGCCCATGTTGCTGCCTCACGCCGTCATTATTTAGGACTTGTGAGTAAGTCAAACATGCTATGGTCGTGACTGGACAGGGGTAAGACCTTTTTACTGGTATAAAAGGGATCTGCTGCACATGCTATTGGACCAGGAAAGGTAAGTTCCATCGCGCCTGTACAATCCATCAGGCATTGCAGGACAATGTAGACATCTTACAAAATGGGACCCCTTTCCCATCTGCTGAATGCACTATTTCATGGACCTTGGCACAAAAATGTACAAATATGTCCCAGAGTGACTCTCCGCCAGGCAGGAGACCTAGAGGTCTACTGCAGAAGCATCAGCAAACGGTTTGCTGCCAGCCTTGCAGCCGGCATAGCTCAGCGGTCGCAGCAAGCATCGCTCCAGGTTGTGGCGAGTAAGAACATAGAGCTTGAGAACTGAAAATGCAGCAATTACCGTCTATTTTACTCATGAGGATCATGCAGTTGCACACGCCAGACACTCAAAGCCTACATTTTCATCGACCCAAAAAATTTAAGAGATGAGAATGCATATATGTCTGAATTATTTACATAGGGCAAACTTAGCCGAAAAGCAGGGAAAGCTGTACTGGGTCAAAGACAAGTGTAGAGTCAACACGTTATTGGCAGGGTAGCTGGCTTTCGAGGTTGACCCTTACTTCATTGTGATATAGTGTTCTTTAAGGAGGCGTGTAGCCAGCAATTTTCTAAACTTGAGCAGACTCAAGATCTCAGGAGTTAAGATGGATCATTTTTGGACCACATGGGCATGGTCTCACCTCCGCGGGGAGGGCAGGACCACGAATGCAGAACTAGGCCGCTGGCTGGTCACTCCCACAGGGCGCAAGGGCACTACTATGGCCCACACAAACCTTGGGTTTTCCTTCCACAGCAAATCAAAGCCTGCCTTGAATCCTTACCATCAGGGGAAGAGGGGAAGCGGAAAGTAAAGGACAATTGGGATGTAGGCGCTTAATAATCTTATATAAAGCATCCCCAGGCGTTCCAATATGAATGGGGTGCCATATAAATATTTTACCTAATATTAATAACACTCGGCAGCTGATTTGCTGTCTGCCTTAAGGGGTGACTTCGCTGTACAGTAATACCCTCGGATGTGCTAATAAATTCAGATATTTAATATGCAGCGCAATCTGTACAGTCAGCTTTCATTACAAGCAGTGCCCATCGCGAGCGGCGGAGGTGGGCTGCGCGTGTTTAGAGTCTCTTTAGACGAGCAGGTGGGAGGAAGTAATTATGAGAGATTAAAAAATGGTGGTAGCGGCACCACAGATACCGAAATGTTTTAATACTTTGCACAAAAGCGCGCTTCATCGCTTGCTTCGACAAAGTGGGCATGACTAAAGCTTCCTGCAAATCTAATCTAACCCGCGGTGCAGACTGTGGGGAAGAATGTAATTCCTTCAGTCAGGGCTACTGGGATCCTGGCAGCAGTGCCAAACATAAGAAGGACAATGCTGGCTTTACGGTGGACATATCCTGCTAAACTGACCTACTCAGAATTATTGCAAGAAAGTCGTAAATATCCTGAAACAAACTGGCTCCCTGCATCTCTTGATGCCTGGAATTGTGCCAGCAGTAGAAAACGTAAGAAGGGCTAGACTAATCGCTCACAATGAACCACCAGATCAATGCCGTATCCTCGACTTGCTTCAACATCCTCCGCATGCTCTGAAAGACTTTCAGATGGATCCCAACCGAATCCAGAAAAACCGTCACACACTCGCGCACACACGCGCACACGTCGCACACACTCATTAGCAGCAGACTGGACTATAGCAACGCTCTCTACGCTGGAATCAAGACTAAACTCCTTCGCAAACGTCAGACAGTCCAGAACGCCGCAGCCAGACTGATCCTGGACATCCCCGCTGCTGTCACTTCATCCAACACCGCCGCGATCGTCACTGGCTCCCAGTCGAAAGAAGGATAACATTCAAGAGGCTCACCCACGCATACAAGGCCCTTCACAACACCGGACGCGCATACCTGAACAGTTGCCTCTTTTTCCACGCACCCAAAAGACACCTGTGATCAGCCCTCTCTCTCTGGCCACCGTCCCTCGTACCAACAAGAATAGAACGGGAGGACAGTCCTTCGCCTACCTCGCAGCCAAAGCCTGGAACACCCCTCCCCCATCCACCTCCAGCAAGCTACCACATTGCCCAGTTCAGCAAGGACCTCAAGACCCGGCTCTTTGGATTACCCCAGCACACTACGGAGCCGCCCCCTTTCTCCTCCAGTTCCTTGAGACCCTCACAAGTGAACACTCGTTTAATTGAAGGGCCACATCATGCTACACTGACCTAGCCAAGAATCATTCCAAGAAAGTCTTCAGTATCCTGAAGTAACATGTTCCACTCATCTCTCAAAGCATGGGTTCCTGCCAGCAGTACCAACCGTAAAAAGAGCAAAGCAGACTTTACTGTGGACATATCCTGCTGGACTCACCTAGCCAGAATCAGTCCAAGAAAGCCTTCAGTCTCCTGAAACAAACTGGTTGCCTGCATCTCTGAATGTCTGGAGCCACAGAAAGCCTCTCCAAGCACACCCTGTCTACAACAATTCATGAACATCCTAACAAAACACCTTCAGCCACTAAATTGGTAGCACCACCCCTTGGTCCAACGCTTGCCACAACTATGCCCAAACTCCTCACCACATGAACGCCACATTCTCCTCACTCCGCTGCATCCAAGGTTTTCGAGTCCTTGATTGAGGCACTTTTCCACAGTCTGTCAAAAAACAAGTTCTCACTGGGTTCCCTAACCTAAGCCACATATGTCAGTTAAACTAAGCCATACAAGTCAGTTTTTTTTAAATAAACCAAGCTTTTATTTATTTATTTTTAAACCCTCCCTCATCCAAAATTACTTGAACTACCAAGTCATTATCAACATCTTTCTAAGAAAAGTTTTTTATTTTTTATTTTATTTATTCAAACTTGTCCATGTATCACAAAATACATACATCTCGTAGTTCAATCAATCTGCAATATGGTACATCATCAATACCCTTGAATCCCCTTCCCCCACCACCCAAAAAGAAACATCATCCCTCCCCCCACCCATCTTTCTAAGAAAAGTTACGGAGAAATAGGTTAATCTGTCAACTCCTAGATAACTTTCTCTCTTCTACCTCCTACGATAACACAAGCCAGGAACCCGGTGAAGGAGGAGCACCCCAACATCCTCATGTCCGTGGCGTGCTCTGCACCCCAGAAACTAGAGATTTGTAGAAGAGGTGTGGCGCAGCGGCCAGGGTGTCTGACTCCGGATTACGGGTTTCATGGTTTGATCCCCGGCACCGGCGGCAGGTTTGCCCAGCACCATGCGACTCTGGGCAATAGCTCGCTTAATCTTCCCAACAGCCCCCAGCACTGGGACACCACTTCAGAGGTAGCGGTGCGCTTTACAAATACTGGTATTTCATTTCATTTCCTCTGTGTGCCCCTAGATCTTCTTGCACGGTGGACGTCACTAAGATCATCCCTGGTCTAAGGATGGGTCGCCTTGGACGCCATTGAACAGCTCCAGGTTTTTTTTAACACAAAGAGCAGGCAATAGCCCAGAGATCGCTGTGCAAGCTTGATCAAGAACATATTAAAAACATAAAAAATGCAAAGCAGGGAAAGCATTTATTAAAAGAATTATTAGCCAACGGCTCAAAAATGCTCTCAGCACCGGGTTGGAAGGTATTCATTTATTTATAATTGTTAGAGGGTTTTCTTGCCCTAAGGGCTTTACTAAAATTAATAAGTACACAATATTTTATGGAATTACAAGTGCAAGACAATAACTGCGATATAGAATTAATCAAAGCTGGAAGCCCATTCTGATGCGTTTTGCCTTAGGCAATGTTCAAGAGAATCAGAAAAGACAAAAGATGAGTGGACAGGAAGCTCCTCTCGCCTGGATGCAATTACAGAAAAAAGGAAGCCATTGGAGGGGAAGAATGGCAGTTGTGGAGCAGGAAGTTAACATACTGAAGAGGAGCAAAAACAAACAATGTTAATACAATAACAGTGAAGATGGAGAGTGGCCAGATAATGGCCATGCTTAAAACAAAACAAAGAGAAAAAGAGACACAGTGTGGAACTGGAGATCATAGGCACTGACAAATAAAGAAATGTCTTGAGAATGGTTTGGTGGTTAAAAATAAAGGCAAGCCAAGATTTAAAGGAGAGAAATAATGATTTGAAGGAGAAAAGTGAAAAGAGGCAGGCAGGCATACTAAATTTGCGACCAAAACTAAGTATTCCTTTACACCCTAACAAAATGGCTGCTGATTGAGACATTCCCACAGGGTACTGAAAACGTGTTCTCGGCATCAAGACCTTGCCGGTCTGACCAATTAACCCGTTCCGTGCTCGCGTTGGCCAACGGCCGACGCAAGCACTACCTCCCTGTTGCTGCGCACACGACCGTTGGCCGACGCAGCCCCGCTCACCCTTTAGAACGCCCGCACCGCCGGGGTAAACGAGTTAATAACATCGCTAATCAAAACTGGTACTATTTTTGTGTGGTGTACAGCCCAGGTCTCAGCTGTAGTGGGCACCTGTGTGGGCTTAATGAGACAATTGCGCAAACTGTCGCACACTCAGACGATGGACACTCTCAGGAGAGCAGTATCAGCATTAATACTGGCTCGGCTGGACTATGGCAACGCCATGTATGTCGGTACCCCAAAAAAACTAATGAACAGACTCCAGATCGTAATGAATGATGCAGCCAGACTCATTTTTAACAAACCAAGAAGGACTCACGCTACCCCCCTTCTTCGTAAACTTCATTGGCTGCCAATAAATCAGCGGGCCAAGTTCAAGGGCCTATGCATCACGCATAAAGCCCTAAATACATCAAGGAACGTCTTGTCCCGTATGCCCCTAGCAGGAACCTTCGTTCATCAGAAACCGCACTACTGCTCTACCCCGGTTCAAACTATCCTCCATAGGAGGCCGCACATTCTCCTACACAATCCCTAGTGCTTGGAACAAACTGCCTGAGAACCTGCGCAAAGAAACAAGTTTGCTGCCTTTTAGAAAAAAGCTAAAAACCCTGCTATTTCAGGAGGCATGGGGTACTATCTAGCATCTTACCTTACAAACAGTGCCCACTTGTATTTACACCCGCTAAGCGCTTAGAGACCCCTGGGTGATAAGGCGCTCTACAAATCAAAAATACAATACACTATGAATATGGACCATAGAATATCGATGGGACACAATATTTTCTTCAGCTAACTCGAAAGACAGACATGCATACAACGACACGTTCACACAACCACACACACACACACACACACACACACACCCTATATTCAATGAAAAGAAACAAAGGTCACAGGGATGTTTGAGTCAGGCTTAGGTTTCACTTGTACAAAACTAGTAAAATTCAACAGTTATAGTTACCTGAGCTAACTATAACTTATGTCCCCCGGAAAATGCACTGCGTATGATCTCGCATATCAAATCACTCACGACATGCTCAGTGATATCACGGATGACATCTCAAAATACATCACTGATGACATCATCCAGTGATTGTGTTTCCTAAACATTTTTGTGTGTTAAAAGTATATACTAAGGCACCACAAAAGCTTAGTTAGTATACTTTGTGTACTACTAATGAGTTATTCCCTTTTTAACATAGGTTATGAAAGTTACTGTGTGTATCCATGTGTGAGTTGGTGCCTGAGGGACTGTGCAGGTGTGTGCGAATGGCTGTATGGGTGTATAAGTGGGTGTCTGAGTAGTTGTGTGGGTGACATAGTGGCTGTGTGAGTGGGTGTATTAGTGAGTGCAAAAGACACACAATTGATGGACGGAATGCAGAACAAATCAAAGCATTCACCCCCAGTCAAGAGATCTGGGTTAAATCCATCATTCTTTTGCTCAGGTAATGCCAGGTCTAAACCCCAGTTTATATTTTCAAGGTACGAAGATGTGGAGTTAGTAATCGTGAATCTATACTTCCCGACATGCACTTATATTTCGATGTGTTGACTCTCTATATTCAGTCCTCAATATTCTTGTACAACAATATCCTAGAGGTTTAAGTATGAATGTATGTATGTATGTAGGTTTGTGGTATTGGTATAGTACGAACCTAGACAAATGTCAGTGAAGCACAGTACAGGGTCTAAAACTCGTCTTCATTGCTTCCTTACGGTCAGGTGAATCAGATCATCCATCCATTCTCAAGGGTATCTGGACTTTGTTGACACCACTATCCGGTTGTTTAGGGCTTCCCCCATTCTGTTTCTTCAAGGGTATCTGGCCTTGATTGCCACCTTCCACAAACTCATCAGGACCTTCTCTCATTTTTTATCTTCAAGGGCGCCCATATCCTACTCTTTTCCCCTAAGACAGCCGAGACATTCAAGGATAACACTGGTCAAGGTTTTATTTATCATTGCGACAGCATGTTTGGGTATGTTTGGGAATTCCAGTAAACCAGCTCTCATAACCATGCTCTCCCAGACAGCATGACAAAGTACTTTGAAGATTCGGTCCCAGACAACTCATATTCCCTCTGGAACCTTCAGGAGTGCAACAGCGTGTTTCCTGGATGTTAGTGTGTTGGTGGCGGTCTACTCTCCCTCGAAGTCTACTTAAAGCATTGCAAACTCACTGAGGAACTGACCTAATGTAATGTTTCAACTTGAGGGTAATGATGACTTGCACCCAAGTTACCCATCCAGATCAAGATGAGTGACGAAGAAGGTTCTTCGGCCTTTGAAATGAACCATCCAGGCCATTCCCTTTATATCCAGGACCACACCAGGCACTGCAGTCTCATCCAACCAGAGATTGTTCACCGACCGCATCTCCTATCTCAAATATCTTTAAGAGTGGCTTCTAGTTCTGTTTTCTTACAGCCCAGTCTCCAATCATTTTGTCCTCAATTGTTTCTTGGTCCCTACAGTAAGTTAAACTCTACGGAAGACGCCATGGTGCCCCAATGCTCTCTCATGTAGCGTCCTCCGCAGCCCGGGAGCATGCAAAATGAATATGCCACACACAGAGCTCTGGAATGTACATCTTTATTCCCCCACATACAATCACATACTGCATGCTCATTACGTCAACCGTTAATAACCACACCCTAACACCTCCCAGCAAATTACGTAGCTCCTTGTTGAGTCCGCTTAGAACTGCAATGGGCCTAGCACACCGTCTCATGATGCTGCATCTCCTCCCTTGGTAAATAAAAAGAACAAACAACAGTCACATCCTATTTCTTCAATAAGGCGTTGAGGTGCTTGCACTAGTCAGCCAGATCGAGTGGTTTGAGATGGTTGAGATGCACTTGGATTGTGCACCGATAGGACAGTTTCTGATGCTTAAACTGGACTGTCGGGAGAGCTCGCCTCATTCATTATTGCAAGAGCAGACAACGACTGACGTAGGTGCTTGAAGTGTGACGAGTCCCGTGTGATGGACTTTCAGGGACTGTGCGCCGTCACCATATGTCCTGTGCACGTCACAACCCTCAAAGGATCGACAGCAAACAGAGTACCTGTTTTCCGCTTTCATTTCTACTTGACCGGGACCCAGTCACCTTCATCAAAAGCTGTTTTCTGTGCTCGTCGACGGCAATCATTTGGCACTTCAGGGAAGTGTTTGTGACAAGAACCTTATCAACATTCAAGGATCAGCCTACTGTCCACTGTGGCAGATTGGTTCAAATAGTTCTCCCAAATAGCAAGGCGGAAGAGCTCTCACCATTTATGGAGTGAAGAGCTGAATGATAGGCAGGGAGGGCTTGACACAGGGCCTGGTTAAATAAATACCCTCCATCGATGCTCCTTGAATTACCCGTTTAGGGTACCCATGAATCGTTCCACAACAGCATTAGCTTGGGGGCACAGAGGTGTGCTCTATGGATGCTTGACATCTAGTCTGAATTGTTTGCTACTGAACAGCGAACCATTGTCAGATTGGAGAGTGGCGGGGATACCGCACACTGCAAAAAAATCATCCAGACGCTCGCTGACCTTGTCATAGGTAGAGGAAGATAACTCTTTTGCTAAAGGAAAAGGTGAATACTCCTCGATGACTACTATAAGATGATGTCAGTCTTCTTAAAACCCAAAGAAATAATCTACAGTTCTTTCTCACGCATGTGTAGGAAGGTCAGACATTGTCAATGGTTGCGGCGTCACTTTGGGAGAAAGGCAGTATCAAAGATGGCACTCTTTTAGTTCCATCACCACTCCCTCATCTAGGCACGGGAACCACATTCGGTCCCTTAGGACTCATTTGGTGGCTACAATGCCACAAATTCCTTCATGGGCTAGTTCAATGACTTGCTGTCTTAGGCTCTCAGGTATGACAAATCGGGGGCCTCTCAATACAACACCTTCCTTGGAAACGGACAGTCAACCTGTACATTTTTTCATCAGCAAAAGGTTGAGCATGCTCTTTCGCAACTGAGTTGAAATTATATTTTTGAGGATAAGCATGTTCTTATCAGCATTAGTACCAGCAATGATCTGTTCAATGGATAGGGCTGTTAGCGTGGTGGACCTCATAATGAAGTCAATGTATTCCTCAGGAGTTTTGGATGTTGAACTGTGTAGCTGTAACGGTACTCGCGTAAAGTAATCAACAGGGTTCTGGTCTTTACCTGGCTTGTATAAAATTGTAAAGTCATACTCTTGCAGTCGCAATCCACACCACTCAATGGAAAGAGACACCTTGGCTTTCGATTTTCCAAAAATAATGAGCAGAGCTTGGTGTTCTGTAACGACAGTGCAATGTTTTCTGTATAGAAACACATGAAAATGTTTGCAGGCTCTCACTACAGCTCGGCTCTCCTTCTCTGGCTGAGAATAGGCTTGTTCTGGGTCAGGCAGCCTTCGACTGGCACAGGGTAAATGTGTCTCTGAGCATTCGGATGTCCATTAAATTGAGCATGGATCGCCCCCGGGCTCGCATCGGCCATGATCTCAATGTGTAACTCTGAGTCAAAGTAGGTCATCTCAGTCGCATTTTCAATCGCATGTTTTATTCTTTTGAAGATTTGATCATATTCAGCAGACCAACGGAAAGGGACATCTTGTTGTTTAAATCTTTTTATTGACAATTTTGCATTGGAAAGGGATAACTTGTTTTGTCAAGTCTCTCAATGGGGCACCTACCACAGCAAAGTGACAAATGTACCTTGAGCAATAACTGGCCATGCCTAAGCGGTAATGACGTTTACGAGCCTTTATAGGATGAACTTAAGGACGATCGACAACGTCTGGTTTCCATCTCTTGTAACTGATGTCCCTTTTTGGCTTTGTGGGTGTTGTGAGAATGCTACTGGATCCTTCTGGCGTCCATTCTCTCTTCTCACTGTGAAGCATGTGGTTTCTTTTTCGATTTGCAAGCCATTATGAAGTGGTTTTCTTTACTGCAACCTTTGCACGTTTGTCCTATGGCTGGATATTTGCCTTCATGGGGTAATGAAAACCCACACCAAAACGCCCAGCTTTTTTTTCTTTGGCGGCGTCGACTTGAATGCATCTACCCTGTGCTTATGCTCACTTTTCAAGACCAACACTGATTCACTTTTCATTGTTCCAGCTTCCATAACAGCATCTTGTCTTTCCGTTCTTTTCCCAGCCCTTGCAGCTATTAGTACTTTCTCTAAGTTGAGTGTCTCGCTCAACATGTGTCTTCTGAAAGAGCCATCAATGACTCGGAGACATATGGATTCTTCATCATTAAATTCACTAAACTTGTAGTGTTCGGTTATCACATCAAGTCTCAACAAACTCATCCATTGTTTCACCAGCTTATGTCGGGCTTGATTGAAAAGGCACCTTTCATAGTCTACATTCCCCACTGGATTGAACTTGCCTTCTAAAGCTTCCTTGGTATGATAATGCATCACTCTGAGATTTTCTTGAGCACTTCTTTCACTCCATCACCGGCAATATTCTTTAAATATTTAATGATTTTCTTATTATCTACTTATAGGGTGTTTATTAGGTCATCAAACTTCTCGATCCTCGCAGTCCACCTGGCGCCATTATTCTGCTTCTTGGCAGGGTTGAATGTGGGTGGTGGTTTCAGAAACACAAGTGCATCGTATTTTGTGCTCTTTTCTACTGCAGTTGAGAGCATATGCGGTTCAGACAGATTTTGCGGTGCACCTGAATCTACAGCTTACTGTAAGCACTTGCCTTGTGCTTGGACCGCCATGCCCGTTCGGAGGTCGTATGGCGCATCCTATTTCCTTGACGGTGAGTTTTCGGTTTCTCGCGCTTGGTTGACTTTGCTGTAGTCTTCCTTTTTAATGATGGGTGACGGTTCCATCTCTAGCACTTCATCAGTGTTGCGTTGAGCTTTTTGCATCGTACCTAGTTGAAGCTGCCTTAAGCGTTACGCTTTGTAATGATGATGGATCTGTGTTATGACGTGGCACAATATCTCGTCTTTCGGCCTTACCAGTTGGTTTCTGGTGAGCTTCTCGATTGCGCTCCTCCGCTCAACCTTCAACTTCTTTGAGGGATGTATATGGGCTGGAACTGGGGCTTCTATTCCACACATGACAACTTCAAACTACTTCTCACCACTTTGGGCACACGTGGCATGCACCAGGAAGAGCAGTCTCATTTCTTTGAGCACAGATTCTCCAACTCGTCATCTGTTGCAGCGTCCTCCCTAATTCGGGAGTATGCACAATGAATACCCTCACACGGAGCTCTGTATTGTATGTATTTATTCCTCCATATACAATCACACACTGCACTCCCATTATGTCATAACCGTTAATAACCACACCCTAACACCTCCCAGCAAGTTACGAGATTCCTTGTTAAGTCCACCCAGAACTGCAAGGGTCCTAGTGCACATAGTCTCACAACACTAAATCTACCACATCTGTCGAACGCCCATCAGCAAGCATAATAATTACAAACCAGAGAATAAAGGTCTATAATGGTGACGTTGAAACACGGGACCCCTCCAAAATAACATTTTGTTTCTGGTGTGGGACTTCAGCCATAAACAACATGTTGACCACTGGTTCGGAAACTACTAATGACAAGGTTGTGGTGGACAAGCTAGTTCTGCATGTTGACACAGACCCCCATGAACTTACTCAGGACATGGAGGGGTTGTGGCCCATCTTGTTCGACATCTATGCCTTCCCTGTCACCTTTGGAGCTTCTCAACAAAATACTCACTCCGCTCTCCATTATCTGTGGCCTTCTATGCAGAGAAGGAACCACCGTCCTTACTTATGTTCAGAGAAGGACTCTGTTACACCTCCCTTTATTCGCAGCCTGTCTGTGATACACTGAATTACTTACGGAGTTAAACCTTTACCCTGTGCCCTCAGAGACCCCCTCAATGCACTGAAAAGAGATTCATCTTTTAAAGTGCATGTAAACCGACAGGGCTGTTGAAATAAGTAAAACAGTTTACTGAGCAGTGGGTAAAGCGCATTAGCCATTCACTGAAATGCTGAGAGTGGACAGCCAATCAGATTGCTTCTAATGCAGTCTGTAACTAACAGTAAAAGGGCCACAGTTAAGACTTACAACTAAGTGTCCAGAGAGGGAAAAGGGTTATCATTCGGTGTAGGCATTATGGACCATGAACACATTCACAAATTCGATGTTTTTGCTCTCAGCTTAGGGCTTTAACTGCTGTTAGTTGCCTGCATTGAAGACCTGAATCTAAGCTCATAACAAAGGGAAGCTATTGACTAGTGTGAAAGGCTGACATTAAGACCCCTGATTTCAACCAACAAAGGCAAATCAGCCAGTGGCAGCACCTCCATTAAGGCAGAGGAGCGTCGCCCCACTGCCAGGAAGCAGCAAAAGAAAGGAAAAAAAATGATTATAAAGTAATGTTTTTCTCATTTTATTTTGTCCTCCTGCTGCGGCGGCAGCGTGCGTGAGGGGGCGGGGTGGGGCTGCAGAGCAAGGGAGGAGTAGTAGAACACTACTACGTGCGCAATGGCTCATAAGTGCGCACCTTCCCTGTTCTCCGTGCAGGCTGCATTACAGCCTGCATGGAGCCCCTGGCTGAGCGCTGTGTCATGGAGCTCAGACCAATCGCAACGCTGCATTCCACATTGCAGCATTGTGATTGGCTGTGGGGAGCGTGGGAGCCCTGGTGCTTCCCGTTTCTCTCAAGAAGCCTGGAAGAGGTCACAAGAAGCCTGGAAGACAATGGGACACAGGACAGGCGGCGGTGGCCGGCCAAGGAATGCAGTGAAGGCCTACATTGCTTCATGGATCTGGCTAAACACCTGGGAGTGCCTTTGGCACCTGGCAAGACAGAGGGCCCGGCACAGGTTCTCACATTTCTGGGCATAGAGTTAGACACAGTTGAGAGCGTGTCGAGACTCCTGGCCGGGAAGGTGCAGGACTTGAAACAGGACATTCAGGATTTGCTAGGTAGGGACAAAGCACCTCTTGGGGTCATCCAGAGCCTACTGGGCAAGCTCAATTTTGCAGCCAGAGTCATTCCTGTGGGCCGTGTGTTTGCCAGAAGATTAGCCAGAGCCACGGCAAAGGTGGACAAACGTCATCATTTTGTAAGATTGTCTACTGGATTGAAGAAGGACCTGGTAATGTGGGCAGAGTTCCTGTCTGACTTTAACGGGACGGTGATCTGGCGGTCTCCTTGGGTAGACAGTCCTGAAATCAGCTTGTTTACAGACGCATCAGGAAGGGAGGGCTTTGGCGCTATTCTGGGCGAACACTGGTGTGCGCAGGAATGGCCCAACGCCTGGCGCAAGCGTGGCATCACTTCCAATATCACAGTGCTCGAGCTTTTCCCCATTGTCATTGCCCTGCACCTCTGGCCCGGTCCCCTGTCCGATAGAAAGGTCCTCTTTTGGTCAGACAATATGGCGGTCATGCAGGCCATCAACGGGCAAACAGCCAGCTGCCCGTTGGTCCTTTGTTTGCTGAGGGAGCTTGCAAATAGGAGCTTGCGCTGCAACATTGAATTCAGGGCTAGGCACATTGCGGGGGTTAAGAATGTGGCAGCTGATGCTCTTTCTCGTTTCCAGTGGGACCGTTTCCGGGCGGCTTGCCCGCGGGCGAGAGCAGAGATGACCCCCTTCCCTCCAGCACTCTGGCGCATCTTGGAGTGGAGCAGGAGTTAAGAGCTTTAGGGGAGAGATCGCTGGCCCCAGGTACGAGAAGGCGGTACGGGTGTCACCTGGCGAATTTCTACAAAGCAATTGAGGACATGGGCCTGTCACCATTGACTCTTGAGGACAGGGTGCAGGCTTTTGTTGTTTGGGCTAAGAAGCAGGGTAAATCTCACTCCTGGGTCTACGGCCACCTGGCTGCTGTTAGTCATGATGCCAGATTGAGTGGCTCGGGATCCGGCTAAGTCTTTTGTCATCAGGGCAGCTTTGAAGGGCTGGGCTAGGGACGAACCTAGGGTCCCCGACAACAGGTCTCCTATTGACTTCCATGTGTTAAAATCCATGCTAGATGTCCTGCATGCAGTGGCACACTCACAGTTCGAGGCCTCCAAGTTCAAGTTCAAAAGACCTTTATTCGAATTCCTTAAAATTCATAAAAGTACCGAACATAATTCATCAACAAAAATAAAGTAATTAAACATACAAATAGTAATTAAAAATCAATATACATATGACGTACCCTTTTATGCAGTGACAATACAATGTGTTTTAAAAACAATATGCTAATTTCCATAGTAATGTTAACAAAGCTGATTTATCATACTCATGGGTTTTCCATCGTTTTGCGTGCTCGTATAGCCAGTCTTAAAAAAGAACTGACACGAAAAGCCAGTTCATCACTATCCAAGGCAATTAACATGTTATATGAGTCTTGAAGAGTCAGTGGTCTGGATTTTTTAAAATACGGAGTTAAAAACCATTTGATATACACAGAATAAAATTTACAGAAAAATAAAAAGTGCAAATCATCCTGAGTGCTCACGCCATCACAGGGACATGAGGTAGAATCAACACTGTGACAATGTCCTAGTGGAAATGACAACATAAATGTTACTGTTCCTGCCCTTAAACGAAACAACAATGATCTCTCCCAGCTGGTCATAGGCAGCGAGAGATAGGGCGGCAAAGTCGGTCCACACAAACCATTGCCTATATATTTCGTTACAGTTGATTTTTGTGATTCGCTTCTGAGCCTTTCATTGTTGTAAAGTGCATATAGTGCGTTCTTAACCTGAACTTTGTCCTGCAGTTCTATAGTTGTGGGATCATTAAACAAGGTTCCTCTGCCAACTTCATTCAAAGATTTTAAAACTTCAGACAACCATGGAATTCTCATTCCATGGTCGCTACTTAGACAGTCCTTTATAATATTCTGAGTAAGAGCAGCAGCTTCATTCTGCCAGATTCTGATCCAAAAGAGTGCCGGTCTTGCTCTAATAAAATCACTAATATATGGAGTGTTTAGTTCACTATGACAGATGAAGGTTGATGAGGAGATTGGTACACCCAACACTTTCCTGCAGAAGCGATTCTCCTCACTTTGGATGCATGGACTGTTTCTTGATCCCCATACCTCCGCTCCATACGTGGCAACAGGTGCGCACTGTAATTTAAAAATCTTTAAAATAGCCCTAGTGGCACCTATTTTCTTTGGGCGCGGGAGACTTAGAACAGAGTTGTTGGCTTTCGAGAACTTGCTCGTGGCGTGGGCCATATGCCCACTCCACGAGCCGTTCGCAGCGAAAACCAACCCTAAATATGGGAATTTAGGGACAGATATCAATTTATCTGTGCCTAACTGGATGGTATTAAGTTTCTTTTTGCCAGGGCCACAGGACATAATAAAAGATTTTTTAAAATTGACCTTTAAATCCAGATCCTCCATGAACTTAACAAAACTATGTACAAGCAGACGAAGGGCATTAGGAGTGCGGGCCATTAGCACCGCATCGTCTGCATATAAAAGTACTGGAAGTGGTTTCCCTGAAACAAATGGGACATCTGTGGTAACTTTTTTCAGACAGGTGGATAAGCCATTAATATAAATGATGAACAACAGGGGTGCTAAAACGCACCCCTGTCTCACCCCCCTTCCTATCTCAATGGCTCCTGATACCTCTCCGCCCATCCCGATACGTACCCGTGCTTTCAGGTCCGTATGGAGATAGGCTAGGAAATTTACCAGAGTGTCATCAAGACCATTAGTTGAGAGAATGGACCAAAGCTTTGATCTATTAACAAGATCAAAGGCGGACGAGAGGTCCATAAATGCAAGGTAAGTGGGGGAGGAGCGGGCAACACTATATTTGTCAATTATCAATTTTAAGTTTAGGCATTGCTCCACTGTTCCTACCCCACTACGGAACCCCATCTGACATGGATCTAAAAAGTCAGTGTCATTCGCCCAGTCCAGTATTCTATGAAAGATTATACGACCCAATACTTTCAAAGTATTATCCAAAAGGGAGATAGGGCGATAGTTCGCTGGATCAGACCTATCTCCCTTTTTGTAGATAGGGACAATAATACTGGTGGCCCAAGTAGTTGGCATGGCTGTTTTTGGTAAACTGTTAAAAACATTAAGAAATATGGGTGTCCACAAATCAACATCATGTTTAATGATGTCAATAGGGAGACCATCTGGTCCGGGTGCTTTATTTCCCAGACTCTCTTTTATGGCTATTCTAATTTCATGCTCTAAAATTAATAGACCCCCTGATTGGTCAGAAATAGATGGAGAATACTCCTCTTTAGGGGCTGCATAGATGTTAGAAAAATGGGTCTCCCATGCAGCACTTGTTATGTTACAACTGATTTGGGTGAGTTTCTTTCCCATTTCCCGTGTTTTTCTAACAGATGACCAGAATGGGCCGCTACCACCCAAGTTTGCGCTGATTACCAAAGAGTCCCATTGGTCGGAAAGTAAATTAGCCTTCCGTTCTGATATTGTAGCTTTGTACTGTTTCCTAGCTAACTGAACGGTTGTTTTACACCTAGGTTTCATGGAGAGAGCCTTTCTTAGTTCTCTATTTGCCAGGGAACATGCTGAATCGAACCATCTTGGCTCTTTACCTTCTATGGGTAGTGGAACAGACAAAAGGGTTTTGATGGCTGAACACAAGGATTCAAAATCAGCAATTAATTGATCATAATTATTACTTAAAACTTTACAAGAGTCAATCAAATGTGGAAATAGCAATTGTACATTTGTTAAAATAGCCTCACAATTCACCCCCCTCCATTTTAACCGCAGGCCATCAATTGATGGGGTAATGTCCCTTGCACCATTTAAATTTTCGAAAATCGGGCTTGGGGCAAGATCCAAAATTACAACCAATGGATTGTGATCGCTAAAGGGTGTTTGTAAGACAGAAGTTTCCACTATACAATCTATTAACAGTGGTGACATAAAAACGTAATCAATAGTGGAACTACTGTTCCCACCAATATATGTAGGAGCGTGATGGGAGTCATAATTATGTCCTACACTCAAAGCATCATCTAAGTCAAATTCAGTGAGTAGTTTGGATAGTTCAAAACCCCTACGCTCTGCTGGGTCATAATAAACGTGATTAACAGATCCAGCACTCCCTGCTAATTTTGCGTTAAAATCACCCCCTATTAATATACATGACTTTTTGTCTACTGCAAGGGAACATTCCAGATTTCTTAAAACATTAGATAATGCCAAAAGGTTCTTGTTTGGTACATAATAAAAATCATTGTTATAAAAATTTATTAAATAGATTGTGGTCTTTGACTTCAATTTATACTCAAGAATCTGGATGTTGGGGTTTGCCGGACCATCATATTGCAGGTTTCCAATTGTACCACCTGCAAGAATCTTGATCCCGATGAAAAGACCACCCACCGCTCGGCCAAAACATGGTTTCGGCGATGTTAAACTAAAGCAGTGATAGCCCTCAATATACAAGTTACCAACAGCCCATGTTTCCTGAAACATAACAATATCCGCATCATTAATTATCTTAATCCATGCAGGATCCAATAATTTGGATTCTAATCCTGCAACATTCCAACTTAAGATTGTTAGCCCATGAGTATTGCGACGGTTACTTGGCCTAACCCTAGTACAGCTACTCCCTGTTTTTTCAGAAATGATATTAACAACTGCAGGTTGATTGTCGTCAACAGGCATTAGGTCCAGGATTTCTTCAGTATCACCCATAGCCTGAGCATGTACAACCGGAACCTCTGGTATATTAACTGTAGTTAGGCTATCAGTATCTTTTGTTGGCATTATATACAGTCAGTCCTGTTCATCTAGGTTGGAAAAATAGTCAAAACGATTATAGGTAGGGATGTTAAATGTTGACCTCGCTTCGAATGATGGTTGGAATAGATGAAGGTCAGGGGCAGGATAGGATCTATCTCTATAATGGTTAGCTTGCTGCATGTTTGGGAATTGAAAGTGGTGCGGAGGGTAACTAGGGGATACTAACATTGGCATCTGGTTTGGCATTTGGTTCCGCCAATTATTATGGCCATTCAAATGACCAAAATCCTGATTTTGTAAGAAGAGCGGCGATTTGAATCTTGCACCAAAATTCAAATCTTGAAAGGTGGTGATGGGATTGCTCTCCATGACTTGGTTCTGGGGTATCAAATGTCTATAGAAATACCCTAAGGGAAGGAGTGTAGTATTGAATTCCCGAGTTGAGGGTGGTGGGGCGCTTGCTAGTGTTTTCTCTGCCCACTGTGGGTTTTTAAATTTAATTATAACACAGTCACCCTCAAACTTTTTCCTGAGTGGGCCTATCCAGCCCACCCGCTGAGTATTGATAATTTCTCTTGCACCTTCTATTGGGAAATTGCAATTTGCAATTAACCAATGTAGGGTTTTGTTTTTAAGAGATGTGGGAATTTCTTCTTGGTCCTTCCTTAGTTTGGATACATTAACTAGAACAAGGACATAGGCCCCGCATTCAGGTGGTAAATTAATGCGGGAAGGAGCATGTCTAGATGTTTTTTGTAGTGGTTGGGCCTGGATGGAACCACCTCCAGAATTTGGGGGCTGGCCCATCATAGGGACATTTACATGTTTTGTGATATTATCCTTCCTTATTACAGGGGCTGCCTTGTTACATTTCGCTGTTGGTTGGCTGACACTTATCCCCTTCGGTGGTGCTAGGGCAGGTTTGGGTGGGTTAACTGTATTTGTAAATAATACCTGAGAGACATTCGAATCGGGACCCACTGCTGGATTAGGAGTGGGTTGACTTGTGTCTTTTGCAACGGTTACTTTAGCTAAGCTCTTAGTTGGCCTGGTTAGTTCTGCTAGATGCTTTTCTATCCGGGTGAGCCTACTTTCGATAGGGGATAGATAAATACCAAGAAGTTCACCCAGTTTTGCCAATATATAGTCATTCATTAATTCAGTAGGGTCGATCGATCTACCATCCTTTACTGCTAACCCTTCCAGGTGTTCCGTTTCTTTTCCTTTCCCAGCCTCATACTCATGGCGATTGTTAGCTGTGTCCACAGTCCTGCTTATATTTGAGTTGGGGTTGGTACTAGTTTCTTCCCCTTGGTGTTTACTGACCCTAGGGGCTTTTGACGTGGGTGCGCTTTGGTTATGTTGTAATTTTTGAATAGCGCCCTCACGTCTGCCCCTTACTTCCCTAACATTCTCTGCTGATATAATTTCAGGTGAGGGAGTCATATGTAGGTCAGGGGTCTTCTCCAAGTCTAGGCTAGTGTCTGTATCGGAATCAATCAGGGGAATGGAAGCAGATAGATTTACTTCATTGGGTATGGTATGAACATCAACACACATGTTCAGTAAAGATCTATTGTTATTAACAGCTAGAACCTGAATGGGAGTAGTAGCAGAAGCAATAAGTCCCAAGGAAGAGCGTCTTGCATGAGCAAGATCTTGTGAGACCCTACGTTCCAAAAGGGATATACCTTGATTTATGGCATCATTGGCCTTGATTATAAAATTGTCAATAGGACCCGTTTTGCTAACTTTACTACTGCCCCCGGCAGCTGCAGTTCTGCTGCGACTTCCCCGTGGAGACATACTTATTTGCGGTAGGTAGGAGAAAGTAGTAACTGTAGTTGTTATCACCTCATAAATCGAAGTGTAAGAACTACAGCAATCAATTTATAAGTTAGCAAATACCTGGTACCTAAGATAAAATATACGTGGTCCCACAGTCTGTGAAGCAACAGCAACAATAGCTGATAGTAACAGTCTGGTTTTCTCCCGATCCAATAGTCTTTAGAATGGTTGGCAAAACACAAAGTCACTCGGAGAGGACTACCAAATACCTTATGTTGATGGCAACGTTAGGGGACTGGACCCGTCCCGTCCACCTCCGGCCGCTGACGGCCTAAGACGGCCCGCCCTCTGCCCGGGCTCCGCCCGGCGCCGCCCGCGCGCGTCCCGCACGGCGGGAGGCTCTCGGAGCTTTTGTAGCGCCTCCGGGCGCGAGGAGAAGTGTCACGCCCTCTCCGGGGCTGCTGGGAGCGGTAGTCCGCAGGTCCGCAGGTAAGTTTGCCTGGAGCCGTTTCCCTCACGGCGGCGTCAAGCTGTCCAAATGCCCCCCAGGAGCTCTCGGCGCTCGGAGCTTTTGTAGCGCCTCCGGGCGCGAGGAGAAGTGTCACGCCCTCTCCGGGGCTGCTGGGAGCGGTAGTCCGCAGGTCCGCAGGTAAGTTTGTCTGGAGCCGTTTCCCTCACGGCGGCGTCAAGCTGTCCAAATGCCCCCCAGGAGCTCTCGGCGCTCGGAGCTTTTGTAGCGCCTCCGGGCGCGAGGAGAAGTGTCACGCCCTCTCCGGGGCTGCTGGGAGCGGTAGTCCGCAGGTCCGCAGGTAAGTTTGCCTGGAGCCGTTTCCCTCACGGCGGCGTCAAGCTGTCCAAATGCCCCCCAGGAGCTCTCGGCGCTCGGAGCTTTTGTAGCGCCTCCGGGCGCGAGGAGAAGTGTCACGCCCTCTCCGGGGCTGCTGGGAGCGGTAGTCCGCAGGTCTGCAGGTAAGTTTGCCTGGAGCCGTTTCCCTCACGGCGGCGTCAAGCTGTCCAAATGCCCCCCAGGAGCTCTCGGCGCTCGGAGCTTTTGTAGCGCCTCCGGGCGCGAGGAGAAGTGTCACGCCCTCTCCGGGGCTGCTGGGAGCGGTACTCCGCAGGTCCGCAGGTAAGTTTGCCTGGAGCCGTTTCCCTCACGGCGGCGTCAAGCTGTCCAAATGCCCCCCAGGAGCTCTCGGCGCTCGGAGCTTTTGTAGCGCCTCCGGGCGCGAGGAGAAGTGTCACGCCCTCTCCGGGGCTGCTGGGAGCGGTAGTCCGCAGGTCCGCAGGTAAGTTTGCCTGGAGCCGTTTCCCTCACGGCGGCGTCAAGCTGTCCAAATGCTCCCTGTTTGCGGCGGCCTTTTGCTTAGCTTTCTTTGGAGCCTTCCGGAGCAGCGAGATAGTGGCACGCTCCAGGAACGACAGCTCAGGGGACGCCCTAGGGGTGGCAGACATCAGCTTAGATGGGAGCCTCACCATCACCCTCAGGAGATCTAAGACTGACCAAGCGGGGAAAGGGGCAGTTATTGTGTTGGCCCCCTCGGGGACCGTAGATATTGTCCAGTGTCAGTCCTGCAGGCATACCTTGCCGAGCGGCCAGCTGTACAAGGTTACCTCCTGATCCATGCAGACCTAAGCCCGCTCACTAGGTACCAAATGGACTAAATCATGTTGGCATGCCTCGGCAGAGCAGGACTGTTGGGCCAGGGGAAGAAGTTTTCTAGCCACTCTTTCAGAATAGGGGCAGCGACTGCGGCCTTCAAAGCAGGCATGCTGCCAGCAAGTGTTCAAAAAGTGGGACGCTGGGAGTCCCTTTGCTACAAGCGGTATATCCGCCCTTGAGCCAGCTGGCGGTGCCACAATTTGCAGTGTCATTTCTGTTGTAAATATTGGTGTGCAGTGTTTAGTCAATGGTGCTAGCTTTAAGTCTACATTTTGTGATGTGTTTTGTGTTGTGCAATCGTTATGTCAATAAAAGTAAGAAAGTGAATCGTGTCTTTTCTTTTGACAGGGTCGCGTGTGTGGGTCTTGGGGCATTCGACCGTCTCCAGGTGGGGTCGTTGGGCTGCGATCAGGACCTGGACGCAGGGTTTCTCTAGCACAGAATGTGCGTGGTTGGGTTTCCCTGGCATGCGCTGGAACAGTCTAGTAGATAGAGTGAGGGAAGCGCTTTTAGCGGTAGGGGCCTTGCCTCAGCACTTGGTCATTCACCTGGGTGGCAATGACCTCACAAACCTGGGTAGGTCTACTCTATTGCAGAAGAGTAAAACGGACCTAGTGGAAGTCTGCAGATTAGTGGGAGAATGTGAAGGCTGGTGGTCAGAAATTGTGCCACGTAGGGTGTGGCGGGGTGCTAAGTCTTGTGAGGCTATAGACAGGTCTAGGAGAAAACTCAACAGCGCAATGAAGAAATTCACTCTCCAGAGGGGCATGGGCTTCATCAGACATGAAATGATTCAGGACAAGATCAAGGGGTACTTTGAGTTGGATGGGGTTCACCCCTCACCTGTCGGGTTGGACTTGTTCCTCTTGGATTTACGTGAAGCTTTGCAGAGCAAGGGTTGCAGGTAATGTAGGTAGCTAAGTGGTGGGGGGCCCGGACGGCGACGGTGGCCGCCTGCCGGGCTGTGGCTGAGTTACAGGGCGATCCGGAAGCGGAGAGGCGCCGCACTGTACTTCAGCGGGCACATAGGGGTGCCAGACCCTAAAACCTGGAACCTCATGGGAGGTCCGGGAACCTGTGTCGGCGCCCCAGTAGTCCTTCGGGCAGTTGTTTGCCTGTGCAACCGGGGGTTTGCCTAGATACGCCCCGCAAGGGGTGTGAGTAGATTCATTACCATAATGGTGCAGCACATGGGTGGTTCGCCACGGTGCTGTTTGGCTCATCAGGCGGGCAGGTGGCGAGAATGCGGCCTGCCCTTGGATCGCCCGTAAGATAACCCACCATTATTACATAACGTTTTATGTAATAAACCTGCAGCAACTTTCCCCAAACTAACAATGGTGTCTTGTGTGTTACTTTGCGGATGTTTGGTTATTGTTGCGGGGCGGGGTTCTGTGGACATGATGTAACTATGCAGCTGCCCGAGGCCACCCGGTGGCCATCAAGAGGGTGGGCTCTTAGTTACAGAGGGCTTCCCCGTCCCCTACCTAGTCAGCCACTCCCCTCTGGGAAGGAGAGTCCCGGTGGGAGGATGTGTGGGCCAGTGACGCACGTCCGGGGCGGTAGGCAGGGCGAGGGGTATTTAACCTCTCCTCGTCATCTTTACTGCCTCTTTACCGCTCCGGACGTCGCGAGTCACCTCTAGGACACTCTTTTCCCTCCCTACCTCTTACCCTGAGTGTCAGTATGGGGGGGGCAACTGTTGGAACTTTTAATGTGTACCTTTTTCGTTGCAGGCGGAGTTACAGGGCGATCCGGAAGCGGAGAGGTGCAGCACTGTACTTCAGCAGGCACATAGGGGTGCCAGAGCCTAAAACCTGGAACCTCATGGGAGGTCCGGGAACCTGTGTCGGCGCCCCAGTAGTCCTTTGAGTGGTTGTTTGCCTGTGCAACCGGGGGTTTGCCTAGATACGCCCCGCAAGGGGTGTGAGTAGATTCATTACCATAATGGTGCAGCACATGGGTGGTTCGCCACGGTGCTGTTTGGCTCATCAGGCGGGCAGGTGGCGAGAATGCGGCCTGCCCTTGGATCGCTCGTAAGATAACCCATCATTATTACATAACGTTGTATGTAATAAACCTGCAGCAACTTTCCCCAAACTAACAATGGAGTCTTGTGTGTTATTTTGCGGGATGTTTGGTTATTGTTGCGGGCGGGGGTTCTGTGGACATGATGTAACTATGCAGCTGCCCGAGGCCACCCGGTGGCCATCAAGAGGGCGGGCTCGTAGTTACAGAGGGCTGCCTCGCCCCCTATCTAGTCAGCCAATCCCCTCCGGGCAGGAGAGTCCCGGTGGGAGGATGTGTGGGCCAGTGACGCACGTCCGGGGCGGTAGGCAGGGCGAGGGGTATTTAACCTCTCCTCGTCATCTTTACTGCCTCTTTACCGCTCCGGACGTCGCGAGTCACCTCTAGGACACTCTTTTCCCTCCCTACCTCTTACCCTGAGTGTCAGTATGGGGGGGTGGCAACTGTTGGAACTTTTAATGTGTACCTTTTTCGTTGCAGGCGGAGTTACAGGGCGATCCGGAAGCGGAGAGGCGCCGCACTGTACTTCAGCGGGCACATAGGGGTGCCAGAGCCTAAAACCTGGAACCTCATGGGAGGTCCGGGAACCTGTGTCGGCGCCCCAGTAGTCCTTCGGGCGGTTGTCTGCCTGTGCAACCGGGGGTTTGCCTAGATACGCCCCGCAAGGGGCGTGAGTAGATTCATTACCATAATGGTGCAGCACATGGGTGGTTCGCCACGGTGCTGTTTGGCTCATCAGGCGGGCAGGTGGCGAGAATGCAACCTGCCCTTGGATCGCTCGTAAGATAACCCATCATTATTACATAACGTTGTATGTAATAAACCTGCAGCAACTTTCCCCAAACTAACAATGGTGTCTTGTGTGTTATTTTGCGGGATGTTTGGTTATTGTTGCGGGGCGGGGGTTCTGTGGACATGAAGTAACTATGTTTTTTACCCAATTTCTGCCCTTTGCCCCCACCCACCCCACTGCCGCTTCTAGGCAGCGGCCTGGACTGAAATCAGCGCCCCCTCTATCTGCACCTGCTTCATGTCCCTGCCATTGAACCTACAGAGGAGGAAGTACCAGCAGGTGGCGCCAGGGTTCTGAGTGGCTCAGCCAATCGCTGCTTTCCTTACAGGACTTTAATGATGATCACCAATAGGAGACCTCACCAGCGGCTCGTGCGGGCGTTGGGCGAGGAGACGGTCTATGCTGTTTGTAATGCAAGAACAACAAGGTGGGGGCTCACTTTGGTCAAACTCATAACTGAACCCCACTTTTCAGTCTCATCTGAACTCCAGTCACGCCCCGCCCCCGGGAGGGGGGGGCATGAGGTGTGCTGGTGGCGGTGGGCTACTGACTTGCAAGGGTCGCCCTCCTACACGTCATCCCTTGCAGGCCTGGTGGACACTGTCTTGGTTGCCAGATTTACAGGTCATGGTTGAGTATGCAAAGGAAGGGGTGACTTTTCAGAGACTGTTGGACTCCCGTGCCCATCAGGGAGAGGATTCTGGTACTCTGGAAACCTCTGCAGGGAGAGGATGTGACCTAACGGCTAGAGTGGTCGACCTCGCAGCTGGGAAACCAGGTTTGAGTCTCGACAGGGACGCTCAGCATCCTGTGATTCTGGGCAAATTTCTTGATCTTCCGTGCATAACAAAATGAATGTGTCCGTCTGTAACGCAACTGGTGCTCATGTAAAGCGCTTTGATACTTTCGGGCCGAATTTGCGCTACATCACAACCCCCCCCACCCACCAACAACCACCCCAAAAAAATAAGATTACCGAAAGAAAAATACAGCCGCAGCCAAGATGCACTAGTGTCACATTCGCAGTCGTTTGTGCATTTGTCAAAAAGTGAACAAATAATATGATAAACGTCTGGCAAGAAACAGGCTGCCTTTTACTCGCCAGGCACCGAGATTTATTGCAAGGCTTCTGAGGGCGGTGGGCTCCTGGAACACTGCGCCGCATGTGCCCTGAACACCGCACGCCCATTCTAATTATCTGCGCACTATCCAGAGGTGATCTATAATTTATACCCTGCTCCTGCCGCCTGCGGGCTATGCTAGAATACAGTGTATATTAGAAACGTGTCACCTTAAACAACACACATTATTTTTTCAATATGATTGCCTTTCATGCAAGAAGAAAGGGCTGCATGAAGCTCAAGCAAGAATGATTGCGCGCCCCCCCCCCCCCAAAAAAAATATATATATATATATATACACACACACACACACATATATACACATTCAGGAAAACGGAAGTAAAGAGCGTGCCCACCAGGATGAGAAGCAGCTCGTCCAGGTAGCAGGAAATGACGTTCTCGTCTTCGTAAAGGGCCCAGCTGCGCTGCTGTGCATCATCTTTATGGCGCGCCAAGTCTGCGAATATCACCTCTAGGCGCTGTTCATCATGGCACACGTGTCCAGAAGGTAGCTCCAAGCTGAGATCCTGTTAGGAAAGAAGCACATGGAGCATGGATTTTAGAAGGTCCAGGAATCTGCGGTTTTCTGCAAAGCGATATTAGACACCCCCCAACCTCCACTCTGTTAAACATTAACCAATATAACAGGCATGTCCAACCTAGGTCCGCGAGGGCCAGATACAGCCCATGGCAGGCTTTCTAAAACCCACGCAATTAAAACTTCCAATACAATGAATCTTAATGGGATTTAATTCTCATAGTCTGTGTCTGTTATTCATATTTAGCAGCGATACGGCCCTCCTGGACTGCTGCTGGACACCCAGCTTCAAAAGTGCAAGTCTGTTAGCAATCTTAGCGGTGGAACCAAAATACTATACCTGAAGCTTCTGAGAACAAGGTTACAACTGAGGGAGTAAGTGTGACACGTAACAAGAATGCAAGAAGTCCGACCCTTTCCTCATCACATTTAGAATTGATTACAAATGCACACGCTGCAGATAAAACATAAAAAAATATCAATTAAGAATTGTCACGTTTACTTTTTTACCACATTATAAACTGAAGACAGCAGTACAGCCAGGAGGAGAAGGGGCGGAGGTTGACGTTGCTGCTTCGGTGCTCGCAGAAGCTCTACCCGGATAGATTATTCTGAGTTTGTTTCTTCACATACTTCATAAACATGTAGCGGTGACGATGGAGATAGTTTTACCCAGGGCACAAGTCCTAAACATACATTTGCAATGCAATAGGTCTCGCATTACTAATAGTTTGAGGTATTGGCGTTGTAAATAATGCAACGTCAATAGCTCATACTTTCAGTAATGCAAGACCCAGTGCATTGCAAATGCTTGCATAGTGAGCCAGGAACCAGCATTGTACATCTCAGTGCAGTATCGCAAGCTGCTTCTAGAGGTCCCTAGTGAGCAAGGCACCCACACTGCATGCCTACTTGCAGTACCGCAAGCTGCTCCTAGAGGTCCCTAGTGAGCAAGGCACCAGCACTGCATGTCTAGGTGCAGCACTGCAAGCTGTTCCTAGAGGTCCCTAGTGAGCAAGGCACCCGCACTGCATGCCTACTTGCAGTACCGCAAGCTTCTCCTAGAGGTCCCTAGTGAGCAAGGCATCAGCACTGCATGTCTAGGTGCAGCACTGCAAGCTGCTCCTAGAGGTCCCTAGTGAGCAAGGCACCAGCACTGCATGTCTAGGTTCAGCACCACAAGCTGCTCCTAGAGGTCCCTAGTGAGCAGGGCACCAGCACTGCATGTCTAGTTGCAGTACCGCAAGCTGCTCCTAGAGGTCCCTAGTGAGCAAGACACCAGCATTGCATGTCTAGGTTCAGCACCACAAGCTGCTCCTTGAGGTCCCCAGTGAGCAAGGCACCAGCACTGCATGTCTAGGTGCAGTACCGCAAGCTGCTCCTTGAGGTCCCTAGTGAGCAAGGCACCAGCACTGCATGTCTAGGTGCAGTACCGCAAGCTTCTCCTAGAGCCCCCTAGTGAGCAAGGCACCAGCACTGCATGTCTAGTTGCAGTACCGCAAGCTGCTCCTAGAGGTCCCTAGTGAGCAAGACATCAGCACTGCATGTCTAGTTGTAACACCCCAAGCTGTTATGCTAGGAGATTTGTAGAGCACATGGCTGTCCCAGCAAAGGGACGTCCTAGTGCTAAGAGACAGAGGATATAAGGCTACTGCTACTGAAACAGCCAGGTCTTTACTGATTTTCTAAAGGCCAGATGATTGGAGATGTTCCTGAGAGAGGGAGCGAGTTCCAAAGAGTTGGTGCTCGTATCTTAAATGAACACCACCGGTACCCATGCCACGCGGCACCCACAGCAAGAGGTGGTCCACAGAACGCAGAGCACGGTTAGAATGTAGGGAAGACATAGATCACTGAGCATCGTTGGGCCGACGCCCGCCAGTATTTTTTGCACGGCACAGTGTTTTGAACTGGATTCTCTGCTCAATAGGCAGACAGTGGAGTCGGCGCAACGCACCTGAAACAGAGCTGTGCTTCGGTACAGCAAGTAAAGTACGAGTTGCCACATTCATGGTGCGCTGGAGCCTATTGGTCACAGATTTATTAGCACCGAGCAGAGGACTGTTGTATTAGTCCAGCCTGGCCAAAATCGAGGCTTGAACTACCAACTGGCGAGTGTGGGGTTCAGAAAAGCCCAAAATGGGTTTGAGGCCACGCAGTATGCCGAAACAGGTCCCTGCCACAGACTTGCCGTGCTCCTCAAAATATAGGGCACTGTCCACCCGAATGCCAAGGTTCTTTACAGCAGTTTTAGGCACAGGAGAGATACCCAGGTCCTGCGGACACCAACTTTTGCCCCATAGATGGGAGTGTCTGCCTAATAGGAGGATCTCAGTTTTAGACGCATTAAGCTGGAGACAATTCACATCCATCCAGCCTACTATAGGAGAGGTCCTCCTGGAATTTGACCGCATCCTGGCTGGGGTCCATCAAAAAGAGCACAAGTGAGGTGATTTCTGTCAGGAATTCCCAGGTTGCGCCTGCAATGCGAAGTATACGGCGCAAGCGCTGGGACAATGAACACGAAAAACGGGTCGGGAGTGAAAGACTACAACTCCCAGACTCCCCTGTGTGTTGGACTACATGAGCAGCGCGAACACGCTTCCTGTTGTGTGTAATTCGTCAGATTTCCGGGATCGCCCGGAGTGTTTGGTTACCGCTGGTCTGTTCGGCGGTCCTGTATCGGAGATCAAGTTTAATCCCCTTCGTTGTCCAGAGCTCCAGGTAGGATCATTGAGTGCGGGGAGCTTGCTCGCTTATTCCAGGCGGGCGGATATTTGGCTACGCAGTATCTGTTCCTCCTTGTGCTAGAGCGGAGAGCGGTGGTATTCGGCCACGCGTTGCCGTTCTCTTTTTATTTGTATTAAGCTTTTCTTTCAAGAAGGATCCGTGAGGGGACTTTGCCCTTTGTTGATTTCCTGGATCATTAACAAGTACATTCAGTTCGTGGAGCGTGGTGGAGGTGGAATCTACACGCTACCGTGAACTGCCTTCTTCCTCTTTCTGGAGTGAAGAAAGAGTGGAGAGACTTACAAGCTGCTCGGATATACCGAGGATATATATAATAGTGACTCCTTGTTACTGGGAAGTATTGCTGATAACCGTGCTGGTACCTATGACGATACAGAGCGGAGTGTGGTAGTTCTTGCTTCCCACGCACTGCCGTTTCTGGTAATAAGGAAACTGTTGTTTATACGTCTATCCCAGAGAACTCTTCTTTCATTTGGCTACTCCAGCAGGGTGCTGTGCTTATTAACAGAAACCAATTCTTCGAGTCTCTTGCCTCTTGTCATGGTATGCCAAATACAGGGGTGGGGGTTTGTGACCTAGGTGCGCATGAGGGACTGTTTTTACTTGATCTATGTTTGTGTCCCACTAGGATTCGTACAGTGACTCAAGGTGGGTGAGGAGAAGTATCGTCAGGGCCGTTTGCTTTCATACCACAAGGTACTTGGGTGTTTTCTTTAGTGAGACCTTATGAGAGTAGCCTGTTCTTCCAGTTGAGTGTTTCTAAGTATATGTTTTGTCGTTTCAGGTATATCCCTTCCCTTTCCCTTCCCTGTTCTTTTTATCCCTCACCTAATGGCTCACACCCTCTGTGTGTTTGTACTAGAGGGTTAGTGACGTTTGGAGGTGGACCCTTATAAGCATCAGCCGGATTCCGTGGAGCAACTCTGGACAATTTCACAGTGAGCACGAGTGAGGAGCGGTCACAGTGAGCACGTGCGTGGAGCATACACAGTGAGCACCATTCACAATGAGCACGAGTGAGGAGCTTTCACGGTGAGCACAGTAAGGAGCATACACGGTGAGCACCGTTCACAAGGAGCACGAGTGGGGAGCTTACAATGTGAGCAAGGGAAAGGAGCATACACGGTAAGCATAGTTTACAACGAGCACGAGTGAGGAGTTTACAATGTGAGCACGAGTAAGGAGCATACACGGTGAGCACTATTCACAATGAGCACGAGTGGGGAGCTTACAATGTGAGCACTGTTCACAATGAGCACGAGTGGGGAGCTTACAATGTGAGCACGGGAAAGGAGCATACACGATGAGCACCGTTCTCAATGAGCACGAGTTAGGAGCAGTGTACAATGTGAGCACCAGTAAGGAGCATACACGGTGAGCACCGTTCACAATGAGCACGAGTGAGGAGCTTACAATGTGAGCACAGGAAAGAAGCATACACGGTGAGCATCGTTTACAATGAGCACGAGTGAGGAGTTTACAATGTGAGCACGAGCAAGGAGCATACACGGTGAGCACTATTCACAATAAGCACGAGTGAGGAGCCTTCACAGGGAGCACGAGTGAGGAGCATTCACAGGGAGCACGAGTAAGGAGCATACACGGTGAGCACCATTCTCAATAAGCACGAGTGAGGAGCTTACAATGTGAGCATGAGTAAGGAGCATACACGGTGAACACCATTCACAATGAGCACGAGTGAGGAGCTTTCACAGTGAGCACGAGTAAGGAGCATACAAGGTGAGCACCATTCACAATAAGCACGAGTGAGGAGCTTACAATGTGAGCACGAGTAACGAGGATACACAGTGAGCACCATTCACAATGAGCACGAGTGAGGAGCTTTCACAGTGGGCACGAGTGAGAAGCATACAGGGTGAGCACCATTCACAATGAGCACGAGTGAGGAGCTTACAATGTGAGCACGAGTAAGGAGCACACATGGTGAGCCCCATTCAAAGGAGCATACACAGTGAGCACCATTCACAATGAGCACGAGTGAGAAGCTTTCACAGTGAGCACGAGTAAGGAGCACACATGGTGAGCACCATTCAAAGGAGCATACACAGTGAGCACCATTCACAATGAGCATGAGTGAGCTTTCACAGTGAGCACGAGTGAGGATACACAATGAGCACCATCCACAATGAGCACGAGTGAGGAGCTTTCACAGTGAGCACGAGTAAGGAGCACACATGGTGAGCACCATTCAAAGGAGCATACACAGTGAGCACCATTCCCACTGAGCACAAGTGAGGAGCTTACAATGTGAGCCCGAGTAAGGAGCATACACGGTGAGCACCATTCCCAATGAGCACAAGTGAGGAGCTTACAATGTGAGCCCGAGTAAGGAGCATACACGGTGAGCACCATTCACGATGAGCACGAGTGAGGAGCATTCACAGTGAACGCGAGTAAGGAGCATTCACAATGAGCACCATTCACAATGAGTATGAGTGAGGATCTTTCACAGTGAGCACGAGTAAGGAGCATACACGGTGAGCACCATTCACAATGAGCATGAGGAGCTTTCACAATGAGCACGAGTAAGGAGCATACACAATGAGCACCGTTCACAATGAGCACGAGTGAGGAACTTTCACAGTGAGCACGAGTAAGGAGCATACACGGTGAGCACCATTCACAATGATCACGAGTGAGGCGCATTCACAGGGAGCACAAGTAAGTAGCATACACAATGAGCACCGTTCACAATGAGCACGAGTGAGGAGCTTTCACAGTGAGCATGAGTAAAGAGCATACACAGTGACCACCATTCCCAATGAGCACGAGTGAGGAGCGTTCACAGTGAGCACAAGTAAGGAGCATAGTAGTGAGCACCATTAACAATGAGCACGAGTGAGGAGCTTACAATGTGAGCACGAGTAAGAAGCATACACGGTGAGCACCATTGACAATGAGAACAAGTGAGAAGCTTTCACAGTGAGAATGAGTAACAAGCATACACGGTGAGTACCATTCACATTAAGCACAAGTGAGGAGCTTTCACAGTGAACACGAGTAAGGAGCATACACAGTGCGCACCATTCACAATGAGCACGAGTGAGGAGCTTTAACAGGGAGCACAGATAAGGAGCATAGACGGGGAGCACCATTCACAATGAGCACAAGTGAGCATTCACAGGGAGCACAAGTAAGGAGCATAAACAGTGAGCACCATTCACAATGAGCATGAGTGAGGAGTTTACAATGTGAGCACGAGCAAGGAGCATACACGGTGAGCACTATTCACAATAAGCACGAGTGAGGAGCCTTCACAGGGAGCACGCGTGAGGAGCATTCACAGGGAGCACGAGTAAGGAGCATACACGGTGAGCACCATTCTCAATAAGCACGAGTGAGGAGCTTACAATGTGAGCATGAGTAAGGAGCATACACGGTGAGCATCATTCACAATAAGCACGAGTGAGGAGCTTACAATGTGAGCACGAGTAACGAGGATACACAGTGAGCACCATTCACGATGAGCACGAGTGAGGAGCCTTCACAGGGAGCACGCGTGAGGAGCATTCACAGGGAGCACAAGTAAGGAGCATACACAGTGAGCACTATTCACAATGAGCACGAGTGTGGAGCCTTCACAGGGAGCAAGAGTGAGGAGCATTCACAAGGAGCACGAGTAAGGAGCATACACGGTGAACACCATTCACAATGAGCACGAGTGAGGAGCTTTCACAGTGAGCACGAGTAAGGAGCATACAAGGTGAGCACCATTCACAATAAGCACGAGTGAGGAGCTTACAATGTGAGCACGAGTAACGAGGATACACAGTGAGCACCATTCACAATGAGCACGAGTGAGGAGCTTTCACAGTGGGCACGAGTGAGAAGCATACAGGGTGAGCACCATTCACAATGAGCACGAGTGAGGAGCTTACAATGTGAGCACGAGTAAGGAGCACACATGGTGAGCACCATTCAAAGGAGCATACACAGTGAGCACCATTCACAATGAGCACGAGTGAGAAGCTTTCACAGTGAGCACGAGTAAGGAGCACACATGGTGAGCACCATTCAAAGGAGCATACACAGTGAGCACCATTCACAATGAGCATGAGTGAGCTTTCACAGTGAGCACGAGTGAGGATACACAATGAGCACCATCCACAATGAGCACGAGTGAGGAGCTTTCACAGTGAGCACGAGTAAGGAGCACACATGGTGAGCACCATTCAAAGGAGCATACTCAGTGAGCACCATTCCCACTGAGCACAAGTGAGGAGCTTACAATGTGAGCCTGAGTAAGGAGCATACACGGTGAGCACCATGCCCAATGAGCACAAGTGAGGAGCTTACAATGTGAGCCCGAGTAAGGAGCATACACGGTGAGCACCATTCACGATGAGCACGAGTGAGGAGCATTCACAGTGAACGCGAGTAAGGAGCATTCACAATGAGCACCATTCACAATGAGTATGAGTGAGGATCTTTCACAGTGAGCACGAGTAAGGAGCATACACGGTGAGCACCATTCACAATGAGCATGAGGAGCTTTCACAATGAGCACGAGTAAGGAGCATACACAATGAGCACCGTTCACAATGAGCACGAGTGAGGAACTTTCACAGTGAGCACGAGTAAGGAGCATACACGGTGAGCACCATTCACAATGATCACGAGTGAGGCGCATTCACAGGGAGCACAAGTAAGTAGCATACACAATGAGCACCGTTCACAATGAGCACGAGTGAGGAGCTTTCACAGTGAGCATGAGTAAAGAGCATACACAGTGACCACCATTCCCAATGAGCACGAGTGAGGAGCGTTCACAGTGAGCACAAGTAAGGAGCATAGTAGTGAGCACCATTAACAATGAGCACGAGTGAGGAGCTTACAATGTGAGCACGAGTAAGAAGCATACACGGTGAGCACTATTCACAATAAGCACGAGTGAGGAGCCTTCACAGGGAGCACGCGTGAGTTCTTATGCTTGTTTTATTTTTGATGTGATTATTTGTATGCTTTTGTTAATATATTCCATTATTTTATGTACTATGAATTTTATGTTTATACAGTATGACTATTGTATGTAATTTTGACAAAGTGATTTTGAAACCCATCATATTGGTTTGACCTCCTGTCATTTCTAATATGATTTTTAAATATACAGAATAAAAACATACTTTTTATATAACTTCTCTAAATCTTCCCTACTATTCCTTCTTGATAACTGGCCTGTCTTATCTGTACACTCATACCTAGACGTCCTAGGATTTTTTCGCATATGTTGCTACCCTGCCCTAGAAGTCTATAGATTGTTACTACCCAGGGGGTCCTTGCTATTCACAGTTGCATAGACGGGGAGCACCATTCACAATGAGCACAAGTGAGTAGCATTCACAGGGAGCACCGTTAACAATGAGCAAAAGTGAGCATTCACAGGGAGCACAAGTAAGGAGCATAAACAGTGAGCCCCATTCACAATGAGCATGAGTGAGGAGCTTTCACAGTGAGCGCGAGTAAGGAGCATACACGGTGATCATTATTCACAGCGAGCACAAGTGAGGAGCTTTCACAGTGAGCACGAGCATGGAGTTTACACGGTGAGCACCATTCACAATGAGCACAAGTGGGGAGCATTCACAGTGAGCACAAGTAAGGAGCATACACGGTGAGCACCATTCACAATGAGCACAAGTGAGGAGCTTTCACAATGAGCACGAGTAAGGAGCACACAAGGTGAGCACCATTCACAATGAGCACAAGTGAGGAGCATTCAATGTGAGCACGAGTAAGGAGCAAACACAGTGAGCACCATTCTTAATGAGCAAGAGTGAGGAGCATTCACAGTGAGCACAAGTACGGAGCATACACGGTGAGCACCATTCACAATGAGCACGAGTGAGGAGCTTCCACAGTGAGCACAAGTAAGGAGCATACACGGTGAGCACCATTTACAATGAGCACAAGTGAGGAGCTTTCACTGTGAGCACGAGTAAGGAGCATACATTGAGAGCACGAGTAAGGAGCATACACTGTGAGCACCATTCACAATGAGCACCAGTGAGGAGCATTCATTGAGCATGAGTAAGGAGCATACACGGTGATCACCATTCACAATGAGCAACAGTGAGGAGCTTTCACAGTGAGCGCTAGTAATGAGCATATAGGTGAGCACCATTCACAATTAGCACGAGTAAGGTGATTTCACAGTGAGCACAAGTATGGAGCATACGCAGTGAGCCCATTCACAATGAGCACAAGTGAGGAGCATTCACAGTGAGCACAAGTAAGGAGAATACACGGTGAGCACCATTCACAATGAGCACAAGTGAGGAGCGTTCACAGTGAGCACGAGTAAGGAACAAACACAGTGAGCACCATTCTTAATGAGCAAGAGTGAGGAGCATTCACAGTGAGCACAAGTACGGAGCATACACGGTGAGCACCATTCACAATGAGCATGAGTGAGGAGCTTTCACAGTGAGCGCGGTAAGGAGCATACACAGTGAGCACCATTCACAATGAGCACGAGTGAGGAGCGTCCACAGTGAGAGCGAGTAAGGAGCATACACGGTGAGCACCATTCACAATGAGTACGAGTGAGGAGCTTTCACAGTGAGCGCAAATAAGCAGCATACACGGTGAGCACCATTCACAATGAGCACAAGTGAGGAGCGTTCACAGTGAGCACGAGTAAGGAACATACACGGTGAGCACTATTCACAATGAGCACGATTGAGGAGCCTTCTAATGGAGCACGAGTGAGGAGCATTCACAGGGAGCACGAGTGAGGAGCATTCACAGGGAGCACGAGTGAGGAGCATTCACAGTGAGCACCGTTCACAATGAGCACGAGTGGGGAGCTTACAATGTGAGCACGGGAAAGGAGCATACACAATGAGCACCGTTCTCAATGAGCACGAGTGAGGAGCTTATAATGTGAGCACGAGTAAAAAGCATACACGGTGAGTACCGTTCACAATGAGCACGAGTGAGGAGCTTACAATGTGAGCACGAGTAAGGAGCATACACGGTGAACACCATTCACAATGATCACGAGTGAGGCGCATTCACAAGGAGCACAAGTAAGTAGCATACACAATGAGCACCGTTCACAATGGGCACGAGTGAGGAGCTTTCACAGTGAGCATGAGTAAAGCGCATACACAGTGAGCACCATTCACAATGAGCACGAGTGAGGAGTTTACAATGTGAGCACGAGCAAGGAGCATACACGGTGAGCACTATTCACAATGAGCATGAGTGAGGAGCCTTCACAGGGAGCACGAGAGAGGAGCATTCACAGGGAGCACGAGTAAGGAGCATACACGGTGAGCACCATTCCCAATAAGCACGAGTGAGGAGCTTACAATGTGAGCACGAGTAAGGAGCATACACGGTGAGCACCATTCACAATGAGCACGATTGAGGAGCTTTCACAGTGAGCACGAGCAAGGAGCATACAAGGTGAGCACCATTCACAATAAGCACGAGTGAGGAGCTTACAATGTGGGAACGAGTAAGGAGCATACACTGTGAGCACCATTCACAATGAGCACGAGTGAGGAGCTTTCACAGTGGGCACGAGTGAGAAGCATACAGGGTGAGCACCATTAACAATGAGAACAAGTGAGGAGCTTTCACAGTGAGCACCAGTAAGGAGTACACATGGTGAGCACCATTCAAAGGAGCATACACAGTGAGCACCATTCACAATGAGCACAAGTGAGGAGCTTACAATGTGAGCCCGAGTAAGGAGCATACACGGTGAGCACCATTCACGATGAGCACGAGTGAGGAGCATTCACAGTGAGCACGAGTGAGGAGCATTCACAGTGAACGCGAGTAAGGAGCATTCACAATGAGCACCATTCACAATGAGCACGAGTGAGGAGCTTTCACAGTGAGCACGAGTAAGGAGCATACACGAGGAGCACCATTCACAATGAGCATGAGTGAGGAGCTTTCACAATGAGCACGAGTAAGGAGCATACACAATGAGCACCGTTCACAATGAGCACGAGTCTGGAGCTTTTACAGTGAGCACGAGTAAGGAGCATACACGGTGAGCACCATTCACAATGATCACGAGTGAGGCGCATTCACAGGGAGCACAAGTAAGTAGCATACACAATGAGCACCGTTCACAATGAGCACGAGTGAGGAGCTTTCACAGTGAGCATGAGTAAAGCGCATACACAGTGAGCACCATTCACAATGAGCACGAGTGAGGAGCGTTCACAGTGAGCACGAGTAAGGAGCATAGTAGTGAGCACCATTCACAATGAGCACAAGTGAGGAGCTTACAATGTGAGCACGAGTAAGAAGCATACACGGTGAGCACCATTCACAATGAGCACAAGTGAGGAGCTTTCACAGTGAGAACGAGTAAGGAGCATACACGGTGAGCACCATTCACAATAAGCACAAATGAGGAGCTTTCACAGTGAACACGAGTAAGGAGCATACACAATGAGCACCATTCACAATGAGCACGAGTGAGTAGCATTCACAGGGAGCACCGTTCACAATGAGCAAAAGTGAGCATTCACAGGGAGCACAAGTAAGGAGCATAAACAGTGAGCACCATTCACAATGAGCATGAGTGAGGAGCTTTCACAGTGAGCGCGAGTAAGGAGCATACACGGTGATCATCATTCACAGCGAGCACAAGTGAGGAGATTTCACAGTGAGCACGAGCATGGAGTTTACACGGTGAGCACCATTCACAATGAGCACGAGTGAGGCACTTTCACAGTGAGCACGAGTAAGGAGCATACACTGTGAGCACCATTCACAATGAGCACCAGTGAGGAGCATTCATTGAGCATGAGTAAGGAGCATACACGGTGAGCACCATTCACAATGAGTATAAGTGAGGACTGGAGCGCAGCAGCCTAAAGCCGATGGAAGTGCCTGGGGCGTGTGGGTGCTGGGCCCAGGAAGCACCGCAGACCGTTGACTACAATGGAAACACCGCCAGCCGGTAATGTCGCCCATTCCTCCGCCGACTGCTGGTCATGTCGCCCATTCCTCCGCCGACACGCTGCTGGTAATGTCTCCCATTCCTCCGCCGACTGCTGGTCATGTCTCCCATTCATCCGCCGACTGCTGGTCATGTCTCCCACTCCTCCTCCGGCTGCTTGTCGTCTCCCATTCCTCCACCGACAGCTGGTCATGTCTCCCTCTCCTCCACCGACAGCTGGTCATGTCTCCCACTCCTCCACCGGCTGCTGGTCACAGGGGCGGCTCTAGGCTCATGGCGGCCCTGGGCAGGGAGCGTAGGTAGAGGGCCCCGGAAGAGGGGGTCTGGGCGGGGGCGGAGCGCGGAGGCCAGTGAAGAGGGGGGTGTCAGGGTGTTTGGAAGTGAAACAGAGCGGGGGGCCGCCACGCAAATATGTATCCATCCTCAGAGGATTATTATATTAAGGATATATATTGGCGTGGCGGCCCCTGGGGTTTGGTGGCCCTGTGCAGGTGCACAGCTTGCACATGCCTAAGGCCGCCCCTGCTGGTCATGTCCCCCACTCCTCCTCCGACTGCTTCTCATGTCCCCCACTCCTCCTCCGGCTCCTGCTTCAACAGCCCGCATCTCCTCCTGTCGGGTTTGATTCACGCGGCTGCTCGCGCCATGAATCTCCAGGGCGCCTGGACACGACCATCCATTCCTGCCACCAGCCACAACACCTCGATTCATCATCTGCACACCGGGACACCCTCACGGTTCCTCAGCTCGCCTCACTGGGGCGAGTGACTCCCGGCTCCTGGCACTGAGCCGTGTGCCCCTGGCCACTTCACGTCTCCACTGCTCTGCAATGGCGGTCGCTCACTTGAATACAGGCAAGCCGCAGAACTAGAATTTCACAACAGACGAGAATGAAGCGTTTATTTTTACAGGGGTAGATGTGTCCATTTGAGGTGTTGTAAACTCCTTGATAGAATCACTTAAAAGATTTCTTTGAACTACTGACTACAAATACCAATTACAGACGTCTCCCTGCATGGCGTGCGATCTAAAGACAACATGTTGATGTTTATAACGGAAATGCTTTTCAACTCTAACAGGTTTTTTGATGGTCTGCCAATGCCGGCATTTTTTGTTCGTTTCTAGTACTTCTCTACTCTCTCTTATTTACGGCATAATCTCCCATCTTAAATGAACTCTGAAGCTCCTGATCTGGGACTTTCACCCAACGTCAAAAGTTTCAAAAGACACATGGGAGTGACATTAACAGCCAGATTCATGAAGCCGAACTCGGCTCGCAAAGGGCCAGATTCTGAGAATCCGACCCTTTGCGAGCGCTATTTTTGCATTTGGGATTCATCATCCCAAATGCAAAAATCGCAATTCTAAAAATCGCTAAATTGCGAATATTTGCATTTAAAAGGAATCTCAATTTGAGATTCCTTAAAAGCAATTCATGAACCATTTTAAAATTGCGATTTCGCTATCTGGGGCCGCTACTTACCGCGAAGTGTAACTACGTGGTAAATAGCGAAAACTTAGAAAAATGCACTTTAGTGCATTTTTCTAAGTTGTATGTTACACACACACATGTCCTTTGGACATGTGTGTGGGCAACACCAGTGTACATTACCATTTATGGGGTGCTACAGGGTGTCCTTTGGACACCCTGGCACCCTTGAAATCGCATCCTTATTTGTGAATAACTATTTGTTAATCGCAAATAAGGAATCACTCCCCATTCATTCCTTATTTGCGATTAAGGCCCGTAGGAATGAATGGGGAGTCATTCCTTATTTGCGATTCGCAATTAGCGAATCGCAAATAAGGAAGCTGTAGAAATCACAATACATATTGCGTTTTCCACATGAATCCCGTTTTGCGAGTCTTTCATAGTGGTTCCTTAATAATCGCCATTAAGGACTCGCAAAACATGTCAATGATAAATCTGGGGGATAGTGTCTTCCACAAAAGAAAACAGAAAGATTTTACGCAAAGTATATTCTGCAAACCCAACAAAGTAGATTCTTTCTCTTTCAATGTCCTCTGCGAGGTGATAAATGGAACAAAGGCAGATCATAGGGAAATATATTGCACCCGCTTGGGTCCGGCCAGGAGTTGAGATGTCTCATCTCTCTTATGTAGACTATGTATTGGAGGGACACAAAACAGCAGGCTTGAGGAAAACAGACAATGGCTCCATGGCAAAACCGAAATGCTTCTGAAAGATGAGCACAGACCGCATTTAGGAAATCAGCATCATTTTCAGCTCTTGGCTTTGGTCTGGATATTGTCTGATCCTTCACAATCTGTGGTTTTTAATTCTTTTATGGGGACTTATCTCAATTCTAGTAGTTTTAGTCCTTACGTAGCCACGAAGTTTTGCAGACACTGTCGATTGCAGTCACTGTCTTTTTTTTGTAACCTTTTTAATAAAACTAGTGCATACTTTTAATAATTTAGAGGCCACTTTCTACAAGATTTTTTTTTTATATATAAATACACACATTTGTGACACAAACACTACCCTGAAAACCTGGTACTCTGAGAACAACAAAGATAGAACCGAAGAGGGAATCCCTTCACTGACCGAATTGAAGGAGCGCGGGCACCCAGAAATGAAGACTTCTGATAGGAGGTCAAGCAAACTTGTGAGTAAACAACAGAATGCAACACGCTGCTTAGATACACAGTAAAAGACTTGGAATATTTTGGGTGGCCTGGAACTTTTGACATCGATTGAAGATCTGAAAAAGAGTACGTCATATTTGAATTTATTCAACGGACTAGAACCTAAGTTTACCCCTGGGCTCTAAAGTGTAGTGATGCTGGCCAACACTGAAGAGCTCCAGGGCAGGAATGAACATGTCTTGATGCACATGTGGCATCACGTGTGATGATCTGAGGATCAATCAGTGGGACGTCTACAGGGCAGTGTACCGAGCTGTCGTGGTCTCTGTCCAGGGGCGCGGCATCCTTCAGAGACAGACTTTACAGCACATACATCCTGAGGCCTTCACATCTGGACAGTTAATGTTGTTGGTGTAAATGCCTTACAAATGCACATCTGCATGGAGGCTGCAATGAGGCGCGGTAGAGTGAGGCGCTGGCACATTGAACTACTCAACCGAGAATACCAAAAATGGGTGCCCAGTCATCTGCTTTTATTGTTACGGAAGCAACCCACGCTGTAGGACATTACGAAGAATCTGGTAAAGTGGAACAAATATTCGTTCAACCAACTAGAACTTCACTGCATAAAGAAACCCCACACACAAACACCAGACATAGCAGAAAGTGCAGAACCCAAAGAGTCAGAAAATGGCCGCAAGGGCTCATGCAGTTGGTACTCGAAGGCGATTTGTTGACCAGTTGAGAGGTGAAACATGGCGTGGAGCACTTTCTTATTTCCATGACATTGGCTCTTAGGAATGGAGCACTTTTTGATTTTCATGACATTGACTCTTAGGAAACAGCAAAGAACATATGAACTTCCTCCTAAAAATTCAGAGTGGATATTTAAACCGGTTCTATAGCATCAGACCTGTGAAAACGCCAGACACCCTTCTAGGACAAAAATGAAAAAGCCACAAAAACAGCTGGACATGCAATTACATATTTAAGCAAAGCAGAAACCTTGTGTAAAGAGGCCAAGCAGAATAATCAATTAATGAGAAATTGAACAGGTACCAGAAAATAACAGAATAGGGATTAAGAAATGTGCACTGTGTGTTCGATTTGTATTTTAACATCTCTTTCCCAGTCGTCAGTTATGAATCTTAAACAGTTCCTACTACCAACAGTTAATGTATTCTCTGAAATGGCAACCACTGTTGTACATCTTGTGATAATGCAATCCTTTCTCACATGCGGACCAATGGAAAAGTAACTCAACCATCAGGGAAGACATTTTAGGAACAGGCAGTGGAAATGCATCCAAGTGCAGAACAGGACCCAGACAACCAGTGTGTCCTTAGGATGTGCCAGGCTATATCCCCCCTCACTATGATCCAATGGCTGATTGACAGGAGAAAACGGTGGCACTTCCCACCAAAGAAGCCTCCTGCACTTGTTATGAAAGTTGTGAGGCATAATATATGGGTCCAAGGTGAACATCCTTAAACCAGAGTCAGGTGTAGGTAAATCCAGCTCAAACACAACTGAATCACAAGGTGGAATTAAAAGTATCTACCAAGAACTGAAAGGAAAAAACAGGCTCAGCATTTCCAAACTAAGAAACTAGCACTAGGATGAAATATTGGGAGAATGCAGTGCCAGGATGCTCCTTCCGGAGCGACAACCCGCGCTTGAGAAGAAGGTAACCAACTCAACTCTGAAATTGATACAGTTCCTCGGCCAGGACACAACATCAAAACTTATAAGGCAAACACACTTCCTATCTTCATGAACTATCTCACGAGTCTGTACTTACAGTGCCAAAGTGTGTATTCCATTGGAGTAGCTTATACTCTTGAATTTTCTGTTTCAGGTCTGACAGCGCCGGGACGCTCCTTTGCTGGGGCAGCTGTGCGCTTTAGAAATCTTTTAACATTAACATTAACATTAACACTTGTGCTCAGGTAGAAGATATTTCATGTTCTAGGTGAGCACAACTGTAGGGCATTCCAATGAAATACACATTTCTGAACAGAAGGACACTTATCTTGCACCATCCAATGACACAGACCTCAAGCTACCACGTCAAAGGACTGGACACACAATGCCCAGTTCACTGGGGCCTGACAAGTGGGACACCTGTGCCCCAGTCGAACAGGTAGCATCTTTCTCCATTCAGCTGGTGTTTAAGAGACTCAAAGACATCCCGCCCTGCAGGACCCCCTGAAGTGTTGGCTATGAAAAGGGTGTAGATGCTCCTGAAACAATTAGACCGCCGTCTGCCTGGAAGAATTCTAGGTGGACCAGTAAGTCCTGTGCGTTTCTTATGGATGTGAATGTGGAGTTGGATGGGGAACACTGCATCTGGAAAGGAATGGGCTGCACTTTGAGAAAGTCTGCCCTGAAAATGTTCCACCTTTCTCCCAAGTATTATTAACACCTTGCATGCTCATGACGAGCTCAGCTAGTCATGAGCTACAGTGCTCCGGTGCTCATGACGAGCTGAGCTCGTCATGGCCTTAAGAACGCTTGCACGCTGGGCTAATTCCCCTGCTGTGCTGAGCGTTCTAAAGAAACGGGTGTGGCCGTGACGAGCTCAGCTGAGCTCGTCATGAGCATGGGAGCGCTGCGCGCGCAGCCGCTCCCCCCAGCACAGCAGGGGAATGTGCAGAGCAGCGAAGGAGTTAACTACCAGAACTTGAGAACAATTTTTGAAAAGTTTCCATTGGAGGATCTGGAGAAACCTGCCAACACATCCAGAATATGACACAGCAATGTTGGGCTCAGCTATGTAATTTACCCCGCTTTGGTTTTTTTTGCATGAATTTCCAATGTTACAATGAGAACGCCCAATAATTTAATCCCAGTGCATCTTTTCTCAGACACAAATTTCATTTTGTGCCTTTAAAGACTTTTCCCCTCCTGAATAGTTTCTAATTTCAATGGAAACACCATCATTAGTTTACATTTCACCAACCAGTCTACCCACAGGACAACCAAGAAAGGCGCCTGGTTTGCGTACAACCTGCTTGAAGGACCCATGCTTTTATGCAAGTCTCTTGAGAGGATGTAGCCTTATGACGAGAGTGGTGCACCTCAAAGCTGGGGAACCGGGTTCGAGTCTCGGCAACGACGCTCAACATCCTGTGATTCTGGACAAATCACTTAATCTCCCCGTGCCTAACAAAAATGAATGTGTCCTCATGTAACGTAACTGGTGCTCATGTAAAGCGCTCTGATACCCGATGTCTCAGGTCTAGTTCGCGCTATATACAACAATTTTTTTTTTAAAGGATGACACTGAATGCGTTTTTCAATGCTTTGCATAAAGCGATTGGCTGCTGTACAACTTTCGATTTTCTTCATGTTTTTGACATTTGTCTTACACAATAGTAGTCTTTTAAACTGACTTGGTTTTAATCTTGTAAGATTCTGGTTTGGTAGGGTCTCACACACAGACCACATGAACGTTCTGGGGAAGTCATTGCCTTGTAAACTAAACTAGTAAGAGTGAAACAAATATGGCGGCCAGAATTTGGCCGAGGTAGACTCTTTGGCCCCTGTGAGAGCTCAGTCTGAGCTCACATCAAGTCTGGCCTCAGTACCATAACCAAATAGTACAAGTCTCGCCAATGACACTATTAAGGATACTTTTTTTTCAATATCTGCACACTGCTGCACATCACCAATTCTCTTTTTCGACCTGCAACCTTCAGAATGGAAGCTCACCGGGGCAGCCGGTGCCGGTTGTTTTCCTTGATCTATCCACAACATTCGATGCGGTCGATAACTCCATCCTGATGATCTACCTTCAGGCGATGTTATTTCCTAGCTTTGCCCTCTCTTGCTCTGTCTTTTCTTTCCAATCGGTTTCAGTCAGTAGTTGTTAGCTCCTTGATGGCTCCAACAACTCTTCTCGACTGTGGGCCCTCTCATGGCTCCTCAGCACAAAAGGAGCACAAGGGGGAAAGAAAGTCAGACCGCCCCCCCCCCCCCCACTCACCAAATTATCAACAAGGACCTGACCATTGAACAGTAACCCTCAACTTCCAAACACTAGAGGGGTCTGTAATATTTGCCAAAGACTCACCCCACTGGCGCGGTTCACTGCCGCTAATCCAAGTGTCTATATGTTCGGTTTGTAACCCAATGTCAAGTTTGTAACTCATGGTTCTGCCATGCCAACCCTGTCTCTGCAGCCTTTATGTTGAGCCAATGGAACTCTTGTGTTCGGCTTCTAGATGTGCGCAACAACACCCCGCCTACTACTAAGGTTGATGGTGTGGTGCAGTTTTCCAGGACCGTGCATAACTACACAAAAAGTATAGGGCAGTGGGAGGGCGGTCAATGGCTAAAGCTCAATTCTCCCAAGTGACGTGTTGGCAGTAGGTGCCCAAATTTACTTTAGGAGGGATAGTTACAAGCCTCCAGAGATGCGCCTTTGCTCCGTCCCCTTAAAAAAAGTCTGAAGTCTAGAGGTCCCATTTGACTCCGGCATCTCTCTCGGCCTTAGATCTCTGCATGGGTGTCCGATTGCTCTCATCGCGCTGCGCGCTTGACGAAAGGTTGCCCCTTTCTCAATGAGAAGATAAGCACATGGTGGTTGCAGTTATCATGGGATCCACATTTGACGATGCACTTCCCTTTATTTGGACCCATCCAATTATCTTCTCATGTGCCTTGAAGTGGTTCAAATATTTACAACAAGGGGTGGTGAGGGACAGAGTCTCTGAATTAAGCAGAAAGCTCTCACCCAGTCAAGAGATCAGGGCTAGATCCAACACCGTTTTTTAGCTCACTGCACCATCCCAGTTTCAGAACCTGGCTGTATGCAAATTAGTCTGTTCCTGTCCCAGTGCATGATGGGAACAGGGCAAACCAAACTACAAAAGCCAATTCTTACACTGGGAAGGAAACAAGCTCCCGGGGACCGGTTTCTGGCATTACAGCCGTCTTCGGCCCGGTTTGCTTGAATCCTGATGGTGCAATGAGCAAGGGTCTCACATCTGAGAATACCCTTCCACGCTTAGGGTGGACAAAAATATTTACAACAAGGGGTGGTGAGGGACAGAGTCTCTGAATTAAGCAGAAAGCTCTCACCCAGTCAAGAGATCAGGGCTAGATCCAACACCGTTTTTTAGCTCACTGCACCATCCCAGTTTCAGAACCTGGCTGTATGCAAATTAGTCTGTTCCTGTCCCAGTGCATGATGGGAACAGGGCAAACCAAACTACAAAAGCCAATTCTTACACTGGGAAGGAAACAAGCTCCCGGGGACCGGTTTCTGGCATTACAGCCGTCTTCGGCCCGGTTTGCTTGAATCCTGATGGTGCAATGAGCAAGGGTCTCACATCTGAGAATACCCTTCCACGCTTAGGGTGGACAAAAATATTTACAACAAGGGGTGGTGAGGGACAGAGTCTCTGAATTAAGCAGAAAGCTCTCACCCAGTCAAGAGATCAGGGCTAGATCCAACACCGTTTTTTAGCTCACTGCACCATCCCAGTTTCAGAACCTGGCTGTATGCAAATTAGTCTGTTCCTGTCCCAGTGCATGATGGGAACAGGGCAAACCAAACTACAAAAGCCAATTCTTACACTGGGAAGGAAACAAGCTCCCGGGGACCGGTTTCTGGCATTACAGCCGTCTTAGGCCCGGTTTGCTTGAATCCTGATGGTGCAATGAGCAAGGGTCTCACATCTGAGAATACCCTTCCACGCTTAGGGTGGACAAAAATATTTACAACAAGGGGTGGTGAGGGACAGAGTCTCTGAATTAAGCAGAAAGCTCTCACCCAGTCAAGAGATCAGGGCTAGATCCAACACCGTTTTTTAGCTCACTGCACCATCCCAGTTTCAGAACCTGGCTGTATGCAAATTAGTCTGTTCCTGTCCCAGTGCATGATGGGAACAGGGCAAACCAAACTACAAAAGCCAATTCTTACACTGGGAAGGAAACAAGCTCCCGGGGACCGGTTTCTGGCATTACAGCCGTCTTCGGCCCAGTTTGCTTGAATCCTGATGGTGCAATGAGCAAGGGTCTCACATCTGAGAATACCCTTCCACGCTTAGGGTGTGGCAAAAGTATGCAGGCGCTAAGCACCCTCCCCTCTTTGCAGCTCTGCACAGTCTCAAGTTTAAGGTTCTCTCTGTGGTCAATTGTGTCCTCTACGTTCCCGCCTCGCGATAAGTAGCCTCGGTTGTGCCGCTTCGGCTCTTCCACTCTCTGTGTATGTATTTCATCAAGCTTACACAAGCACTCTCAGCTTCTCCGTGGTGTCTCCTTCCTCCTGGAACAGTCTCCAGCAAGTATTCGTTCTTTCTCCCCCCTTATGGCCTTCGTGAGCACCAACAAACCTGGCTGTCTGGCGAAGGCTGAACACCTTAGCGCCATGAAACCGTCTGCAGTCCGTGAGCACTAGAAGGAGCTCGTAACATAACACAACATCACTCCAGAGCGGACGTCCGTGCACTGGCTGAGAATTGAAATATCCATCTACTTCAAATGTCCAGTCATTGGCTGAATGGTAATACGCAATATTACCCTTCTACCAATGATCACATCTTTGAAACACTCTCTCCAGAGCTCGAAATCGGAGTAAGACATTCTGGTGTACATGTAGCTTCCAGCTTTATTTGCTTACGTACGACTATTTGAAAATTGTATAGCCCTCTCAAGATTGTTTTTTAAGTGGCAATTCAGTGCTCACATCCAAACACACTAGTGCAGAGGATCATATGTGGTGACAAATGAAGAGAAACTTTAACAGCCCCTGTAAGTACATGTAGAGCGCTCCTTCCACACTCGTGCACATAGGCATGGCGGGTTCGGCACACACTTCCACTGTAGTGCAGTCCTCACTCCAGCACAAGAGCTCAAACTCAAGACTGGAGCAGATCCTACTCTACTGGTTACGCTGCATCCAGGTACTGCGGCCTGACTGCACCACACCTCACACACACAGCCCCACACCAACAAACATCCTTCCCTTCCCAGTCCACCTCACTATCATACCTTAAAGGGGCCAAAAAAACAGTTCTCTGCACCTCGAACCATCACCAACAATAGGCGTTCTAGATGTCGCTTCGCTTGATGACGTTAGCACGGGCTTCCAGACTACTGTGACATCATTTATGAAGGGGCTGCTTAAACAGAGGCCGCGCCAAGAAACCTCCTTCAAGCCCATACTTGCATGTCCCTGCGCGCCATTCCTCAGGTAGGGAACCAGCGCTTCCTGGCATCGGTGCGAGATAGATCGTAGAACGTTTGTAAAGATACCTATCAGCTGACCATCACGGAAAACGGAATCTCTCACCTAACTAAACACCTGCTGCACAGTTAGTAGGACTTTTTTATGTATAACACAAAAGTTAAATGTTGCATCCTACCAATGTGTCCTAGCAACATGCCTTGTATTCCTTCCATGATTACCGGCATCGGAGGGTTCTGGAGCAGAACCAGAGAGAGGAGGAGACAGTTGCTGGAGACAGGACGGATCTAGAGGTTGTTCCTGTGAACTTCAATAAAGTTCCTACTTGAAATCTATTGTCTGCGCCTCTTAAAAGTTACAACCCAATAATTGTCACAAAAGAACAAAAGCAGTGAGCTGTGTCAGTGCGTGCGTCGATGAGTTGCTCTCACATGGGACTGGGCGAGGGTCAGCTCCTGACAGCTGTGGAACCAGCCAAGGCTTCCAGGGAAGGGAAAGACGCGGTCACATCTACAGGAAGCACCGGTGTCCACAGGACGCACCACGTGCCAGAAATAGAGGCCACATTCAGGGCATTTCCAGTTCAAACCGGCCGTCGCGGCACATTGCACCGTGTGCTTTAATGACACTATTCTGTGAAAATAACGCAGAAACTAGTCATTATTGTAGGCAAAGAAATCCAGCAGAGAAACACCAGCAGACATCAGTCTACACAGGCCTTACGTGATACAAGTAATTATTTCTTCAAGCCTATGCGACCGCGACAGATCCATAGCTCTTCACCCAAGTCCTGTTTCTGTAACATGCATCCCCGGGTTCGTAATTTAAACCACAGACTGTTCCTGAACAGACCCATAAACTACCGGTGAACACGCGCCGGCGATGTACACGTCACTGATGCCCGAAGGCACAGACTGAAATCTCACATGCCGCTTTTAATACAGCCCCAGCCTAGGGCTTTAAGTGGGATGAAAAAACTGAGGGGGTCTCTCTCGAAGGGGCGTGGCTAATATAATTAAGGGCGTGGCTTAAAAACACATCAGCTAAAAGACTGTGCTTAGCATAGTGTGCCGCCCGACTTGTATTTTGCTGTTTCCTTCATTGTATCCAGATATTTGATACTACAAAATAAGTCATACCTACAACCAGGCCCAGCTCTAGGATTCTTGCTCAGGGAGGGCCATGAACAAGATTGGGTGGGCCATGAAGATGAGAATGGGCAGTGTTAAAAAGTATTGCAGCGATCTGACATTTTAGGTACACACATTGTCGACATTTGATGTCTTAACATCAAAACAACCAACTACTGGGGCATCTACTTCGCTTTCCCTGCTGGGTTTCCGCCTATTCATGTGCAGAAACATTCCTGCTGTGTGGTGCAGTAAGCACTCGGACAACGCTGCACACCCCTACCTCATACAATAATGCAGACTTCACCATTATTTATCCTCCCTATCTATGCACATGTTCATTAAAGAAAAACACAGTTAAAACCGCGTTATGGTTTTGACATATCTGTAATACCAGCTCAGCTGCGCCTGGTTCCTTCTCCCATCTGTTTTGAGACCATACAAGTTTTTTCTGAAATATCTCTTTTAATCCCATTGTGGCCTTTAGCAGTCTCCCCTGTAGTGGTAATACTTCCAGCATTCACATCTCCCCTTAATTGAAGGAGTAACAACATCTTGACCTGCTACTATGGAGTTGATAGGGTTTTTGGAGCTTGCATTTGGTTTGCAATGTGTAAATGGTAATCTACTTGTACCAAGTAATCAACTAAGCTTTTCTCAGGATAACAATACTGCAGTGCCCTATACTAAAAAAAACATGCTCGGAATAAACAACACTACACTATGCACAACAGAGCTCTGCTTAGCCACTCATGTAATAAAAAAAGACTTCCACAGGAGTGAAGCGTACTAAGGGTGTGTACGATTAACCTTAAAATACCCATCTTTAAGGCACTGAAACACATCAGATGAGGTGCTTTTGAAAGAAATCGTAGTGCCATGAGGCAAAGTGGATGAGTTGTAGCCTCATCTGTAAGAGGGTTCAGGATATATGTGCTGTTCATTTGTTCATGCAGAAGCTACCACACTGCTAACATCACACTTGTCCCCAGGCCTATAAGAAGCCGATGTTCAGGGGTGAATCAGGGCCAAATATTGGCCTGGGCACCCAAAAACAAGTGGCTCACCTCTGCAGATAATAACGTTTCATGGAACATTGCTTGGTTAGTATCAGGGAGCTAATTTGGGGGAGACATTTGTGGTAAATTAAACTCTTCAAATGTTCCAGGACCATTAACATTATCCACTGTCGGAAACACTAGTATTGCTCTGCAGCACACTCACAAGTCTTCCAACGAATATGTTCGCGAATCAATTGCTCACTCTTTGATCCTCTAAACCATGGGTAATCGCAAACATTTCCCCAGGGGCCAAAAAGCCCAGGCTGTGGTATGCCCAAGAGCCACACCGATACCAGCAATGCGAGGGTCAGGTGATGAAAGGTGCGTGTAGGGGGACGCAATTCAGATGCATGGTGTGGACAATTAACCGCGCCTTCAGGTCACTTCGGTCAGCCACCAGGGCTCTAGTCTCATGCACCAAGGATTATAGTCAAAGCATTAACTTCTAATGTAAAATGTGAAAGGGAAAGAGAAACTCATCTGGTGGCTGAATTGCAAAATGTGAAACCAGAAGACCTAGTATGTAAATGTAAATGTTTTTGTACTTGTATAGCGCACAGCTACCTGCTGTGGGTTTCCCGGCGCTTGTACGAATACCGCAAGGGAACCCTTCCTGGCCTTCCCTACTTGACAAAACTGTGTGATCCTAGGCAGTTGATTAATTTCACTGTGCCTCCTATTTCTTCATTACCACATATGAGAACCCCTTAAAATATACAAGCTCAGGATGTGTGCTGTAGAAAAACTATCTTGTCTTTTATTTAATAAACTATAATGTTGCTTCAATTATATAATAACCAAGGCTACACACAAGGTGCACCTAACAATAGACTTTCCTCTTGATTCACTGATGGCATTGTTTTCAAAAGAATGTGGGTGGCATAAATATTGCTAAGATCATGTAAAAAACTATCACTACCAATAAATGCCTCTCAATGCAGTGATATAATGTGACCTATGTAGTTAAAATGCTCATGCACGTTACCAGAAGACACTTTTTTTGAAGTTTGCAGAGAGTGTATCAGGTTTTTACATGTTTAGTGCAAGATGTCTTTAAAACTAAAGGTGTTCCTAAAGATAAGGTGTCTAGGACAACTTCTTTACTGTTACTTTAGTTATTGTGTAAATAGAGCTTTCTGAATCCATTTCACCTTTAAGAAACCAACCACGCACCTCCGCACCCAACGGCTGCCTCGCCGCTGCTGGAGCAAAGTCACCGAAGACCAGCTGATCACCACCCTCGCCCAGAACCCACCCACCGACCCCACCAACCCAGACGCCGCTGCCTGCAACCTCAGATAGTGGATCGACGACTGCGCCAACACCCTCGCCCGCTCAAGAAACCCTCCAACAGCCATGCCAACAAGAGAGCCACCTGGTTCACCAACGAGCTCCAGACCTCTAAACGTGCATGCCGGAAACTGGAGAAGACATGGCTCCACGAACGCACACCGGACAACCACGCAGTCCACAAGGATGCCACCTGCAGACACCACCACCTCATCAGATTAGCCAAGAGATCCTCCTTCAAAGACCACTTGGATAACAACGCACACAACAGCAAAGAGCTCTTCAGCATCGTAAAGGAATTCTCTAAACCCAGCGCCAACGACATCCCACCCTCACAAGAACTGTCCGACTCACTAGCCATCTTCTTCCACCGCAAGATCACTGACATCCATGACAGCTTCAACAACACGACCGCCCCGACTACGCCAGACTCCCCCTCCCCTGTGAACACCACCAGCGCCAACCGCCTGACCTCCTGGTCCAACGTCAACGACGACGAGACACGCAAGGTCATGAACTCCATCCACTCAGGATCTCCGTCTGACCCGTGCTCACACCAAGTATTCAACAAAGCAGACGCAGCCATCGCACCCCAACTACGGAAAGTCATCAACATCTCCTTCGAAACAGCGAAATTCCCGGAAAGCTGGAAACACGCTGAAATCAACACCCACCTGAAGAATTTTCGGCCCATCTCCCTGCTTCCGTTCCCGGCAAAGGTCATCGAGAAATTCGTCAACATGCAACTGGCTCGCCACCTCGAGGACAACAACATCTTGGACCCATCCCAGTCCGATTCAGACAAAACCACAGCACCGAGACAGCCCTCATCACCGCCACAGACGACATCAGGCGCCAACTAGAAAATGACGAAACATCAGCCCTCATCCTCCTGGACCTGTCAGCCGCCTTCGACACGGTCTGCCATCGCACTCTAAAGACACGCCTCCTAGAAGCCGGATTCCCAGAGAAGGCTCATGACTGGACCACGTCCTTCCTCTCCGGCAGAACCCAGAGCGCCCGCCTCCCACCCTTCTGATCCGAAGCCACCTACATAATCTGCGGCATCCCCCAGGGCTCATCCCTCAGCCCAAAGCTGTTCAACATCCACATGACCCCCCTCGCCCGCCATCACGACCTCAACATCATCTCCTAAGCTGACGACACCCAGCTCATCCTCTCCTTCACCAAGAATCCACACACCACCAAAACCAACCTCCACGAGGGAATGAAGGCCATCGCCGATTGGATGAGGAGCAGCCGTCTGAAGCTGAACTCGGAAAAGACGGAGGTCCTCATCCTCGGACCCACCCCCTCAGCCTGGGACGACTCCTGGTGGCGACCACACTGGGAACAGCACCATCACCCACCGACCATGCACTCAATCTAGGATTCATCCTCGAATCCTCCCTCTCCATGTCCAAGCAAGTCAACGCCGTCTCCTCCTCCTGCTACAACACCCTCCGTATGCTCCGCAGGATCCACAAGTGGATCCCGACCGAAAGAAGAGGAACGGTGACACAAGCCCTGGTAAGCAGCAGACTGGACTACGGCAACGCACTCTACGCAGGAATCCCAGCCAAACACCTACAACGACTACAACACACCCAAAACGCCTCCGCCCGACTGATCGTCAACGTCCCCCGCCGCAGCCACATCACCCCCCACCTGAGAGATCTACACTGGCTCCCCGTCGACAAGAGGATCACCTTCAAGCTCCTCACCCATGCACACTAAGCACTCCACAACGCCGGACCAGCCTACCTGAACAGCAGACTCAGCTTCCACACCCCCACCCGCCAGCTCCGCTCCGCCAGCCTCGCCCTCGCCGCTGTCCCCCGCATCCAACGAACGACCTCCGGCGGCAGATCCTTCTCCTACCTCGCCGTCAAGACCTGGAACACCCTCCCTATCCACATACGGCGGCAGACCCAAGACCTACTCGCCTTCAGAAGACTCCTCAAGACCTGGCTCTTCGAGTAGTAGCAGCCCTCCCTCCCCTCAGCGCCTTGGGACCCTCACGGGTAAGTAGCGCACTTTACAAGTACTCTGATTGATTGATTGATTGAATGTTGCTGCCCTGTCAAGTAAACAGCAGTCCAGTGCTGCTGTTCAGTGGGGTGCCGCAATTAAAGGTCAGGAGGGCCGATTGCGAACCCCAGACCCCACTTTGAGTAACCCTGCTCTAAACCCTTACTCATCCTCCGATCTCTGAGTCCTCTCTCAGCAATCTGGTCCTAAAACTCCTGGCAATTCGTATGGATCCTTGCTGATCTAATCAACGTGACCCCAGAAGCTCATGTGGATCCTCTTGTCTATAGGCTTCTGTTCACACTTAAGAATCCATGGGTACTGGCATCATGAAACCAAGGAACATTCTGGATAGCCTATTGGTGATTTAAACCTCTCCCACACTGGACGTCCCTTTAAAAATGGCGGTCTTGCACGCACTTCGGCCGTCAGAGTCCTACAGAGATTAGCGCGGCTCCCACGTGAGACCCTTAATTTAATTTACGAGACTTCCACGGAAACCTTCTTGGGAAAAAACGAAGGCTCCCTTATTAGCGAATTCCCCCCGCACAATGGGGCATGCGACATAATTATACAAATTACTGCTGGAGACATTTTTACAGGAATAATCTATTTAAAGAGCAAGCTCCCTCGAGACGAGGAGCTCGCACCAGCAGACTCAGTCATACATAAAGCTGCTGAACTAGAAACACGGGCATCCTGCCCCCCCCTGTACCCGCGCAGACGTGACGTAGGCAACCCTGCCATTTTACTCATAACAGAACTCCCCTGGGGCCTTGAAGCAGGTCTGCATACACACGTTCACCCGGAGCATCCCCCCTTCGAGGGACTCCTCGTTGCACACTGCTAGTATCTTGGCAGGCAGACAGACAGCGGCACACTGAGGAACAGACTTTATATAGCGCCGAACCATGTCGGCGCTCATCCACTTCATGGGCAGGCGGACAGACTTGACTGCCAGAATGCATTTATGTGGCCTCACGGAGCACGAACGCTGTTTCAAACCAAGGTTGCACTTGACAATAAAGAAGGGATAAAACATAAATGCAGCTGCATCTCTTCCTAAGAACTATGTCAGATGTACTATTGGGAGAATCGAGGACCTACTTTTTAAGTCTGACTACAGACACATGAAACAACATTATGTTATCAATACTGTACAAATGCGCATTAAGAAATGGCACAGACAGAGTGGGCTCAGGGTGTTTTTGAAGGTTTGCTATGCTTTCTGGGGCTGTCTTTGGAGTGGGTGGCATTTTGCAGATTGTAACAATCTCCAAGTAGTATTGCCATTTGGTTTTGGTGATGGGTGTCTCAAAGCTGGTAGCTTTGAGAAAATGACGTGACGTGCTACCCTTGACCAAGGATTTCAGATATTGTGAGTGCTAAGACTGGCTACATGGTCAACTTCTAGGGAGATTGTGCAGGACAACTGAAGCAGATTGGATGTTTTTAAAACCTGGATCTCTGGTTGGCTGGATAGATGGCCCATTGGCAGGGGATACTTTAAGTGTCAATACTTGCTTTAAGACATTAACCTATCCAAGCATGTACAGGGCACAGATGCTTGTCCAGGGTGACAGAATTAACAATTAATATACATATACGTTTTTCCTGATGAAGTCCTCTCAGTAGGACGAAACGTGTTGACTAGATGTTTTGTATTTGAATAATAAACGGCAGAAGACTCATCTTTATGTCTCTCATGCATTTATGGACGAACTGAAGAACCACTAATTTAATTTGATGGAACCTTCATTTTATTTTAATTTTGTGATTTCCTTTTGTCAATATTATTCTCACACTGTCCAAATGCCCTAGTGTAATTTTGGTCGCACTCCATACTATGTCAATTGTTGCTCTTAATTTGGGGTTCATGACCAGTAGGATTCTCTCGGAGGTGTAGCATTGAGATAAAATACACAAACACTTGTGCAATAGTGGTTAGTCTACTATTGTTCATTTTTTATATTTTCGTTGCAGATTTCTATGACACTCTACTCCACTACACTCGATGATATTCTACAACACTCTACCCCACGAGACTCTTCTCCACAACATTTTACTCCACTCCACTTTACGACACTCCTCTCTACAATACTTCACAACATTCTACTGCACTCCTCTTCATGCCACTCCACTCTAGACCATCTTACTTCACTTTACGCCACTCCATGACACTGCACTCTACAACTTTTGATGCCCCTCCACTCCACGTCACTCCTCTCCACAACCGTCTTCCACAATATGACACTCCACTCCACAGCACTTTCTCCTCTCTGTGCTATGGCACTCTACAACACTATACTCCACTCTATGCCCCTCCACTCTACACCACTCTTCTTTACAGCACTTAACTTCACTCTAAACCACTCCACTCCTCTATGACACAAACAAACACACTAGGAAAACCAATAGTTCTTGCATAGGTGAGACCCATTGGCTTTGCCAATTCTTGTTCATCAGTATCCCCATCTCGTCACCTGTGAAATATTCTCGGCATCCATCTGAGTCCCTGAAGAAGCTGTACATGGCTCAGGAGAGAAAGTGTCTGCAGCACAACATAGAAATCCAGCCCTCCTCCCAAACTCTTGTCCTCTCCTTACCTTTCTCATGCCAAAAGGAATAGTACAAGCACGGAGGGACTACAGAGTAAGAATCCCAGAAAGTGGGCTATGACTGTGGAAGGGGTAACCACTACCGGTTTGATAAACACATTCTAGTTAGGTCACAACACAACTCTAACAGAATCTGTGCTCAGCACAAGGTAGCAATGCCACTTACCCATAGAAATGCATGTTAAGTTCAAGAAGTAACAATAAACATTAAAGTTAAGAACACTACACAGGGTTCTCAAACTAATTTAGAAAAAAGACAATCTAAAAGTCTTATTTTCATGTTACCTATGAATTAAAAAATCTGTAATATGAACACTCAAGCCTCAATAAGTTTTTGATTGATTTCAGCCATAAACCGTGACATTAAATATACTTCGGGTATTTTAAGGATCAATGAACACTGTAAGAAAGCAAACAACTGAATCCAGAATCTACAAAAATCACAAATGCATTTTCTAACAAGACTTGTTATAATCACATCCCTAACATTCAATTAAATCCACGTAAGAGGAATTTCCAGGTGGGAAGCACCGACTTTTGAGACAAAGAACCTCTTCCACCACCTACAGTGCCAAGCGAGGACTACTGCGCCGAACTCCAAGTTTGTTTGGTGCCATTTTTTTAATTGTGTAAATGTTTTCATACCCTTTAATAAAAGAGGATCAGAGACAGACTAGAACCTCCCTTAATAAGGAGTCATGAAAGCAGGTCTTAAACTATCAAACTGCATTAAATGACAAGCAATAACTTGCAGCAGGAACATTTAGCCAATGTGACAATATAGAAACATTCACCAAACAAACCAATAAAAACAACAACTGAAGGGCTTTAGGACCAGATAGAAGTAAAAATAGCAAGAGTGCTGATTCTGATGAGTCTTCAAAAAAGAAGATGGAGAAAAAAGAAGACAGACCACCACATGTAATGGGTGATCCATGAAGGAACAGCCTTAAGGTATGTTAGACTAATTCCAGAAGACAACGGATTAAAACTAAACACCTGGGAAGGAATTACAGAAAATGTTCCGTAATATTAGTTAAGTATTAGAAAAATCTGCATTTAACATTGCATTAACCTCTTCACTGTAATATTTCAACTATACAAATAAGTGTAAAATACCACAGCAAGATACCACAACCTCTAAGAAGCAATGAGTACATCTGTGAACTGACCCCCCAGTTTCCTGTTCCCAATGTCCTGCTCAACTCTAGACTTTGCTCTAAAATACTCAGCAAACATATTTAAAGCAAATGCATTTACCTTGTTTTCTACCAGGGAGATGAGAATCTGCTCCATGATTTCAGACGTTTCGGGGATGGAGCTCTGAATGTGCCCAACAACCACTCCGATGGCCACGCGAGACAACTCGTAGCTCAGGTTTGTGTTCTTACGCACCAGCTCCATCAGTTCTGCGCCCAGCGTTTTGGGGACCAGCACCGCCGCGGATCTGACTTTCAATGGCGACAGGTTGGCCACCATCTTGTTTTTGCTATTGTGATTCACACTGTCAAAGGCTTCTAGCCCGGGGGAAGGAACTGGGGCCACCTTCTTGGTTTGCGTGCTGTTGGGAGTTATGTTTTGAGTTTCAGATGGAACAGGGGGTCCAGGCGCAACCCTCTTGGCCTGCGAGGAGTTTACCACTGCACTCTGTTCCACTGTCCCAGGGGAAGGCAGGCTTGGATCAGGTGGGCGGGATATCGTAGTGTGAATACTCCTACTTGGCACTGGAGGAGGCGTGTTGCTGGGGGTGGATAGTGCCGTTGTAACACAGGAGTTGGATGAACCGGTGTGCAAGGTATCCAGGGAAGCCGTACTCACGGAGGAGGCCCGGGAAACTGGTCTGGTGGTGGCGACTTCAGTTCGATCTGAAACAAAGTCAACAACAAATATGTTTTAAAGGCAGTTAAGGCCTCAAAGCATGAAAACATGCTGCACACTGAAACCAATTTGCAAGAAAGTGTTTATATTTTAGGATCCGCAGAGCTGAAATGCACAGTATGAAAACAGTCCAAGTGCACAGCCTGGAAGAGGGTCTTGGTTTTTAGCACAAGCAGCCGCTGGTGCAGGCCGTTGGCAAAACATTGTCAAGCAAAGGTCCATAAGAAGTGCCTACACTAGGCATAAAGCCCTGTAAAGGAATATATGGAGAAAGGCATCAAGTAAGAGACTGCAGATGACTGGAGTATCGCACAAAGATGTAATCTATGCATAGGCTTAAATTGTAACATAGATTAGGCATCTTTATATTATAGACACAATATCCATATGGGTGCAAATGGCCCTTGCAATATTGAACCCACCCACAATCCCATAAAATTTCACAGATATTAAGGAATGTAACTTCTGCACTATTCAGAGTACTTAATTTACAACCGAATGAACCAACTGTGGCGGAAGTGGGTAAAAGTGCAGTAATTACTCCAATGATTTATGCTTGCTTGTGTGCAGCAATCAGATTGACCCAATGGAAAATGAAAATGTATGATTATTTAACCACAGATTTGCAAATATACGCTATGTGTGGGGTTAAGAAATTTGGCGCTGGAAGGCAATGTATGTGGATGGAAGTATAACTGCACATACTCCCAGCTCTTTGCAATCCATGAGTGGTTGGTGTTGCCTACAACTTGAGGCAGGAGTGAAAAAAAACCACCAGAAAGATTCGGTCTCTTGAAACCTTCACCGTGGGTTCGCCCGTGCTCTCAAGCCCTGCACCTCTAGCAGCGGATCAGCAAACGTAACATACAAACTTCCTGGCCGAAAGCAGTATCCTTCCTGGATAATCCATCGCAAGAGTAAGCACTCCAGAGGGCACGGAGAGAGACCCGGACATGAGACATACTCACCTTAGTAATGGGTATGTTCCTTCAAAATGCCAGTGGCTCTGCCCTAGCTCTAGCTGAATGAGCATTAAAGTCTCAAAACCACTGGGCTTCCCCAAGTGACACATTAGAGTATCTATCTGGCAACGATGACTGGAGTAGCCTCATCACTAGAGTTAAGTCCGTCACAGTGATGCGACAGGCAAGCATTGGTTCTAAATAAAGTCTTAATGCATTTAGATTGTGCACAACTTCATCATCTGGAGAGACATGAAACATCCAATTATTTCGTCTCGGACGTTGAAAACCAACAGGACTTAAGGGATGAAAGATGGGACCATATGGAAGGCCATCTTGTCTTTATGGAAGACAGTGTAAGGATCTTCGTTGGTCAAGCCTGAAGTTTGGTATCGCTTTGAGCGGAGATGAAAGTGATCAAAAAGTATGCCTTGTGGTAAGATGATAAAGTCCAAGTGGACATTGGTTTTAAAAGACATGTGCATGACCAAGGCTACCAATAAAATTAAATTAATCACCAAAATTAGACAACCTTGGGTCTCTATGTGCCTTTCAGAGGAAAAGATGCTGCCCAGCTCTGTTGACCCTGGCCACAACAGAAGAAAGATAGTTCTAGAAGGAATCCATTCAGTGCCCGGGTGAGATTAGCGCTTTACAAGATCACTTAACATAACATTTGAATTTCTACAGAATCACTTAAGAGAGGAAAGTCACAACATCATTTCGAGTAACAAGAAGGGGTTTATTCTTCTCTGACTGGCAGAGGGCAGAAGGGTAAGCAATTTCTAATATACAGCTTTTTGAGGATTCTTTTTTGGGGAAACACCTACGTCATTGTTAGATGGCAAGGTGAGGATAGGCTACCTTCCTTAGGAACGAGACCCTAAATTTAGCTATGGTAAGGATAAGAGATGTTGGTCTACACTTTATTTTAAATTCTGCAGCATTCAAGTTGAAACCACAGTGCATGAAGCACAGTCCTTCTGTATGGCACAGTTCGTTCATGTCTTCGTGATCACTTTCCTATCCGTCCATGCACGACTTCACTCTAACTCCAAGCTGTTATCACGCGTCCAGCATATCTATAAGGGCCGTATTTCATCTCCTCCCTTAAGCTTGAAATGACATCTCTCTACCCTTGAAGGCCACCTGAAGCTACCTGCAGTTGCAAAAATCCATTAAAACCTTTTTTTTGCTGATTATTTTTCAAGCAGTTTTTATCACCGCCCCTCCTGACACCAAGAAGCCTTGGGGAGAATGTTGCGCTTTACAAATAAAGAATTGACTTGGCCGCCTATCACTTCAGCGCAGGCTGCCTATCTCGATTGAATGAAGGTCAGATGATTTTGATGAGTCTGTTGTCCTCTAGTAGGGATGCATATAGGGCGTGAGAAAGTTATTTCGGAGCTGAAGCAGAATTTACTCAAGTGGGTCAAGCAATGTCCATGCATGGAGACTCACAGTGGCAGCCTGGATCTTGCAACTGCATGCTTAAAATGAGCCAGCAGGTGGAGTGTTATCAATAGATGTTTGAGGCTGATTTGATATCTTTAGGAGAGGTTGTAAGAGTGTCTTTGCACTGGTGGATGCATGATCATCATAGTGTTGTGAGTGGCCCGGCTCGTTTCCTGGTCTCCGATAGTTCATTTCCAAGCTAGGATTAATTGCAACCAGGGCAGGTTGGTAGTAGGGTTCACATTCTTCCATATGGAATGAGCTGAACTGTCCCTAAATAGTCTAGAACTGACAGGCACCAGTCTCATATCCCTCATCCATGAGGCAGAACTTCTGGTGTATGGAGAGTCTTCAGACGATTCCCTTGCCCTGTTCATATTAAAGGCCTAGTTCATTAAGGTTAAATCCTGGAAGAGTGAACCTGTGCACACGGTCCAGGGTAGGGATGAAGGGAGTGCAGTCGCCTGGTTTGAAAGGCTCCTGTGCACGGTGCAGACTTCAGTTGTGTCTTGAGGCCTGTTACCAGGGCGTTGCCCCTACCGATGCACAAGGGAACAATGGTCTGTACTGAGGAGTAGAAGTTGTCGGCCGGAAGGAAAAGACTGGTTTTGCACCGCATGCTGAACTGGGACCACAGTCTTTTACTTCGTATAGCCCTGGATTAGAGTGCATGGTTTTAGTGCTGGTTGAAAAGTAGGGAGGAAGCCAGCCTTCCAGCTTCATGCTACTCAACCATGCCTAAACCAGAGGTCCGGGTGGGCAACCAATCCGGAGGACAAACTCCATTTTGGTAGTCTGGAGTTTAAGGCATTTTATTGGAGAACAGTTCTGAATCGTGCCCACTTATGATCTGAACTGAAAGAAGGGTGATGTTTTCATACATCATCCAGCCATGTACCCTAGCCCATCCAACCCTCAATAGCACACCCTCAAACAAAACAGTGCAACGCTGCCCTCACCTTTCACGGGTGCGGTCTTCTGAGTGTTCTTGTACTGCTTCTCTGGTGGGGGTGGGGTAACTGGGGCAGCACGTCGAGGCTGTGGCGGAACCTAGACAACATTTCACACCCATGAATACTTTCAAGAAACTGGCAAATGTTCCTGCTCTTCCAAACAAACATTTTTTGCAAGATTGTTTTATTCTCACAACTAACAGAACAGTGTAATTCCATCAACAAAACAGCATAATTCCATCAACAAAACAGCATAAAATCAATGCAGACACACTCCTCTCTCTACCCCTCTAATACACAGCAATCCTAACTTCGCACAAAAGTAATATTCAAGACATGCTGACTAGAGTTAGAAGACCGCTTTGGAAAGCCTACACCTATCACTGCAGGCTTCTCTGGTTAATATTATTCCAATCTAATTCGCAAATGCTCACCATTGGCTTTGATTCAACATCACATCGCATGTACATCAAGCATGTGGCATTAGCACTCGACATAGTCAATACGGAGGCTGGGCACACCCATGGTGCCACCACAGGTAGTATCCAGCATCTCATCAGGCCATATTCGAATGACCCTTAGATCAACATCTATCCTGCTACAAGAACACGCCATGAGGTCTTGGTTGACCAAACTAAGTGCGCAGTGCTCGGTTTAAGCTGGAGCACAAGCAATATTCAATAAGATTGGAATGAAGTAGGGGTGGGCGGAATTTGCGTAGTCGCGCTATGCAAAGCTCAGCGAAACGGTAAAAAATCTCAGCGAGCATGCAAAAGTTCCGCAAACACGGGCAATTGCTTGTTCCGCCCATCCGCGATGCTCATTTCCTGTTTGCGAATGCCGTTTGCATGCTCAGGGAGAAATATCTTGCAAACACGCATTTTGAAAGCACGAACAAGCAAAAAATTCCACGAAGCCGCGGAAGTTTTGGAAATTCTTCGTTCTCCGCGGAACGCAAAATTACCCAAATTCCTCGCGCGGAACGGAATTTACCACACAGGCCTAGAAAAAAGACCAAGGAGCATGACTTCCTCATCGTAACAATGGAACAATAGACACTCCTAGTTCACTGTCGTAAATTAGAATGTTATATTGTTAGTCCAATTCCATAAAAGGATATCGGCCCTCACGCAGGGTACAGTAGCGGGCATCATAAGGCTCCTCTTCACACTACTAAGGTTACTGCTGTGGGCTACAAACCTCTTGAGAAGGGCGCTCCTGGTGTAGATGGAAGAAACAAGAGGGGAATCTCTATGGGATAATGTGTGAGGCCAAGACTTAGAAGTGATTTACACACTAAGTTGAGAGTGGACACAGCAAACACAAAGTTAGTGAAAAAATTATTTTCCACATTAGGAAGGGATGTCTTTTCCATTCGTTCTCTAGGCGAGAAATGGGTGGCCTAAAAATATTCCCCAAAAACAAGCTTTTTACTTTCTGTGACACTCTTTTGGGTGGATACTCGGTTTAAAAGCAGAATATCCCCAGGCTTTAGACTGGATCCGGAAGATTTAAACAGCATTACTCCTGCGCACCATTATGTGGCGCCACGCAGCTCCTCGTTGACCTCTTTTCACCTTGCACATGGCTATGGAGTTGCAAGTAAGCCCCACACCTGTACATCAAAGTCAGTTTCTTTAACTCTGTCCACACCCTCGGACACTGAGACCAACAATATTAAGACGTATCAGCTTGCATATATCTAATCTGGGATTTTTCCACAGTATGTAGAGGGAAGATGTTGGTGGGGAATCTGTGGTTAGATCGAGTATTCACCAGAAAAAGCATGATAAAAGGTAAGCAAGTTGTTCTTCTGATGGATACTTTTAATCACAGGTTTCTCACCTTTAAAATAGGTACCAAAGCAGCACCTTCCACAGTGGATGGTCTGTGGAATCACTCTTCCCACAATTCCTGCTGGACCGAAAGGACTCAATGCTCTTCCTTTCGAAACTGGCTGTCAAGACAGTAGTGCTTTGTTAACGTGTGTACGGACAGGTGCTCTGCCTGCCAGAACTGTAGTAGCAGCCATGGTGGAATGGGCCCTCAACCCCTCCAGAGGCAGTTTATTGTGAAAAGAAGTCACTACTTTCTGCAAAAAGAGCACCTTGATACTCACACCACTTTGTCTGGGAAAGGGATGGTGTAGGGCACCTGGACCGAAATAGAAGGAGATTTAAGTTCACTCCTGCAATGAGCCAGACTCACCACAACCAGAAACACAGTCTTCAGAGTCAGGAGACGCTGCAGACAGTGGCGCATGGATAAGAATGGAGGGCCTATGAGGAAAGTGAAGAATAAATTAAGACCCAGATGTTTAATCACAAGTGGTTTGGTGGTAAATAAATGAGAAACCTTTTAGGAACCTCCTTACAGCGGGTGATTTGAACATCGACAGCTGGTCTGGAAAACATAAAAAGACCAAAAGGGACAACCAGTAACCTTTAATGGTGCCCACTCCAAGTTTTTTATGGGCCAAGTAAAAAACACAAATAATAAGATATCCAAACATCTTGGCCTATAATTGGCCAGTATTGAATGTGCCATACCAGGATGCAAACTTGTCCCAGTGCCCGGCACAGAGACTTTCCAGAGGGGCATTAAGCTGCAAGGATAACATCCACAACCTTGTGAGGAAGACTGAACGCCATCAACTGTTGAGGTTGAATCTGCATTCATGGAGGTAAAGATTGTGCACAACTCTGTGCAGGACCCTGTACTGCTGCTGCAGCAGTACATCTTCTCGAAGCAGTAGCCTGATCGGAGGACAGATGCTCATGCCCGGACGTCAAGAGGACAATACTCTCCTGGCCCAATCCAGAGCCACTCGGATGACGTGGGCCTGGTCATTCTTGATCTTTTGCAGAACTCAGTGAGGAGAGGCAGCGGTGAAATGTGGCACAGGATTCCCAATTGAAATAGACAGGCATGTAACAAGCATTTGCGCTGGTCATCGTACACTAATGGAATTGCTCACAAAAAAATAGAATTATGTGGCTAATTGTATTGTAATTTAATGTATAAAATGTATGAAGTGTATACGTAATTTTTATATCCATATTTATTTTATTACAGGTGTTGTAATTTCCTGAAGAAGGCGTTTTTGTACGCCGAAACGCGCGTCGATAATTACGACTGTAATGATTATTATTGTAGTTTGTATTTTTTAATTTAAAATTTTCTTATTGAAGTCTTTGATGTATTGTTACAATAATCCTTTTTTAACATTGTACGAGGTATACACTATATACAATAAAAATATACTGTATTTTTTAGATATTGTGTGGTTAGTTTTTTGTGAGCCGTCCATGAAGTAGTGTCAGCTTCATTTAATAATTGCCTAGGAACTATATTTACTTACACTGTTATTTTCCCTGTCCTAGGAATTCCTTGACTCAGTTTTCAGGGGGCCTTTGATATTCACAAGTACAGGATTCCCATACATGGGACTCCACTGTACCTGAAATGCATCTCAGAGAGAGAGCCTTCTTGGAAAACTCCAGTGCACTAAAGTTTTGATATTTTTACATTCTCTGTAGTCTTATGTTGACCATGCACTGAAACAGCTGACAGCTGGTCATCGCCCTTTCTGCAATTGCAAATAAGGCACTGGAGCAGCTGTCACCTGTATTTGGCCTTTCTTGGGCTTCAAAATGTTGTAGGGTTAATTGGACTACCCTGCACCGGCACTATGCACCACCTTGAGAATGCAGCTTGGTCAGCTCTCCTGGGCCAACCGGTCTCTCCACTTTTCCTTTTCGTCTTATTGGGCCATCTTCAAAGTGTGCTCTGTTGACTTCCACGGAGGCTACCCAAATAAGAAAGGGGTGATGTGTTGATGAGGGACATGGAGGCTACATAAGTATGAATGGAGCTTGTTGGTTCATTTCAATTTGCTGAGCTTCCACCCGCAAATGACTAAGAGCCTGATGGGTAGAAACTGCATCCGCAAGCTTCATTCAGGACCTCTAATCCAGCTAAGAAAAGAACGCACTGGGGCAGCACTACACCAGTTTTAGGTTTAAGTGACAAATGAACTTTCTTCAAGACCTAAAATTGCAATTCTTTACTACCACATAGTGTGCTTTGGCTCTGCCCCACAGGAGCTGCTGCCTGTTTGGTTTATCATTCTACCTGCCATGGAGTGCCAGCATTACAATTCACAAGGTACTCTTTCACACCTCAAACGTACAGAGCATCAACACAACATTTTTATCTCATGGATGCATTGTATGTATGCAGCAATCGTTTTTTTTTGGTTTGTTTTTTCACTGCAGCAGGTTTTTGGTTAAATAATTTAGCCGGAAGTCAAAATGCAAGGCAGACTTATTGGGTTTGTCAATGCTTTTGAGAGGTGTCAATAAGGCCTTGTGGTGTGGGTTTATGAGGGCTTGTGTGACTGACTGTGGACGAATGTGGCCACCTCGAATTGGCCAGTAGAAGGAGATGCATTCGGACTTCAACCCTCCACCTTAACCAATAGCAGGGGGGGGGGGGATAGTGCCAAACACGCTCCACCTTGTCAAAGGGCAGGAAGAGTTTGTTTTGTCCATCTCCCCACCACTTGCAAGGATTCGGCTACTTGGGTCCCAGTGCCAATCACTTGCGAGGATTCCGCTACTTGTGTCCCACTGCTTATCACTTGCTGCAAGGATTCTGCTACCTGTGTCCCACTGCTCATCACTTGCTGCAAGGATTCCGCTACTTGTGTCCCACTGCTTATCACTTGCTGCAAGGATTCGGATACTTGGGTCCCAGTGCCAATCACTTGCGAGGATTCTGCTACTTGTGTCCCACTGCTCATCACTTGCTGCAAGGATTCTGCTACCTGTGTCCCACTGCTCATCACTTGCTGCAAGGATTCTGCTACTTGTGTCCCACTGCTCATCACTTGCTGCAAGGATTCTGCTACTTGTGTCCCGCTGCTCATCACTTGCTGCAAGGATTCTGCTACTTGTGTCCCACTGCTTATCACTTGCTGCAAGGATTCTGCTACTTGTGTCCCTCTGCTCATCACTTGCTGCAAGGATTCTGCTACCTGTGTCCCACTGCTCATCACTTGCTGCAAGGATTCTGCTACTTGTGTCCCACCGCTCATCACCTGCAAGGATTCTGCTACCTGTGTCCCACTGCTTCACACTTGCTGCAAGGATTCTGCTACTTGTGTCCCACTGCTCATCACCTGCAAGGATTCTGCTACTTGTGTCCCACTGCTTATCACTTGCTGCAAGGATTCTGCTACTTGTGTCCCTCTGCTCATCACTTGCTGCAAGGATTCTGCTACCTGTGTCCCACTGCTCATCACTTGCTGCAAGGATTCCGCTACTTGTGTCCCACTGCTTATCACTTGCTGCAAGGATTCTGCTACTTGTGTCCCGCTGCTCATCACCTGCAAGGATTCTGCTACTTGTGTCCCGCTGCTCATCACTTGCTGCAAGGATTCTGCTACTTGTGTCCCACTGCTCATCACTTGCTGCAAGGATCTGCTACTTGTGTCCCACTGCTCATCACTTGAAAGGATTCTGCTACTTGTGTCCCGCTGCTCATCACTTGCTGCAAGGATTCTGCTACTTGTGTCCCACTGCTCATCACTTGCTGCAAGGATTCTGCTACTTGTGTCCCGCTGCTCATCACTTGCTGCAAGGATCTGCTACTTGTGTCCCACTGCTCATCACTTGAAAGGATTCTGCTACTTGTGTCCCACTGCTTATCACTTGCTGCAAGGATTCTGCTACTTGTGTCCCGCTGCTCATCACCTGCAAGGATTCTGCTACTTGTGTCCCGCTGCTCATCACTTGCTGCAAGGATTCTGCTACTTGTGTCCCACTGCTCATCACTTGCTGCAAGGATCTGCTACTTGTGTCCCACTGCTCATCACTTGAAAGGATTCTGCTACTTGTGTCCCACCGCTCATCACCTGCAAGGATTCCGCTACTTGTGTCCCACTGCTTATCACTTGCTGCAAGGATTCTGCTACCTGTGTCCCTCTGCTCATCACTTGCTGCAAGGATTCTGCTACCTGTGTCCCACTGCTCATCACTTGCTGCAAGGATTCTGCTACTTGTATCCCACTGCTCATCACTTGCTGCAAGGATTCTGCTACCTGTGTCCCACTGCTCATCACTTGCTGCAAGGATTCCGCTACTTGTGTCCCACTGCTTATCACTTGCTGCAAGGATTCTGCTACTTGTGTCCCGCTGCTCATCACCTGCAAGGATTCTGCTACTTGTGTCCCGCTGCTCATCACTTGCTGCAAGGATTCTGCTACTTGTGTCCCACTGCTCATCACTTCCTGCAAGGATCTGCTACTTGTGTCCCACTGCTCATCACTTGAAAGGATTCTGCTACTTGTGTCCCGCTGCTCATCACTTGCTGCAAGGATTCTGCTACTTGTGTCCCGCTGCTCATCACTTGCTGCAAGGATTCTGCTACTTGTGTCCCGCTGCTCATCACTTGCTGCAAGGATTCTGCTACTTGTGTCCCGCTGCTCATCACTTGCTGCAAGGATTCTGCTACTTGTGTCCCGCTGCTCATCACCTGCAAGGATTCTAATGCTTGTGTCCCGCTGCTCATCACTTGAAAGGATTCTGCTACTTGTGTCCCACTGCTCATCACTTGCTGCAAGGATTCTGCTACTTGTGTCCCACTGCTCATCACTTGCTGCAAGGATCTGCTACTTGTGTCCCGCTGCTCATCACCTGCAAGGATTCTGCTACTTGTGTCCCACTGCTCATCACCTGCAAGGATTCTGCTACTTGCGTCCCGCTGCTCATCACCTGCAAGGATTCTGCTACTTGTGTCCCGCTGCTCATCACTTGAAAGGATTCTGCTGCTTGTGTCCCGCTGCTCATCACTTGAAAGGATTCTGCTACTTGTGTCCCGCTGCTCATCACTTGCTGCAAGGATTCTGCTACTTGTGTCCCACTGCTCATCACTTGCTGCAAGGATCTGCTACTTGTGTCCCGCTGCTCATCACCTGCAAGGATTCTGCTACTTGTGTCCGGCTGCTCATCACTTGCTGCAAGGATTCTGCTACCTGTGTCCCACTGCTCATCACTTGCTGCAAGGATTCTGCTACTTGTGTCCCAATGCTCATCACCTGCAAGGATTCTGCTGCTTGTGTCCCACTGCTCATCACCTGCAAGGATTCTGCTACTTGTGTCCCGCTGCTCATCACCTGCAAGGATTCTGCTACTTGTGTCCCGCTGCTCATCACTTGCTGCAAGGATTCTGCTACCTGTGTCCCACTGCTCATCACCTGCAAGGATTCTGCTACTTGTGTCCCGCTGCTCATCACCTGCAAGGATTCTGCTACTTGTGTCCCGCTGCTCATCACTTGCAAGGATTCTGCTGCTTGTGTCCCACTGCTCATCACCTGCAAAGATTCTGCTACTTGTGTCCCGCTGCTCATCACCTGCAAGGATTCTGCTACTTGTGTCCCGCTGCTCATCACCTGCAAGGATTCTGCTACTTGTGTCCCGCTGCTCATCCCTTGCTGCAAGGATTCTGCTACTTGTGTCCCAATGCTCATCACCTGCAAGGATTCTGCTGCTTGTGTCCCACTGCTCATCACCTGCAAGGATTCTGCTACTTGTGTCCCGCTGCTCATCACCTGCAAGGATTTTGCTACTTGTGTCCCGCTGCTCATCACTTGCTGCAAGGATTCTGCTACTTGTGTCCCACTGCTCATCACTTGCTGCAAGGATCTGCTACTTGTGTCCCGCTGCTCATCACCTGCAAGGATTCTGCTACTTGTGTCCCGCTGCTCATCACTTGCTGCACGGATTCTGCTACCTGTGTCCCACTGCTCATCACTTGCTGCAAGGATTCTGCTACTTGTGTCCCAATGCTCATCACCTGCAAGGATTCTGCTGCTTGTGTCCCACTGCTCATCACCTGCAAGGATTCTGCTACTTGTGTCCCGCTGCTCATCACCTGCAAGGATTCTGCTACTTGTGTCCCGCTGCTCATCACTTGCTGCAAGGATTCTGCTACCTGTGTCCCACTGCTCATCACCTGCAAGGATTCTGCTACTTGTGTCCCGCTGCTCATCACCTGCAAGGATTCTGCTACTTGTGTCCCGCTGCTCATCACTTGCAAGGATTCTGCTGCTTGTGTCCCACTGCTCATCACCTGCAAAGATTCTGCTACTTGTGTCCCGCTGCTCATCACCTGCAAGGATTCTGCTACTTGTGTCCCGCTGCTCATCACCTGCAAGGATTCTGCTACTTGTGTCCCGCTGCTCATCACCTGCAAGGATTCTGCTACTTGTGTCCCGCTGCTCATCACTTGAAAGGATTCTGCTACTTGTGTCCCGCTGCTCATCCCTTGCTGCAAGGATTCTGCTGCTTGTGTCCCACTGCTCATCACCTGCAAAGATTCTGCTACTTGTGTCCCGCTGCTCATCACCTGCAAAGATTCTGCTACTTGTGTCCCGCTGCTCATCACCTGCAAGGATTCTGCTACTTGTGTCCCGCTGCTCATCACCTGCAAGGATTCTGCTACTTGTGTCCCACTGCTCATCACCTGCAAGGATTCTGCTACTTGTGTCCCGCTGCTCAGCACCTGCAAGGATTCTGCTACTTGTGTCCCGCTGCTCATCCCTTGCTGCAAGGATTCTGCTACTTGTGTCCCAATGCTCATCACCTGCAAGGATTCTGCTACTTGTGTCCCGCTGCTCATCACTTGCTGCAAGGATTCTGCTACTTGTGTCCCACTGCTCATCACTTGCTGCAAGGATCTGCTACTTGTGTCCCGCTGCTCATCACCTGCAAGGATTCTGCTACTTGTGTCCCGCTGCTCATCACTTGCTGCAAGGATTCTGCTACCTGTGTCCCACTGCTCATCACTTGCTGCAAGGATTCTGCTACTTGTGTCCCAATGCTCATCACCTGCAAGGATTCTGCTGCTTGTGTCCCACTGCTCATCACCTGCAAGGATTCTGCTACTTGTGTCCCGCTGCTCATCACCTGCAAGGATTCTGCTACTTGTGTCCCGCTGCTCATCACTTGCTGCAAGGATTCTGCTACCTGTGTCCCACTGCTCATCACCTGCAAGGATTCTGCTACTTGTGTCCCACTGCTCATCACCTGCAAAGATTCTGCTACTTGTGTCCCGCTGCTCATCACTTGCAAGGATTCTGCTGCTTGTGTCCCACTGCTCATCACCTGCAAGGATTCTGCTACTTGTGTCCCGCTGCTCATCACCTGCAAGGATTCTGCTACTTGTGTCCCGCTGCTCATCACCTGCAAGGATTCTGCTACTTGTGTCCCGCTGCTCATCACCTGCAAGGATTCTGCTACTTGTGTCCCGCTGCTCATCACTTGCAAGGATTCTGCTACTTGTGTCCCGCTGCTCATCACCTGCAAGGATTCTGCTACTTGTGTCCCGCTGCTCATCACCTGCAAGGATTCTGCTGCTTGTGTCCCACTGCTCATCACCTGCAAGGATTCTGCTACTTGTGTCCCACTGCTCATCACCTGCAAGGATTCTGCTACTTGTGTCCCGCTGCTCATCACTTGCTGCAAGGATTCTGCTACCTGTGTCCCACTGCTCATCACTTGCTGCAAGGATTCTGCTACTTGTGTCCCACTGCTCATCACTTGCTGCAAGGATTCTGCTACTTGTGTCCCACTGCTCATCACTTGCTGCAAGGATTCTGCTGCTTGTGTCCCACTGCTCATCACCTGCAAGGATTCTGCTACTTGTGTCCCACTGCTCATCACCTGCAAGGATTCTGCTACTTGTGTCCCGCTGCTCATCACTTGCTGCAAGGATTCTGCTACCTGTGTCCCACTGCTCATCACTTGCTGCAAGGATTCTGCTACTTGTGTCCCACTGCTCATCACTTGCTGCAAGGATTCTGCTACTTGTGTCCCACTGCTCATCACCTGCAAGGATTCTGCTACTTGTGTCCCGCTGCTCATCACTTGCTGCAAGGATTCTGCTACCTGTGTCCCACTGCTCATCACTTGCTGCAAGGATTCTGCTACTTGTGTCCCACTGCTCATCACTTGCTGCAAGGATTCTGCTACCTGTGTCCCACTGCTCATCACTTGCTGCAAGGATTCTGCTACTTGTGTCCCACTGCTCATCACTTGCTGCAAGGATTCTGCTACTTGTGTCCCGCTGCTCATCACTTGCTGCAAGGATTCTGCTACTTGTGTCCCAATGCTCATCACCTGCAAGGATTCTGCTGCTTGTGTCCCGCTGCTCATCACCTGCAAGGATTCTGCTACTTGTGTCCCGCTGCTCATCACTTGCTGCAAGGATTCTGCTACTTGTGTCCCGCTGCTCATCACTTGCAAGGATTCTGCTGCTTGTGTCCCACTGCTCATCACCTGCAAAGATTCTGCTACTTGTGTCCCGCTGCTCATCACTTGAAAGGATTCTGCTACTTGTGTCCCGCTGCTCATCACTTGAAAGGATTCTGCTACTTGTGTCCCGCTGCTCATCACTTGAAAGGATTCTGCTACTTGTGTCCCACTGCTCATCACTTGCTGCAAGGATTCTGCTACTTGTGTCCCACTGCTCATCACTTGCTGCAAGGATTCTGCTACTTGTGTCCCAATGCTCATCACCTGCAAGGATTCTGCTGCTTGTGTCCCGCTGCTCATCACTTGCAAGGATTCTGCTACTTGTGTCCCGCTGCTCATCACTTGCTGCAAGGATTCTGCTACCTGTGTGCCACTGCTCATCACTTGCTGCAAGGATTCTGCTACTTGTGTCCCACTGCTCATCACTTGCTGCAAGGATTCTGCTACTTGTGTCCCACTGCTCATCACTTGCTGCAAGGATTCTGCTACTTGTGTCCCGCTGCTCATCACTTGCAAGGATTCTGCTGCTTGTGTCCCACTGCTCATCACCTGCAAAGATTCTGCTACTTGTGTCCCGCTGCTCATCACTTGAAAGGATTCTGCTACTTGTGTCCCGCTGCTCATCACTTGAAAGGATTCTGCTACTTGTGTCCCGCTGCTCATCACTTGAAAGGATTCTGCTACTTGTGTCCCACTGCTCATCACTTGCTGCAAGGATTCTGCTACTTGTGTCCCACTGCTCATCACTTGCTGCAAGGATTCTGCTACTTGTGTCCCAATGCTCATCACCTGCAAGGATTCTGCTACTTGTGTCCCGCTGCTCATCACCTGCAAGGATTCTGCTACTTGTGTCCCGCTGCTCATCACCTGCAAGGATTCTGCTGCTTGTGTCCCGCTGCTCATCACTTGCAAGGATTCTGCTACTTGTGTCCCGCTGCTCATCACTTGCTGCAAGGATTCTGCTACCTGTGTCCCACTGCTCATCACTTGCTGCAAGGATTCTGCTGCTTGTGTCCCGCTGCTCATCACCTGCAAGGATTCTGCTACTTGTGTCCCGCTGCTCATCACCTGCAAGGATTCTGCTGCTTGTGTCCCACTGCTCATCACCTGCAAGGATTCTGCTACTTGTGTCCCACTGCTCATCACCTGCAAGGATTCTGCTACTTGTGTCCCGCTGCTCATCACCTGCAAGGATTCTGCTACTTGTGTCCCGCTGCTCATCACCTGCAAGGATTCTGCTACTTGTGTCCCACTGCTCATCACCTGCAAGGATTCTGCTACTTGTGTCCCACTGCTCATCACCTGCAAGGATTCTGCTACTTGTGTCCCGCTGCTCATCACCTGCAAGGATTCTGCTGCTTGTGTCCCGCTGCTCATCACTTGCAAGGATTCTGCTACTTGTGTCCCGCTGCTCATCACTTGCTGCAAGGATTCTGCTACCTGTGTCCCACTGCTCATCACTTGCTGCAAGGATTCTGCTGCTTGTGTCCCGCTGCTCATCACCTGCAAGGATTCTGCTACTTGTGTCCCGCTGCTCATCACCTGCAAGGATTCTGCTGCTTGTGTCCCACTGCTCATCACCTGCAAGGATTCTGCTACTTGTGTCCCACTGCTCATCACCTGCAAGGATTCTGCTACTTGTGTCCCGCTGCTCATCACCTGCAAGGATTCTGCTACTTGTGTCCCGCTGCTCATCACCTGCAAGGATTCTGCTGCTTGTGTCCCACTGCTCATCACCTGCAAGGATTCTGCTACTTGTGTCCCACTGCTCATCACCTGCAAGGATTCTGCTACTTGTGTCCCGCTGCTCATCCCTTGCTGCAAGGATTCTGCTACTTGTGTCCCAATGCTCATTACTTGAAAGGATTCTGTCATCCGACAACCCGGTGCCACTCATAAGTGCCTTCACCTTGGTTTACAGAATATTGTCAGACACACTGGAATTTTGCTCCACTTTCTGCTCCATTCCTGGTCTTCAATTCCTGTACTGATGCACTCAGATGTATTGAGGGATGTGTGAGTCACAGATCAAAGAGAGGGGCATACAGGACAAATCATTACTCTCACAGACAAGTCCTGCTCCAGGAGGCAGGGGAGGTGGCCTTAAGGCTTTGGTTCCAGGCACCACAGCTGCAAAATGCAGACTCACTACAGAGACAGGACAGGGATACCCACTCAAATCTTCAATCTGACTGGACAGACCTCTGCAGAGTAAACCTGCAAAAGCAGCAACCACCATGCAGTATGCAAAAAAGGAAGTAAAACTCTGATCTCTACATAAAACAGGCAAAGCAGAAAAACGTTCATAGCATAGGAAGTGAAAGTGAGGCAGAGTGGCAAGAGGGTTGCCCTGGACCCTTTAGCACATGTGAACTTTGAGTAAATGTACATGAATACCTGTATGGTGCATACAGCTAACATTTGACGATCCTGAATGGCACTGCGTAGATGAACCCGTTAGGTACTGCTATAAAACAGCCAAGTTTCCAAAAGCCTACTTTAAAGACATTCTACTCGTTTCGAATAACTAAACTGGAAGATTGTATTACTTGTGACTAACTGCAAAAAAAATAATTTAAAAAAAATGAAGTTACTGTTCCATGCTTGATGACTTGAGACACAGCCATGACACTATTTGTCCATCAAGCACTGAAAATATCTGCATGCTCAAACATCATCCATGTAGGCCACTAGGGGGCAGAATAGTCAGATTAGAGCAGGACAATACCTGGTAGGGGCAGTCTTCATTCTGGAACTCTGAGGTTGGCAGGCTGTGATGTCGCTCATAGCCCGTACGGCAAATGCCATTGGCTTGGCGTGGTGCATCCAAATGGTGATCACTTGAGGACAAGGTCATGCTCCTCCTCTGACTCGATGGCGAGTGGTTCTTCCGAGACAAGATCTCCTTTCGGTGGTGGATGAGCTTTCTAATTGGGAAAGATAGACATAAAGGAAATACTAAAGGGATGAAGGCATTCTTCCGTCAATGCACAGTCATGCAAATTGATCACCTACGTACAGTGTAGCGCTCCTATAGCTAAAAATCTGCTCTTAGGTGATCAAATGGTACGTAGAGCCCCAACACCAGCAGCTGAAGAATCATGGTCTATGGCAATGGTTGTATGTATGTACAGCACAGGTAAAAGTTTTTCTTTTTTTTTGTGCCATACAAATTTGCCTGAATCTTCCTTCCAAATCCACTAGCATAGCCTTGGCCATACGTTTTTTGTCCCCAGAGTCTGCAATCTATAGAAATGTACTAAGTTATGTACTTCTGGGATTCAGATCATGCAAGGCGGGTTGAGATCATATTTCACTGTCAATAAGTGTTTTAAAAAAATTGGGAAAATGCTTGACACAAAATGGCTGAAAAATCGGTGTGCATCGAAACGAAACGAATGTAAGAAAAATACACAGAGCACCTCGCCCACCAAGGAGGCCGTCTTCCGAACACTCATAAATATAGATTTAGACACATAGGCCAATGTTGATAATGGCAAATTAAAAATGGTGACTTCCGCAACTGGTGCTCCAACGGGTGGCAAGCGAAAAGAGAACCCAGTTTGAGGGTTCAACAATTGTATCTGAAGCTTACAAAAGGGTGCAGGGTCCCTCAGTACAGAGAAGGAGCTTGTGCAAAATGATGACGTGCGATCTTTGCATTCTAATGTCATTAAAGTGAGGGTACAAGGTAAGAACTATGCAAGGAACCAAAGCGAAAGCATTGACTCTATCTCTGTCAAGAGAGGAACAAAGGTGGGCACCATAATGCGGGGAGCAAAGACTGCACTGAGCACACCGCTAGATCCCTCGTGGGTCTGAGTTTGTAACTGCACAGTTTGGAGAGTCATGCTTACTACACTGTTAAATGACAAAATAAATGAAGAGTTGATAAGAGGTTATATTTAAAGTCTGATACATACAATCTAGGGCATACACACTAAGATGTGTAGGATAACTGAACATCTATTCTAGATGAATTATATTTCATGAAGAAGTCTTATTCTCCTCATGTTACTAGGGAAAGTGCCTGCAAGGGATTTTTTAGAAGTACAAGTTTATGCAGTGTAACACAGTCTCTATTGTTGAGACTTGGAGGCTGAATGAATCAGATACTACTCTCGTTGTATAATTAACTGTTACAAAACTCTATAGAAACTACCACACTAGCCCCATAGAAGTTGAACAGTTGAGATGATTTTCAACACTCAATGTGTACGCATGGGATCCTCAGCGTCAGAACGAAACTGATTTTCGTTCTGACGCTGAGGATCCCATGCGTACGCGACGCCGGTTTTTCATTTCATTTGAACATTTGAGCCTTGTAATTGACGATAAGGACACTACCTATTTGAATATAACCACAGGCGAGATTTGGCGGTCCCTTCAGGCTATGAACTCTTGATATTGAACATTCTCCATCAGGCTGAGCTGCAGCCCTCATCATTCATAGCTTCTTCTTATTTTTACTATAAGGGACATCTACATTGCATAACATTTATTGTCCTGATGATGGTCTTTGGATACTACCTGTGAGACCGAAACGTCGACACACCAGTCCAAGTCTTCATTCCATTGTTTGACTTTCTATTTTATTTCTAAAAGAAGTCAATTTTATACATATTTGTTCAAGACTGGATTGTTTTCTTATGTACCAATGGATTGTTTTGCTTTTTCCACGTACCTAAGATTTACATGCAATTACTTTTGATTATGTACCCTTACATTTGAATGCAAAAATATAAATAATAATTTTTCTATGAAAAACATATTGGTTTGTGTTGCTTTACATCGTTTTTTTAAGATTCATTTGTTGAACAATACCACATTGAGTGTTGAAAATCATCTCAACTGTTCAACTTCTATGGGGCTAGTGTGGTAGTTTCTATAGAGTTTTGTAACAGTTAATTATACAACGAGAGTAGTATCTGATTCATTCAGCCTCCAAGTCTCAACAATAGAGACTGTGTTACACTGCATAAACTTGTACTTCTAAAAAATCCCTTGCAGGCACTTTCTCTAGTAACATTACGATTGCCCAAGCCCGCAAGGGTTTATTGGGTTACCCGCCCTCCATAACCTTATTCTCCTCATGGCTGCCCTTCTGATCATTCAACGATTGAAACATGAGCAGCCTGAAAAAAAAAACATAACAGGCAACTTGAAACCCAGAAATGCAAAACTACAAACTTCTTCCATGTGTTCCAGGTTGTCAAATAAACTTTCCTTCCACTTCTCTGAACACTAGAATCATTGATTTTACAGACATTCGACAACAGCTTTACTCATCTGCTTTCTCATTCTCCTTTTCCTGTCTGTAGGCATCGCTGGTACTTACTGTATGACCTCTCTCCTATTTAGTTCTTCTTTCACTTGCAGGAACCTCCTGAACTTACCACAGGACCTCTCTCCCTTCTACCTCTTTCTCCGGCTTGTTCGCACTTGATACCTACTGCAGCAAACTCCTCTGTTCCAGGTTGTATCTGACCCCATTCTGCAATGATGCACTGTGGATTTTCACAATTTCTCCAGTGTACTCTATGACCTTCCTCTCCTGTAGCTCCTCCCCCCATTTGTAGGCACCACCAGTACTTACAGTAGTACACCCATGTCCTCTAGCTCTTCCTACAGTTTGTAGTCTACTCCGGTATTTACTATAGGACATCCCTCTGTTCTAGCTCTTCCTACAGTTTGCAGTTGACGGAGGTATTTACTGTAGGACACACCTCACTATTAGCTCTTCTTGCAGTTTGCTGGCCCTTGATACTTACTGCAGCACATCCCTCTGATCCAGGTTGTATTTGCCTCCGTTCTTCATCGACGCGTTGTGGATTGCCTCAATAGCTCGGTCAATCGAGAGCAGGACCTCATCCTGCTCCTGTACCTGACAAAGAAACACAGGGCGGTCATAGGCAGGTCACGACTTGAAACATATGAAGGGTGAAGAAGGGTTTATGATCAATATTATTTTTCAGCAGAGTCTCGAGCACAGTTTCAAATTTAGCAAAACAATTGACACTGACCCAACCGCTTCAAATTCTCAAACAGAGCTGCGATCTGCAAAGACCGCACCAAAATGCTTAGCGCTTCGCTTGAGCACAAGAAGCAACCACTGATGACATTGCTTTCATGCTTTTGGCAGAAACCGCTAGGAAGTGATGGCAGCTGGGGAAGGTTCTAACAAAGAACCAACTGCTCGTGCCAAGAGGCGGGCTCGACCAGCGCATTCGAAGATCCATCGCCGCACTGGCAGAACCCAAAGGGGATACATCTCTCCAGACTGAGGACGCTGCACCGGGCTACCCGAGGGTTCACCCAAGCCTGGTCAGGGAGCTCAGCAGTGCAGTTACTTCAGATCCAAGGCATAGACTAAGGCTTTATTTTCATATTTTATGTTTATTTATGGGTAGTCAGCATGAAAAGGGTTGCTTTTTCCAAACAAGGAGATGCATATTGAGAATGGAAAGTGAACTGTAAGACTATACTGTGTGGTGGCCTTCAGTGAAAATAAGATCAATAACTCACTTATGCTGTAAAGAATGCAGAATTTTAGACAAAAAAACACCCTTTGTTAAAAAACACATGTATGCAGGAGAGAGAGAGAGAGAGAGAGAGAGAGAGAGAGAGAGAGAGAGAGAGAGAGAGAGAGAGAGAGAGAGAGAGAGAGAGAGAGAGAGAGAGAGAGAGAGAGAGAGAGAGAGAGAGAGAGATTGCACTAATGTAGAGTGCATTATATTTGTATACACAGAGACAGACTATGGATAACTGCATCTCGGATATATATTGTCATCCCTCTGCGCTACTGTACAATAATCTGTTGCGCTCTGCAGAAATCCACAATAATTTCCACTGAAAAAACCATTGAGTTTCTCATTTTAAAGCTCTGCAAAGTTTTGAATGGTTAAGGGGCTGGGCACCGGATTATAAAGACACCATCCACTGTTCCTTAGCGTTAGTAGGCCACCATTCTGAATGTCCATCAATGGGAGCACACATTCACAGTTCAGTGTCCACCTTCAAACAATGATGGTAAATAGAAAAAAAACAATGAGGTCATTTAACTTTTGACCAAGGGCTAAAATTTGCTACATCCAGCAAATGTGACCATCAGTGAAATGGAAGGGGAAGGTCGACCATGCTGCAGAACGGTAGACACCCGAATCCCTAAGCTCCGCTAGTCATCATTATATGCCCTTAATTGGGAAAAGTGACTCAACGCGGCTACTTCTCCCTCACATCATGCTTCTAGGAGCATCCATCTAAAATTAAGACAACCAACACACAAACAACAACAAACAAGCGCATCATCTTCTCAGCAAATTCTAGGCATTAGCTTCAGTAGTATCTGGGATGCAAACACAGTGAAAGGAAAGTGCAGAAGACCTCTAGCATCAGTGACGTCAACCCCCCTCCCACCACCCACTTCACTGCTCCTCATCACACCCATGAACGAGTGACGCCCACGTAACATACACACGAGTGCTCACGATCTCGCCTTCCAGGTATCGAAGACTCAGAAACTCATTACGAAAGGATCAATGGCTAAACTTTGGAGTCGCTCAACAAAACCTCGGATCAATTTCACATGGTGATCAACAAAGCGCATCATACCTTCCCCCGCGAAGGAGAGGACGCGATGAATCAATGTCATTTGCTTTAATGATCATGGTTCTGCAAAAGCCCTGCTTGCAGCCTCTGAAGGTCGGTGCAAAGGTGCCGTCTTCTCAAACAACTCTGCGTGGAAGGAAGGGCCGCATGGGCGTAAGGGAACGCCATCAGAAAGATAGGGGGCCGGCCTGAATCCAGGAGCTACCTGCAGATCCTATGCAAGCCCAACCACAAACGCGGCCTGGCTGGAGTACCACAGGATGCTCTCACAGGCCCCCTGTGGAACAAAGTCCAAGCTGTCCCATCCTAGCCACTTTAGTTTTGTCCCTAGAAGATACCCAGTCTTTTGACAACTATGTCTGAGGGCGCAATCATGAGCGACTCCTCAGTACGCAAAGTGGGTCTCCTCTAGGACATCGTTTTGTGTACCTACGAGTGGAGCTCTACATTGGTCAACCAGCTCCCGTGACTCTCTGCCGAAGCCCTGGCCGGTGACAGCATATGTAAAGTTTTTGGGGGACACAGCTGCACCAGAGAAGACACCAACTAGTGTCTCCTTGTAAAGGTCAGGAGGGCCATGTGCGGCCTCCGGGCCTTACAAGGGGAATCACTGATCTATCCGTCCATAGGAACAAGTCTGTACAGTAAAAGCTTGGAGAACACCAACGAAGCACCGGTTGTTAGGGTCACCCATCGCTATTTCCAAATATTTACTCTTGTAAGAAAGATGAAATGAAAGATGGATGCTGCCCACACACGACAACCACACCCCGCTGTTCTTCCTCTGCGGAGACTCGTTTCATCGTCTGGGTGGAGGGAATACACAGAGATTCAACTACTGCAGACCCCAGATGGGTGAACTGGGACATCTGCACTTACAAAAGGACCCCTGCATTGCATTCTGGAAAGAGCACACTCTAAAGAGAGACATGGGTGCTGTAGCCTCCGTCCAGCTTTTTGTGCAACCGCAGAACCAGGGCTGGAGTAGACCCCGCTGCTCTTTGTGCTAGGAGATTGTGAGACTAAGAGCGGTCCCTTTCATCCCCACTAGGAACAGGCCCCAAGACACCAACAGGAGTTCTGCTCGCCTGCCCTAGTGCTGCTATTGACCAGCTCTGTGTGCCAACCCAATAGGTCCAGACACACCCACACATGCCCTGAAGCTCCCTCTACCCTCAAAAGAGACTGCAAGAGGACAGCCCTAGGAAACAAGTTTCTCAACTGCAGGTGAACTGAGTGGGGACTCGGCTGGGGGGCACACTTCCCCTCTAGACCAAATTGTATTATTCCTGTTCTTCACTCAAACCTGCTGTTGTTGAGGTTGGGTTGGGTTGCAAGAGACTCTTGTGGCATGGGGGAAAGCCCTTTCTGTTTGTGGGCTTATGTTCATTCTGTGGCTAAGACAAAGATGTGGCCCTTCACCACTTGGACTGGTGCTCCTGGGTGAGTGCAGAGGCACTGGCCTGTACGGTCCGAGGTAGCCGGGTCTGGTGGCCCAGTGACTAATGCGTCCATTGCAGGGGCCTGTGTTCGACCTCATGGTCACAGGTTCAAATCGGCCGGGCCACTCAGCCTTCATCCATCTGAGGTCAATAACATGAGTACCATTGAGTTGGGTAACAACGAACATCTGTTATTCAGCGCCAAGAGACCTCTGGGTGAACGTGCGCTTTACAAATACACGTTCTGTTATGTTTTGAGGTAGCCCTGTATCATTAGTTTGCAGAACAAACAACCCTAAACCTAACCATAGGATGCAGGCACACCCTTCTGGAGCCAAGTAAACACCCTTCGCACAGAGAAACGACCCCCTTCCTTTGCAGATTGTCAGGGACAGTGTGCATTGTTGGTCTTTGCTTTGTGTTCAATTGTTTTGTGTGTTCTTAAAGACACGGTTGTGAACAGAAAGCGGCACCGACTCGTATCACAATACCTCTATTCTGGCGACACGACTCACAGTAGAATTTTCTGTGAGGGCACTGAGGCGATCAACCTCATAATATGCATCAGTCGGAGAAGTTTATCTCGTATAATACCACACATACCTCTGACTCCCACAGAAACAGGCCGACCGCTGGGCACCTGCTTGCATAAGCGCTCAGAAGTAGGCAGCATTATCAGAGATTCATGGACGGCCTATGAGGCGCTAACGTTGTTTATGTAGTTCCAGGACAGATGGCACAGATGGGCAAAGCTGGCAGAGGGCGAGTTCCTGTCATGTCAGAGAAAGCCAGGCACGCGTTTTAAACTGAGCTTTGACGTCACACCTGACACTGGACACGTGTTTTAATCTGCTGTAAAAATATTAACACAATCCAGCCACCGGGTAATTTTAACAAAATACATGCAAACGACAAATGTCTAAAAGTACATTTAAACAGCGAAACCCGGATAAACACGGCAGAGCCAGTGTATCATCCAAATGTACCACCTTTAATCGAAGGACAAAGTAAAAACACAGGCCAGACGGGGCCTGGGAAGCAGGCTCGTTTTGGAAGACTGGGGGCAGCATCTTAAAATGTATATATGGTTTGTGTAAGTAAGTAACGATAAAAATAAGTCTTCTGTGAGCGTCGCTGCGTGGGGGCTTGTACTAGGAACCTCACACAGATTGAAACACTTCCTTTAAACCCCAGGGCCATCTGTCCTCGCTCCAACAACAAACATTCTGATTTCATTCCGAGGCAGTGAAAGCAGAACACCACATGACAATGAGCACATCAAAAACACAGCACTTCGGATAACAGACCGAGCCGGAGCCCGCGCCTTTGAGCATCACTGGACATTCACCCTAAAAACCTCTCAAACGCGCCGGAGCACCCGCCACCCTGCGGCCAGACAACAGCTGGGGGCTAAAAAAGAAATGCGGGGGCCCGGCCTGAAGCCGGTGCATCAACGCCTCGGCTGTCATGTTAAAATAAACATGTCTGGTTAAAAATATGACAAGTGAAGGCTCCCGGGGGAGGGGAGGGGGGCATAGGGTGGGGAGGGAAGGAGGGAAAAGACATTTAAAAGAACCCTCCAGGAGGGGAGGGGAGGGCGCCGGCACGAGCTGGTTCTGCAGTCAGGATAAAATGACAGGTTTAAAATGAAAATGCAGCGCAGGAAGGAATATTGAATATTTTCCGCGAGCTGTCTGTCCTCAGTGCAGCTGGTGACTGCCCCAGCCACCTCCCGACCGGGCCTCGTCGCCAAATGACTCAACTATCTGGAGCCCTGGCCCGGCAGGGAAGGAAACAGAGAAATAAAGGAAGATCCGAAAAGACGAACAAGGCTTTACAGGATGCCAGCGCGGCGCGCTGGAGGCTGGCGAGGGACAAGGGTCGTATGTTATGCTAAGGACGTGCCTGCCGCGTCCTAGGGACATATCCGGGGCAACGTTTACATCATACTCAGCAGGTCTCCAGTTGGCCTAAAAAACTCTGGAGCCAATCACTCTGCAAGGACGAATGAATATAACCTGCTCAGAACCTATGGAACCTAATCCCTGAGAGGATGAAAGAATAAACCCGGGCCCAGACCCTCTCTGCAGCCAATCGTGCGACGAGGATGAAAGAACAAAAGCTGGCCTAGAACCTCTGCAGCCAATCACTCTGCGAGCATGAAATAATAAAATGTGGCCCAGAACCTCTGCAGCCAATCACTGCGAGGATGAAAGAATAAGAACTGGCCCAGCACCTCTGCACCCAATCAATCTTCAAGGATGAAAGAACAAAACGAGACCCATAACATAAACAGCCAATCGCTCTCGAGTATGAAAGAATAAAAGCTGGACCAGCACTTCTACAGCCAATCACTGCGAGGATGAAAGAATAAACACTGGCCAATAACCTATGGAACCCAATCACTCCGAGAGGATGAAAAGGTAGCGGTACCTAGACCTCTTGGCCCTTACGAGGAGTGCCCAAAGGAAATGTCTACATGGGGAAGGTAGTACTATTTTAAATTGAGTTTAAAATAAACCTTAGAAATTCACTGAAAATTACTGTTTAAAAACACTAAAATTCACCAGTTCTACATAACACAGAGAAGTATAACTTGCACCACTTATGCCCTCACATATTACATCGCTGCCGACATCTTAAATCTTTGGCCGTGCAAGTTATACCAATGTCAGTTACATATAAGTGGTGTATGTCAGTTTTTTTTCCCGCTTTTAACCGGCAGTACTTTCTCAGTGGGTTTAAAAGTTAAAATCGTACTCCTTTCCTCACATATAACTCCGCTGTAAACTTTATATATAGATTTCCTTTTTCATTTTCAGGATACCTAGACAGGGTCCTCATGTTCTGTAATAACAGCCACAGCATTTTCTTTGTGGTTCGGCCAGCCAATCAGATCGGTTGCTCCTGCAGGACTAAGTCCCGCAGCAGGTGAAAGCAGACTGCCATGGGAGGGAAAACAAGCATTGGAAATGCAATAGGTCTCGCATTAGAAGAGTTGGAGTTATTGGTCTTGTAAATGACATATTTTATTTATTTGTTGGTTTTTAAAATTGCTAAATTGATGGCTTTGTCATTTACAATGCCAATAGTTATAGCTTTCGCGAATGTGACACCTATAGCATTTGGAATGCAACATGTTTTGTATTTACGTGACTTAGATGGCAGCTCTGGTCGTTAGGCCACATCTCTAGAGAGCAGGAGAGTGCAGCAGGGGAGAGAAGCACAGCAATGCAATAGGTCTTGCATTAGGAAAGTTTGAGCTATTGGTATTGTAAAGGAGACATTTGTTATTTATGTGCTTGTTTTGAAAATAGCGAATTAATAGCTTTGTTATTTACAATGCCAATATTTTTATCTTTCGCAAATGTGACACCTATTGTAACACAATATGTGTTGTGAGGGTGAGTGAGGGTGAGGGTGAGGGGTTGAGGGTGAGTGGTTGAGGGTGAGTGAGGGTGAGTGAGGGTGAGGGGTTGAGGGTGAGTGAGGGTGAGTGAGGGTGAGTGAGGGTGAGTGAGGGTGAGTGAGGGTGAGTGAGGGTGAGTGAGGGTGAGGGGTTGACGGGGAGGGGTCGAGGGTGAGGGGTTGAGGGTGAGTGAGGGTGAGGGGTTGAGGGTGAGTGAGGGTGAGGGGTTGAGGGTGAGTGAGGGTGAGGGGTTGAGGGTGAGTGAGGGTGAGGGGTTGAGGGTGAGTGAGGGTGAGGGTTGAGGGTGAGTGAGGGTGAGGGTGAGTGAGGGTGAGGGTGAGTGAGGCTGAGGGGTTGAGGGTGAGTGAGAGTGAGGGTGAGGCTGAAGGGTTGAGGGTGAGTGAGGGTGAGTGAGGGGTTGAGGGTGAGGGGTTGAGGGTGAGTGAGGGTGAGTGAGGGTGAGTGAGGGTGAGGGTGAGGGGTTGAGGGTGAGTGAGGGTGAGGGGTTGAGGGTGAGTGAGGGTGAGTGAGGGTGAGTGAGGGTGGGTGAGGGTGGGTGAGGGTGAGTGAGGGTGGGTGAGGGTGAGGGTGAGTGAGGGTGGGTGAGGGTGAGTGAGGGTGAAGGGTTGAGGGTGAGTGAGGGTGAGGGTGAGTGAGGGTGAGGGATTGAGGGTGAGGGGTTGAGGGTGAGTGAGGGTGAGGGTGAGTGAGGGTGAGGGTGAGGGGTTGAGGGTGAGTGAGGGTGAGGGTGAGGGGTTGAGGGTGAGTGAGGGTGAGGGGTTGAGGGTGAGTGAGGGTGTTGGCTATTGTGCGCCGGGGTTTACACTACTTCAGTTAGGGCCGCACACTGCATGTCAGAGAAGAGAGAGAAGGGGAGGGGGGAGGAGAAATGCGACACAGCGGGCAGGGGAGGGGGCTGTGTTATCTCAGCAGAGTCGAATCAACAAACGGAACAGTGCACCGCCGTTAACATTCTAGAAGTGGACATCCATAAAAAATACAGGGATGGTTGGAAAAGGTTAATTAGCTCGTAGCCCACACGCTGGAGTCAGAGCAAAGTCTTCAATGTGTATCCAGGCGTACTTGACATTAACATACCGTATGATGTTTAATATCCGCTCCCCTTTTTAAAAAAAAATTCAGCCACAAAACAGCACATGGCGCTTATGATATATCAGTGGGTTGGAAACATTACCGGCGCGCTGGAGCGCCGCTGCGGCGCGCAGCGAAGCACTTGCCCCACTAGGTTTGGGGGAGAGATTGAAGCATTGGACAAGCTGTCAAAGATGCATTTTGGGAATGCTACAAAACGCGCAATTACCCAGCAGCTCACGGCTGCCAAGAGGCACTTCCGGAACTGAGCTCTGAAATGGGTTGGGGAATGAGAGGGGGTGAGGGGAGGGAGAGAGAGTGGGATTCGAAAGACAAAAGGGGGAGAAAAGACAGGGTAAGGAAAAAGAATAGGAGGAGAGGAGGGGAGAAAGAGACGAAAAGCGAGTGAATAAAAGGGTTTTTTTGTGACAAAGAGGGAAAGTGGTAGTAAAAGGAAGGAGGGGGGAATTTAAAGGGAGCGACAGGAGAGGGAATGGAGGGGTGAAAGGCAAATGGTGTACACGGTTTAAGGAGGATGGATTTGTTGCAAACTACAGTGGGAAGGAGGGGAGCCCGCAGAAGAGTTGGATGAGAGAAGAAATATGTCAAACAGCACAAAATGAAGGAGTCCAGAGTGGAGTGGTAAAGGAGAATAGAAAGGGAGAGTGGGCAGGGGAGGGGGCGGAGCGGGGAGAGGGAACAGACGGAGCGAAGGCAGATAAGGGGAGGGGGGAGGAGAAATGCGACACGGCGGGCAGGGGAGGGGGCGGAGCGGGGAGAGGGAACAGACGGAGGGAAGGCAGATAAGGGGAGGGGGGAGGAGAAATGCGACACGGCGGGCAGGGGAGGGGGCGGAGCGGGGGCCTGGAGTGCGGCTGAGGGAACTGATGTGCACGCGCTTTTAAGCTAAATGCGCATGCGCATTGAGCTTAAAAGTCACGGGCACTGCAAGGAATCGCCACGATTCCTTGCAAGTTGGTTAAAGAGTGGATAAGCCCCCATAGTCTCGCTTACTCGATGCGCATGCGCATCGACAGGCGAGACCTAAAAAGTATCTGCAACCAATCAGTTCACTTCAGGTTTTTAATTTGCAGCCTGTAAGTCTCCTGTGGGAGTCTCGTAGAATCAACTGCCAATATATCTATACATTTTGAACCCTAATTTATTGAAAAAACTACTGAACAGATTTACAGCAAATCAGAAAAAGCATATTTTCTGGCTAAAGATCTAGCTTTTTGCCAAATAGGATGTAATTCTGATAAACAGTTTACTATGTATCATTGTCTAACATTTTCTATGGAAAACACATAGGTGAAAAAATGTTTTGGGACACTTTCCAGAAAGGAGCCGAGGTGAGTTTACGTTTTTGGTAAAGATTTATAAAGATTCATCTAACGGCACCAAAGTTATAAGCAAAACAGAAAAACGCTCTTCCTATGAAAAATCCGAGGCAAGTGCAACTACACAGTGGGGCTGTATATATATATATATATATATATATATATATATATATATATATTGGCAAAACTCAGAAACCCCAAAGCTCCCGGGTTTCAAGGAATGAGAGCACTCGAAGCAAATGTGGCGTAGGTCAGCCAAGTCTTTATTCATTAAACTCCCTCGATAGTCAGCAAACGCGTTTCGGCGTTTCCGCCTTCGTCAGTGTAACTGACATTATTTACAAATCAAGTTTAAATCAAGTAACATCGTGATCGTCATTGGTCACGTGTCAATTCATGTGCATTGACATAAACGAAGGTACTTAGAACAATACATTCACTGCTTCTGCGGCGGCCATCTTTGAATATGCATTTCACTATATTACATATGTACATATAAACACAATGTACAAAAACTAATAACTGATTCATTTGTCATATCCATTCTAATTTAAAAAAGAAAACATTCAATTAATTACAATGTTCGATCTTGCTTGTAACCCATAAATTTAGATGGTGAATGTGCCGCTGGTACCAACAAATGCGAGTTTCACTCAAAATTTATCGTGAAAGTCGCCTATGTTCACATGGTTTTACGTTACCATTCTTGCATCGCAGTTGTTATATATACAATTTCAGCCCTGGATGGGCATATGAATTATTTACATTATTTACATTCCAGCCTTGAATAGGCCTTTCATCAATGATCTAATCAACTGATAAATAACTGCATTTGTATTAATCAACACATTGGAAAATAATATGCTAAACATTAGTGGTAACTTCACTCTACTCTGTTTCAAGGAAACTATATACAAATTTACATCACTGGTTCTTCAACAAAGAGGGAAGGAAACAATCGGAGGGATGCTCAGATGTGAGTCCACATCTCTTCTTCATTATTCATCCCTCCCGGGGTTTTGGTCTGTAACTGGATGATGAATCGTGATTCCAGTGTTCTCAGCTTTTTTACCCAATTGCCCCCTCTTTCTGTTCTGACCAACTGATCTAAAATGAAATAAGTCAGAAGATTGCTATTGCTATCATGTTCCTGTTCAAAATGACGGGCTACTGGGTAGTTGGGGTCCTTTGATGTAATCGCACTCATATGCTCTAAGACCCGGAGTTTGGTTTGTTTAACCGTACTCCCTACATACCTCTTCCCACAGGGACATGTTAGACAATAGACTGTGTAGTCAGAATTACAATTCAACAGTTTGGTTATTCTACCTTTCCTCTTTTGACCAGGAATGTAATACTCCTTGACTTTCTGTGAATTCTTACAGGCCTTGCACTTCATGCAAGGATAGAAGCCGGAAACAGGTGGTTTTGTCTTCCTTTTCTGTTCAAAGTGGCTATTTACAAGATGGTCTTTGAAAGATTTCCCCTTTCTGTAGGTTATCAAGGGGTGATCAGATAAGGACTTCCCTATTATGGGATCTGCTTTTAAGATCTTCCAGTTCTTCCGCATCACATTAAAGACTTCTGGAGATTTTTCAGAGAAGTCAGTAATTAGCCTGATCTTATCATCTTTAGGTTTGGATCGATCAATTAATAGATCCTTCCTTTCGACCAAATTGCTCCTCAACTCTGCTTGTGTGAGAATTCCTTTCCCATAGCCTCTCTCAGAAAATCTCATTTTTGACTGTTCCCTAGAGCTTACAAACTCCTTGGGGGTCGAGCAATTGCGTTTCATTCGCAAGAACTCTCCCAGGGGGATGTTGTTAATGACACTGCGGGGATGATAGCTGCGTGAGTGCAGTATAGTGTTACCCGCCGTGGGTTTTCTGAAAACGGCGGTTTGTATTTTCTTGTCTTCCACGAAGACCCGTAGGTCTAAGTAGAACACCTCACTTTGACTAATGCTGCTTGTGAAGCTGAGATTTAGACTGTTCTTATTCAAATCTGAGATGTATTCCTCAGCCTCATTCTGTGAACCCCGCCACACCAAGAACAAGTCGTCGATGTAGCGGGTCCAAAGAACAATATTATTCATCCACCGCTCGTTAGTCCCTGCCCAGGCCACGTGCTTCTCCCACCAGCCCACGAAAAGATTCGCGTAGCTGGGAGCGAAGCACGTGCCCATCGCAGTCCCCTGCAGTTGCAAATACAATTTTCCTGCAAACAAAAAAATGTTATTACGGAGACAGAAGTCCGTGAGCTCCAATAACATATGGTTATGGCTTCGGTACTTGATAGGTCTTAATTCAAGGAAGCTTCTCATTGCCATCAGGCCGTCCTCATGCTTGATCGATGTGTACAAGCTGGCAATGTCCAAAGTTATCAGGAACATATCTTCTTCCCAAACCACATCCTGTATGATCCGCAGAAAGTCCTTCGTATCCTTTAGATACGAACTGAGATCCTTCACGAAAGGGGCAATGAAGCTGTCGATATAGCTCGATGTTTTCTCTAGTAAGCTGTCCTTGGCAGATACAATCGGTCTGCCTGGGGGCCAAATTTTGCTCTTATGTACCTTAGGCAGGTGATAGAAGGTCGCAATTTGCGGGTGATCACATTTCAGATTTTTCCAGTCTTTGAGATCAAGGATGCCTTTATCCTTCCAATTGTTTATTAGGTCATTGAATGCTTTTATGCTTTCGGTATATTTTATACGTTTGATCTCCACATAATGTTTCTTGTTGTTCAGTTGGGATAGGGCCTCATCCTCATATTGTCCTCGTTTAAGAATGACAATATTGCCCCCTTTATCACTGGGTTTGATGATTATACTGTTATCATCTTTCAAATTCTGAATTGTTGCCCATTCATCCTTGGTCAGATTCTTCTTGTTGGCATTAAAACCTTCCAATTGGAGATACTTAAGTTCCTCAATGACCATCTCCTGGAAAGTGTCTATTCCATCATGTGGTGTTCTCGGATTTGTTTTTGATTTTATGATCATATCACTCTTGCAACCTTGTTGAGTAATGCCACAGTCTTCCAGAGTCTGTGTAGGTTGAACCTCCCAATCCTGGGAATGGCTAGTTCCAATGAGTGTTTGTGCTACCGCAATTGCCTCAAAATCTTGTCCTGTGATTATTGAGAGTGGATCTTCTCCTTCAATAGTAGTTCCATCAGATGCTTTCGGGTTCAGAGTATGGATTTTATGTAATTTCAGTTTTCTGATAAATCTAAAAAGATCTATCCTGGTTTGTGTGTAACTAAATGCAGGAGTCGGGCAAAAGGTAAGTCCAAGTTTCAATAGTTCTTCTTCTTTGGGAGTCAGTGTCCGGTCCGAGAGATTGATTATGGTGTTCTCTGTTGTATTCATTGTGGTCCTTTCCAAGTCTTCCCTCGGGCACTCCTTGTTACCACCGGTGTGGATCTTCCTTGGGCGCCCCCGCCTCCCCCTCCTCGTTTTCCTTTTGGTGTTTTTGGAGGGTGTGTTGTTGCTGCGGGTCGCTCTCTGAGTCCTCTGATGACCTCGTACTCCTCGAAAAAAGGATCGTCTTCAGTGAGATCGTCTCTAGCCCCTCTCCCTTCGGCACCTCCCGATTCCACGGTGCTCCTTGCTCTGATTGATTCGTCCTCTGAAATTTCAGATTCTTCAGTGCTAGCTGGGGTTTGATTCTTGAGTTTGTCCTGTTGTATCTTTCTTCTCGGGGCGTCGTATTTTCGTGCAAATGTCAATATCCTCCCATTTGCATAGTCCTTTTCATCTCGGATGTATTTGGATTGCTTCCTCAATTTTATGGTGTTTTCATAGTCTATTAACCTTTTCTTCATCTGTTCCCGTAACTCCTCACATTTTTTTGTATCTTTTTCTTCGCTGATCTTAGCTTCTAGTGCCTTTATTTCTTCCTGCAATTTATTGCGATCACTCCATGCGTGTTTCACCAGCAGTTTTAGCATTCCTTGCATAACATCGCTCATAAATTCAGACCATTCCTTTAAAAGTTCATGGTTGGGTTTTTCATACGAGGGGACCAATAAAATTCTCAATCCCCTAGGAACCCTCCCAACTTCCAAATATTTTTGAAGGCTGGTGGCCTCCCACCACTTGCGGATTTCTCGCTCATATGTCTTTTCAAGGGTGGCAAATAACTTTGTCAATGTATCAGGTGTGCTTGCTGCCGTTGATGGAGTTGTTTTCTTCTGTGCCCCTGTTTGGGGGATAAACAGAGAGTCTGCTGCTTGCTCCCTTTCACTATCAGTGAACATAACTTTGGTCGAGGGGTTGAATTTCCTACGTGTGGCTCTACCTCTCGCTCAGGCTGTGCGTGTTCTTGCCGGATATTTCAAACAATGGTGTAGCGTCGCTCACTCACCCGTTCCAGAATTCCCAGCCGCCGAGTTCCCTCACGGTCAGTTGTTCTTTCCCGGGTAGTGTTTGGCGATATCTCGCTGCAATTCCAAGTCGTGCACCTTGCACGCTGCTCCGGCGGGGCCAGACGGCAATCCAAATTATATTATTATATTATATATATATAGACAGATATGTTTGGATATGTATGTACAATATAAACAAATAAAAGTACATACTAGAATATGTATATATATATATATATATATATATATATACACACACACACACACACACACACACGTAGTCATAAGTACATGTATGGATGCATATATATATATGTAAATAAATAAATATGGACTTTGACAAAGACCGTTTAAGTTGAAACGTGTCAGTCAATACATTCTTTTCTTCGCTGAAAATCTCGGAGTGCAGCTTTTTCCTTGTGCTGTGGTGTTCTGTGGCGTAAGGATTGTTGGATAAATACATATATAAATATATATATATATTATACACATACACTGATATATGGACACATGTTTGGATATGTATACATAAACTAATATGTGTACATAGGTTTGCATATATGTATCTAGACATATGTATATGTTAGGATATGTATACACAGATTAAGATATATGAACAAATGTAAGGATATGCAAGTATGTATAGACTGATATGTGCATATGGTAGGATATGTATTTGTATATATAGACATATAGGAACATATAACTATACAGATATGTACATAGGTTTATAAGTGCACTTTAACTTCATGCAGTTGTTAGGTAAATTTACATTTCAAGAGTAAAACTGCATTTCAGCATAAACATTACAGCTAAATGTATACATTTAGGCCTCCAATTGCACGCACAGGCATCAGATCTGTATTCCCCTCATTGTCGCATGCGCTTGCCCGTGCCTTTTAGAAAAACATGAAGACGGTCAAACAGCACAATATCCAATTGTAATCTGCAATCATCCCTCCACGTCCAGAAAACGTCTCTGTAATCACAGAGAAGAATAAAAATGGAAAGCAGACTCCCTGGGTGCAGGCTGAAGGCAGAGGCTAGCGCCTGTTGACAGCCCAATGCTGCGCGATACCCCCCTGCCAGGAGATGGGAGGGGGGGATGTACTTTCTGGCTTATTAATTCAATCTTCAGGCCGCTCGCTTCCCAGGCCTTGAAGTCCCCTTTGCCTCCTGTCCATTTTCATTATTGCTGTATTGATTTCTTACATGTCTTCTTTCATTCGTCGACCCCCGCTTTCTTGTTTGACTGCACGCGCCCAGTTCAGGCCTTGCTAATACAGCGAACCGCGGTCCTCCTAATTCAGGGGGGTTGTTTTCACCCCACGCGCTCAGCATCCTTTCCCCTCGCGACCTTGGGTTTTGGCAGCTACAACATTCACAGCGGCCCATGGTGACGAGGTAGGGCGAGGTGATTACCAGTCTTGCCAAGAGGGAGCGGGGTTCTGGGATGTAAACAAGTCATCATGGTTACGGTGTCAGCGCGATCAGTGGTATCCATAACTGGAGTGCTACCTCTTGCGATGGCGGGAAATGGGGTCAAGAGGGATCAGCAAGCACATCTTCGGATACAAAAATGAACCAGCAGCACTGGCGCTCCAGCGCCTCCCGCGCGACCACATCAGCACAACATCGCCATTGACGGCGTTCTCTTATTGCTGGAGATTTTTACAAGAAGCAGCGGAGCTACCACGCAAGAGACCCAATCAAAGTGGTCTTTAAACGTGTTACTGGATCTAAAAAACATAAAATCTACGTCCATAAGCAATTTGCATTAGGGAGAGGCCTTCGAGCCCAGTCCGGGAAGAACCAACTCCAAACGGAGGAGGCCGGGGTGGAAGGTATTGAGGATGCTCCACAAAAATATGGGAGGTGCCCTTATATCCCCGAAAGGGCCAGGGTCAGTTATAATCAAAACTAAAGAAAGTCCTTCTCATGTCACTTAGTCTAATAATATATTCAACAGATTAAAGTCTTGCACTCTCGTACGCACTCATATACATTCACTCCCATATCTACACACTGAACTTCATTATATGTAAAAATGTCTCATTTATTAGAATATAAAAAATATTTTTCTTAAAATCACTGTGATACAAGCACACATCTCCTCAGGAAGCCCCATTCTGCAGGCCTGGTGGCTGGCCACGAACAGCTTGCTGAAGACAATTGGGGTGGCGTTTCCTTTCAGTGAGTGGCCTCTTCAAAGAGTGACAGCTTTTATTATTTCTGACAAGGAACTACAAGTAAACTACAACCATTTCATGGCACACTGCAGAAGTAGTCCATCAGTTTACATGGACCTGATCCATAATCCACTTCAGTTTACTAACAAAGGGGTCGATTATGATGGCGGTGAATCCGCATCATCCGGGCCGGTGGAAGCCACTGCCGGCCCGGAGGATGCGGATTCACAGCCGCGGTCCTTGAAAACACCCACCGCCAGATTATGATGGCGGTGGGATCAGCAGCGGATGGCAGGTCCGTACGCCGTTGATCCGCGGGGTGTGGACCACAATATGGTGGCGGTGTCTGCAAGACACCGCCAGCCATATTATGATGGGTGCGGAGACATGCTTTTCTGCGGCGGATATTTCGCCTCGGAAAAGCATGTGGACCTTTGCTTCTGGGGGCCCCTTGCGGGCCCCCAGGATGTAGGGAGGTGGGGGGTGCACATCCCCCTGCATGTGCATGCACAAAGCGGCAGAAACCAAGCGGTGCCTGCCGCTTTGTGCATGCACATGCAAAGCATGCATTTTTAACTTTGCGCTGGGTGCTGCTTTAAGCAGCACCCAACACAATGTTAAATATACAGGATGTGACCGCCAGGGTGGCGGTCACATCCTAATTCCTATGGAGGGAACGCCGCTGCCCCTGCGGACGGTCCCTCCACCTTTGGGGTAGCAGACGTACGCAGGTCCGTCCGCCATCATAATAGGCCTCTTAGTTTTACTGTCATGTAATTAAAAAAAAAAAAAGAAAAACGCTGTTCTCGGTGCCCCGCTCTGCCTAAAAACAAAAGGCACTTCGTTTGGTCTCACCTGGAGCTGTTTGCTGATGAACTCCTATGTAACTATCAGTCACCACAAACAAGATATAAAGCAAAACATTAATTTGTTTGCAGAATATGAAGCATCTGGAAACACAAAATAAGAATAGATTTAATAGTGCATACCGGTTGTGAAACACCAAGGTACATTACGGATTCGGAAGGATGCACTTTTTACCTTTGCAACGGGAGAACGGTTGCTTTAAAAACTGCAGCACTCATGAATCCAGAGTGATCTGCCTCCTTAAAATTGAGAAAAGTGGTTCTGGGGCAAGGCTGGAAGACAGGTTACCAGGAGCCAGCATGCATTCTTTGGATTCTTGAAGGCAAGGAAGTCGTGGAATTTTGTTTTGAAGTCTACAACACTCAGTGGCGGTGGTGCTTGCAGTAGGGGGGTGAGTCGCAATGTGAATACTGTAAAAGATTTGGAAGGGCAGAGGGACACAGGTGGTTATGAAGCAGATGGTGAGATGGGTTTCGATGTGAGATTCTCTTGGGGCGGCTGAGGCCTGGAATAAACTTCCACTTGCGCTCAGACAAACCCAGAATCTGATGGCCTTTAGAAGAGGTCTAAAAACATGGCTCTTCACTCAGTAAGCACGCTCCATCACACCAGTCTATCCTTCTAGCGCCAGGACACCTCCGGGTATCAGAGCGCTCTACAAATATGTAAAATAAATAAATAAATAAAGATGCGTTCTTGCCCTGGTGCACAATGTCCTCTGTGGATCGGGAAAATCCAAGCAATGAGAAATTGTCTTCCTCCTATGAACTGAACCACAGCTCATTGTGGTAGGTCTGATGGTAATTTCATGGCTGATCTGAGTCATGGATCAGAAATGGGATGGGCGATGAACACGCCGGTATGCAACTGTTACCACGCATCTTTTACCACGCATACTGTTACAACGCATACCATTACAACGCAAGATCCTTTACAACGCATACCTTTACAACGCATGACATTACAACGCAGATACTATTACAACGCATGCCATTACAACGTAAGTATAGGTAAGTATATCATTTTATTTAACCTTTTTTTTAATTACCAAAATATTAAAAATAAATTAAATACATTTAAAGTAATTTTATATATAGGGTTCAGGGCTGGGTTTGGGTTTTGGGGTACAGGGGTATTTTTAGGGTTCAGGGCTAGGTTTGGGTTTTGGGGAACAGGGGTATTTTTAGGGTTCAGGGCTGGGTTTGGGTTTTGGGGTACAGGGGTATTTTTAGGGTTCAGGGCTGGGTTTGGGTTTTGAGGTACAGGGGTATTTTTAGGGTTCTGGGTTAGGTTTGGGTTATGGGGTACAGGGGTATTTTAAGGGTTTAGTTTTATAAAAATACTTAAATTAAATTAATTTATTTTACTAATTTTAATATTTATTTTAAAAAGTTTTTATATATATATATAATTTTAAAATTACAATGACATTAATATAAAATGTATTTAATAAATAAAATTAATTACATTTTTATTAATTACATTTAAAAAAAAATAATATACTTACCTATACTTACGTTGTAAAGGCATGCGTTGTAATAGTATCTGCGATGTAATGTCATGCGTTGTAAAGGTATTCGTTGTAAAAGATCCTGCGTTGTAAATATTGCGTTGTAATGGTATGCGTGGTAAAAGTATGCGTTTTAACGTCATACATCCGAACACGCCATGTGAGCCCAGCTGCGAAGCAGTCGTCAATCAGTAGATCATCTAGGTTATGAGAGGTGGATAAAGGGATCCCCAATTATCTTTCTTTGGAGTGGGGGATCTTTTAAGAGAGAGAAAGCTATAAGGACATATTTTTACTTTGCTTTTATAACCTGTACAGAAAGGAATTTAATTGTCTCCTCAGGATATCACAAAAAGAGGCAACGAAATAAACCGACGACAAATATCGTTAAAACTGCACATTAAGGGCAATTAGTTATGAGACCTCCCTGGCAGATACCGGTCTTCCAAAACCAATGCAAAGGGATGTGAATAATTCATAAACAGTGGGGACCTTTTCCAAATGGCTATCCTGGCTCTGTGGGTCAGGACCTACCACTTTGCCGCAGGAGCAGACTGGCGCAAACCGCTGGGCTACATCCCGCCTGGAAAGCCCATTTCATAAAGAACAGTTATGGTACAACACTGCCGTCAAGCTCGCCTCACATATGGTGGCAAGGAAGACATTCTCTGGGACCTACATTTACGAGACAAAAAGTACAGAAAGAGGTTGGTACCTTAAAACTCTGAGCAAAGAGGCTTTATGAACTAAGGGCAGCTCGTCAACCAGCATGTGCAAACTGTACACCGAACTGTCTGTGAACTCTGCCCTTCATTTTGTGATCAGACTGATGTACTAATCACTCATATTTCAAAATGGAAATTCCAGGAGGTAAAAAACCTTCGCCGTCACTAATGCTACTGATGTAGGGCGAAATAAAAATTATTATTACAAGACCAACTGTCGGGTATTGATCAAAAATCTTCCTCTACCTTGGATCTTCAGTAGGAGAACACTTCTCAGTGGTCCTTACAAGCATGAGCGAAGATGCAGCTCAGAGAAGTGAGTCATTCGGTCTCAAACCCAAACACAGATACCATGTAGTGCCTGAGAAGACTACATCTGTAGCAGTGGAGAACCAGTGAACACTGTTCAAGAAAGCCATGAAATAGAATTGTCACCACCAATTTCAAGCTTATTACTGACCTCAACTCTCCACTGCCTGAGAACCTCGTCTACATTCAATGGAGTCTGTTTTTTATCTCTACTACAGGAGCATACGCATGTGCAAGAAGCGCCGCACTGCGGAAGACAAGATGGGCGTTCAACTTCCTGTACCATGGAGACAAAGGGAAGAGAACTGAGTGAGGTAGACGGGTGACAAAGTTCAGGGTGGCCAAAAAATTAAAATATTTAACGTGAGAGGGACTTCTGAGATGGCAGAGAATGGTTAGTCGGGTGGAGGGAATAAATATGAGATAAAAAAAAGATTCCCCGGACTACAATGGGAGTGATTTGAGAAGCTGCCCCCATTCACCTCCTATTTGCAAGATTATAACCTCTAGAGAGATCATGACATCTTTAGTTGTGTCATAGAGTTGAGGCAGGGGCATTAGTATATGCTAGACAAGAAAGAGGAAGTAATGGTAATACTTTGTTGGCGCAATGTGACAGAATGCTGTGACCCAAGCTAAGGTCTAGAGCGCTTTTAAAAGTACCAGTTTTGTGATGGAAGATGATATGCTGCTTATGTCATGAACTGTGCTAAACGAATAAAATATATTTAAAAACTTCAGACAGATTCACAGGGGTCTTCATCTTGTACGGTGCGTAATAAAGCAGTGAAATGAAAACGCTCATCAAAATTAAATAGTGGCCAAATTAATTTCCCAGCAAAATAATTTTAGGAGGTCTTTGTTTTTTCCAACTTTCTAAAAATGAACACTGAAAAATAAACTTATTACACCACTTGAAGCCACAAAGAGTAGACAATTTTTAGGTGCCTCATGGGAAAAGTTTTAAAAATCACTAAGAACATTCATGACAGCAGAGAACCTCTTCATTAGCCACAGGCTGCAAGGCTGGAGTGAGCCGGGATTCCTTTACGAAAACCCACAAAAAGCCTCAAATCCACCGCCTTTGATTGTGGGAAACTCTGCGCGATTCCCACCGTCTGAAGAAAGCAGGTGAGGGATCTGTACACCTTCGCTATCCCCAACGGGGAGATGTAAAACCATCCTCCGCAGCAGCGAAGGAAGACTCTGGCATTCTGCACATCCGTCTCTCCACTGCACCAACCAGGATCTTCAAAGCCTACATCTGATGCTTGAGGGGCATAGCTTACTTCGGATTAGTACTCAAAGACACTTGTGCCAAGTACAGATGTACAACAAGGATTTACTTCTCAGACACAATATAAAGAACCAAAAAGAAGCTTTTAAACAGATTTCATATTAACAAGAGCTCACAAAGGACACAGCATTGGCTTTAAATTTATTGTGGGAAGCTTGTGTCAAGCACAGAGGTGTGTTTTAGGCTTTGTTTACGTAAAATTGAGTAAGGTAATGTTTTTCAAAGAAATGACTATGCGAAAGCATAGATAATACAGTGGACCAAGACAGCCAGTGGGATCTCCTACCAGGTACTAAAAACTGAAGCGGAGAGGAACTGCAGGAAGTAATGCCTCTCTAGTCAGGCAGGTGGTAGAACAGTTTACTTGGACCATAGACAACCTGGCGAACAACTTTATCGAAATGAGACTATTTGGCAGTGAAGTAACTCTTGAGCTCCCTATCTTTTGATGGATGGTGAAACCTGTGACATAACCTCACTCTGAAGACGCTTCTGTGTGGAAGTAACTCAGCCCAGTGGAACTCACCCTCAAGAAGATTCACGTTCACAGGTACAACATGGAACTAAGCATATGTGTATTGTCATAAAAACGACAGTTTTATCACTTTTACTAATTCCGTTTTTTTTTAATTAATCTCACTTGATGCACTCTATTTTCTTGTTTGTTTCTTTTAATATCCCATTCCAGTCTTCCTTGCTGCGAATAAACTACCACCTTACAAGCCCTTTTCACAGCTTTTTGTCTTTGAAAGGCAATGTCTGTTCTTGCTAAACCTATTGTTAGGTCTCGCCTAGAGACAGCTTAAGCTGTTCAACTAAGTCTTCCAACTCTGCTTGAACAATTCAACTATCGCCTATAAAAACATTTTGGAAATGCAACCATATTGTCTTCATCAAATCGGTTTCAGAAAAAGATATATATTTATTTTTAATCAGATACCTGTTCTGTTTTGGGCAAACAAACTCAATTTGCCGAATTTCTTTTCTGAAAGAAACATACTTTTTTGCCTCACAAATGCCAGTTTTCATTAAGTGCTCCCGTCGCCCAACGGCCGTCGCGAGCACTACCTCCGTAGTGCTGTGCACGTCCGTTGGCCGACGCGGCACCGCTCACTGATTAAAACCGCCGCACCGCGGTGGTATTCGTGCCGTGGTTAAGCGGTTAGAAAATAGGTGGTCTCCAAAAATGGTCTCCAAACATCAGCATGTCATTTTACATGAAGTACCCACATGTACAAATGCTTCACATGGGCAGAATCTGTTTCAAATGTCCAGGCTTTACATCACATACCACGGATGCTCACCAAAACACCAAGGATGCCTAGCATATGCCAATAATGCCCACCATTATACCACAGGCGCCACAGTGCCAAGGCTGGGCACCCTTCCTGCCAGGCTGCTCACAATGCTTCAGTCATGGCCATTATTAATCTGCCAGAGGCAGCCAACATTATGTCACGAGTGGCCATGGGTCAGTCATGCACACAATATGAGAGTGATGTCTGCCAGTATGCACAACTACACCAAAAACACAAAAATAAGTCTAGGATGATCATTATTGAGCCAGGATCACAATTATGTCTAGTATGATGGGAGTCAATATATAATATTTGTTGTCCTAGACACCAGGCACAGCTTCTGTTTATCACAATGCCAAGCATGCAAGCAGACAGCCACATACATAAGTGTGCCCACAAGCATATATTCACACACACAAAGATAAATGCAATGATGCTCGGAAGTGGGACCGGTTCCTGATCTCAGCTCTTGGCCTGATCATGCACTCATCTCTTGCACTCTCTCTCTGGCTCCTGTGTGCCCACACGTAAGTGGCTCCCCTCTGTCTCCAGCTACGGCTACTGCAGGCCGCCTTCTTTTCTGTTCCACTGTTCACACATAGTGTGACTGAGAGTGACGCCTACAACATGGCCAACCTCCTGGTGATTTTGCTGGACGGACAGTGGCTAGATGTGGCCATGGTGCAGGCCCATAGGACCCACACGGTGCATTTGTGACCGTCCAGTGACATGGCTGGTTGCCACTCTGAGGACCTTGGGTTGAGCAGTTCTGTGTCCTTTAATATGCAAAACTCCCCTAAATGATGTACTAGGTGGAACTTCACTTTAGACAACTACTTCAAAGGTTCTGGTGAGCTACCACTGTCTCCCAAGCTACTTATTAGCGACACATAGCGTAAGATGTACGAGGAGAGAGCTTTGGGTACAAGTGACTTCTTCTCCTGCTTTCATGTGCAATACTACACAGCTGACTCGGTCCCATCCCAACCAGCGCTTCAGAGTTGGACCAGCCATTTGATGAAGAAATCTATCAGAAAATGATCTTTCAAAGTCACAAGTCTGAACCTACCCTATCAGCTTTGACAGTCGTGTGAGTGACCACCAGACAGCCCCTTTGGGCTTTTACAAGTGATCTTAGCCTGTGACTGGCTACTTCTCAGCCCTGCTAGCCTTTAAGGGGGGTAAAGTTGCCATATAAATTAACTGTGCTCCAAGTCTCCTCATCTTTCACGGACGGCCATGCTGTGTGACGGCATTGCTGGCAAGATGACCCTCGTCGGCAGATGCATTCAGCCTGTCCGGATATGAAGCTGCAGCAAAAGGAATGAGTTGCCCAAATGAAGCCATGGCACACAAACTGATGGGGGCGCTAGCAAGCTCTGTGCATCTCTAAATGTTTCCTGTGGAGCTTTAATGAGGAGCCTTACCTTCTCTTGGAAAATAAAAACATGCATAGATTAACAAGAGCTGCCAATAGGAGACAAATATATTATAATCACCCTGGGGTACACACTTGTAAAATAAACCATAAGCTAGGTCTGTCATTTCAACATAGATCAATAAATTCTCCTTTAATGTTCAAAAAGCTCCAATTCACAGAATTCTCTTCAATATAATTTCATACCTTCCGCCAACACGTTTCATCCTCATAGGATACGGGACTTCATCACGAGTGAACGGATTCTCGTGGGCCAGGACCTCGGTGCATTGACCTGCTATACGATGAGTTTGTATGGAGATGAGGCAATGAGCCTCACCCAAATATTTCTCAAGTAATCAGTCCACTGATATTGAAAGCAAAGGTATTTCACCTATACTGGGATACGTCACTCTACGCTGGCAGATGACCTGCATAAAATAAAGCCCTGAGGAATTGATTATTCATTAAACACGTTTGCTTGATATGTAAACTGGAGGCTGTAACTTGGAGGATATGATGGAAAGTGAACACTGAATATTCTAACAATAATAACAGTTTTAAAAATGTGGAAGAACTAAAGAATCAGGATTAGAAACTTGGATTACTCCAATGTTAGACACAATACTGGGGTAATTCATTTGTTTACATGTCTTTGTATGTAACATATGATCGTGTTATGAGGTGTTCTTTTGACAGTTTGACCACATGTGATTAGTATTTTCTCTAAAAATCTAACAAACGACATTAGGGAATATTATTTGAAGTAAATGCTTCTATCATTCACACTTTCAAGAACAGTACTGTTTTTTTATTCTGAGAAAATCAAACATGAGCGTAGGCTTAAATTAATGCAAGTATGATTTTAAGATGAAAACTGGCTATTTAGCTATTAAAAAAGGGGTAAAAAGGGGCGTGGCTAGCAGCCGATGATGGCGGCAGCAACCTAGAGAGGCTCCCGTAGCGAGGCGGCTTCCCGCAACAATCCGCATGCCTATCCGTTCAAGTCTCGTCCCAGAAGGGGTGTCCTGGGTGCAGTAACCGAACGGCGTTCGCTGAAGAAAACTGGGAGCTTTCAAGCCCAGGGAAGAGGAGGGAAGACCTACTTTGTCCTCCGCCGAAGTGCGGCCTGGTGACACGAGTGCAGCCACGGTGGTCTGGCCGGGCTCCATCCGGGCGGAAGTGGACCCTCCTCGGCGCGGCCGACAGGAAGTGCCCGCAGAAGACATAGTCCGACACCAACGAATCTCCGGACCGGCGGGTCCCCTCTGACCACTCAACTTCCAACTTTAATTGTCCGGCGGCGAGGCAGGGCAGTGCCTTGCAGCGGCATTTGACCGCGACTGAAGATTGGAATTGCTGCGTGATAGCCGCCATCTGGCCCTGGCCTGCCTGCGCTGGGACGGACCCGCCGCCGAGGGAACTACAACGCCAGCAGCGGTCACCGAACTGTGCCTAACTGAGCTCTCCGCCTGAAAGCCTCGGCTCTGCTGGCCGCGGGCGGCTTGCTTCCCCTACTACCGAAAGTGCCTCGCCGTCGAGCCAAAATGACGGGGAAAGGACTCCGACAAACCGCCGCTCAGGCGAAACTCGGCAAATTTGCCTATGATAACCAGACACTTTCCCAGCCGGAACAACGCAAGTCCTTGGGCAAAGGAACGGACAACGACGGAGCTAAAAAGGCTACTTTGGATGATGTCCTACGAGCCCTAGAACAGGTTCAAGCGACGGTGGGCTCGACTGCTACCGAGGTGACCCTCATACGAGCCGACCTCCAAAAGATGGGCGAGAGAGTGAAGCAAGTGGAGGTGGTGGCCAAATCACTCGTGGAAGACGTCTCGGATCTGCAGGTGGCGATGGAAAAGTTGCAGGCTGACAAACTTTTGAAAGACAAGCTGGATGACCATGAGGGCCGCTCCAGGCGCAATAACGTCCGCATTTTGGGGGTCCCGGAATCCGAAACAAAAGGGGCCATGGACCTGTATGTGGAGGACCTCATCAAGAACCAGCTAGCCCCTAAGGGACTCTCCAACTTCTTTACTGTGGAACGAGCCCATAGGGTACCCGGTGGGACCCCTAAACCAGGGGCTGCACCGCGTCCCATCTTGGCGAGACTTTTTAACTTTAGAGATCGAGACACAATTCTCCAAGCAGCCAGGGTGGCACCACCTATTCAGATTCAAAATTCACGCATCTCCTTCTTCCCGGACTACACGGCGGAGGTCACTCGCAGAAGGAGAACTTTCCTGGAGGTGAAGAAAACGCTTCGCGAACAGGAATTACCATACTCCATGCTGTTCCCGGCCCGGCTACGAGTGGTGGCCGACAAGAAAGTTTGGTTTTTCGACTCTCCAGAGACGGCAAGAGACTGGCTGGAAGGATGGCGCACGGTAGACCGCACGTCCAACCATCTACGCAACAGGCCCGACTCCGATAGCCGGCCCGGCTCGCAGACTTCGGCTAGGAGAAGCGCAAGTGCGTCGCCATCCCAAGATCGAACCGGAGCCGCCGGGGGCGAATGAGAATCGCAGGTGAAGAACTGGCTGGACTCTGACTCTCTCCCTTAAAGATTGTTTTGTTTCGTCGTTCTTGGACTCTGGCCTGGACATCCCGAGGGCGGCAATGGGACCGCCTGCTCTGGGGGACACTCTCCCCTGACGCGCAAGTACTCTGTTTTTGAGATGGGATAAGCGCTCTGCTGAGTTGGGGTGGCGGGCAGTTGAAGGTCCGTTTAGCAGGGAGGCAGGGTGGGAAGGGATGGGGGGGGTTGGTTCTTCCTTATGGGAAATTCGCTAAGTCGATCAGAAACTGTACAGTGTATTTTGACTAGAATTGTGCTATTGCAGGTGTGGATGATTCTTGTTGGACGTAATATGTGTTTGATGACTGGTGATGGCGGATGAACGATTCAATGCTGTGGGGGTGGATGGGACTCGAACGAGCGGCACCGCCCTCCGGCTTCTTTCCTGGAATGTGCGGGGCCTAGGGGATAAGGCAAAACGCGGCCTAGTCCTGTCTGAAGTAAAGCGATATAAACCGGACTTGGTATTACTGCAGGAGACTCATTTGGTGGGTGGTGCTACCAAGGCCCTGGACAGGAGGGGGTATAAAATGCTCATACACTCCGAATTTTCCACTGGCTCACGGGGCACAGGTATACGGATTAAAAAATCCTCCCATTTCATCACACTTAGCACTAAATCCGACAATCAGGGGTGCTTCGCAGCGGTGGTGGGACAGTGGGACGGTCGCCCGTTAACGGTGGTCTCAGTTTATATCCCGCCTTCCCTACACTCGGTGCTGCTTCCAGCCCTGGGCGACTTCCTGCTGTCCCTCCCGGACGGTGACATGCTCCTGGGTGGAGACTTCAACGCAGCTGCAGACCCGCAGCTCGACAGGTTTCCGGTGGCTGCCTCGCCGGGGGGACCCTCCCGGTTTCGGCGGTTCTTAGAGGCACTGGGGCTGATAGATATTTGGCGCCACGTCCACCCCCTGATCAAACAATACACGTTTCACTCCACAGTCCACAACAGCCTGCCCCGCATTGATTACTTCCTAGCGTTGGGGGACGGGTTGCAGCGCGTGGATGAGGTAGGCATACACCCCCGAGGCATCTCCGACCACTCGCCCTTGACCCTCACCATTACCTCCCGGACGCAGTCCCGTCGCCGCATATACCCCATTCAGGCCTCTTACCTTAAAGTCCCGAGCATCAGGAGGGCCCTTCAGAGGGCCACGGAGCGGTACTTCATTGAAAATGAACCTACCGCGGCTTCTGCTGAGATCCTCTGGGAGGCATATAAAACAGTATTGCGGGGACAGGCTATAGGCTCAATAGCGGCTCATAGGAAGGAACGAACAGCTGAACACTCTGCCCTTGAGCTCCAACTGCGCGAAACCACGGCCACCCACGAAGCTGACCCCACGGAGGACACGGCACACAACCTTGCACTTCACCAGCAATTATACACAGACCATGCGCGCCTCACGGTACAGGGGCACATCACTGAGACACAGAATCGAGTGTACGATGTGGGAGACAAGGCAGGGAAGATGTTGGCCTGGCTTGATAAGAGAGGGGGCAGCTCCAGGGGGATCCAGCAGGTGAGGGACGAACATGGCGTAATGCTAACTGACCCCGACCGAGTAGTGGAGGCGCTGGCGTCCCACTTCGAGAAGGTGTACACTCCCGATAAGGAGATAACTGTGATTGCGGCCCAGTGTGCACTGAGCAACATAGATATTCCATCGCTGCGACTGGAGGCCGTGGCCGACCTGGAAGCGGCGTTGACTGCCGATGAGCTTCGGCTGGCCATAGGGGCGCTCAGACCTGGTAAGGCACTTGGACCGAACGGCATTCCGGTCGAATGGTTCCAGGCACGCACTGAAGACCTTTGTCCCCACCTACTTAAGATGTATGTAGAATGCCGAGAAAAGGGCCAGCTCCCACTGGATCAGCGGACGGCCACGATAGTGGCTATACCAAAGCCCGGCAAACCACCGGAAGAGTGTGCATCCTACCGCCCCATCTCTCTGCTGAATGCAGAAAGCAAAATCCTAGCGAAGCTCCTGGCCAACCGCCTACTACCCCATCTGCCTGACCTAATTCACCCAGATCAATCGGGGTTCATGCCTCATAGAAATACTGCACTTAATCTCAGAAGGGTACACGGGGTGTTGGCAAGAGCGGACAAACTTAGCGATAGTGCAGTTATACTGGCCCTGGACGCAAAGATGGCTTTTGACCTGGTGGAATGGACCTACCTCTTTGAAGTCCTATCCCACATGGGCTTCGGCCCGAACTTCATATCATGGGTGAAGCTCCTTTATACGGCCCCAGTGGCACATGTGGTGGCGAATGGCCATATCTCACGCACATTCCCGCTTGGCCGTGGCACCCGGCAGGGCTGCCCTCTATCGCCCCTGCTCTTTGCGCTTACCCTGGAGCCTCTGGCTATTTGCATCAGACATACCCCCTTACTCAAGGGAATTCAGTGGAGGGAGGGGTGGGAGGACCGCCTGTCCCTGTATGCGGACGACATGCTGGTCTATCTGTCAGATCCCGAGCGTGGAGTCCCGGCCCTTTTGCGCCTGTGCGATGAACATGGTGAGGTCTCTGGCTACACCATAAACTGGAGCAAGTCGGAGTTATATGTATTGGCGGGGAGCACCCCGACACTTGGGCCAGACTGCCCTCTGCGACTGGCCGGCTCCTCCTTTAAATACCTAGGTATCCATATCACAAAGGACCCCGCTGAACACAAGAGACTGAACCTCATGCCACCACTGGAACGTCTCAAACAGGACGCAGGCTTCTGGGCAGGGTTGCCTTTAACGATGCTGGGGAAAGCTGCATTGTACAAGATGAAATCACTGCCCCGTCTTCTGTACATCCTGGATAATACACCATTCCCGGTGGCGGCGGGATACTTCAAGAGGGTCGCAGCGGTGGTTTCCGGGCTGCTGTGGAGCAATCGCCCTGCGCGCATGGCCCAAGCTAAACTCTGCAGAGGCTGGTATGAGGGAGGGATTGCACTTCCCAATTTGCACCTATACTACTGGGCAGCGCAACTCAGGCCCATCAACCAATGGCTACATGCCCCGCAGTCGGACCCGGCATTTCAAGCAGACAGGGCACAGTTGGGCACCGATAACATACTTGCCCCGCTTTACGATCGTAGGAAATCGAGACGACTCGTAGGCCCCACTAAACTCACTGTAGACACTTGGCACGCGGCGACTGCTGCGCAGGGATGGAAAGGTAAAATTACTAAGCTCACTCCGCTCTGGGACACGCGTGCTTTGGGAAATTTAAGGACCAGTAAGGGGTTCGCCCGCTGGGACTCCATCGGCATCTCCACAGTGGGAGACATGTGGGAACAGGGAGGTATTATCTCGTTCGCCCGCCTGAGAGAAATATATGACCTCGGACCGCACGAGTCATATCGATACGTGCAGATCCGCCATGCCCTGCTCACTGCCATCCCAGCTGGATCGACTCTCCCCGAGTCCTCCCCACTGGAGGATCGCCTCCTGACCGACTTCATGGTAGAGAGAGCAACTTCCCTGACATACCGTAAGCTCCTAAATAATTCACCAGATCCTCTGACACCCCTCAAGGACAGATGGAAGCAGGAGGTGGGCGCTCTGGATGAATACGAGTGGAATGAGGCTCTAGCTTCCCCCAAAGAGGCGGGCATATCGGCCAGGATGAGGCTGGTACAACTAAAAGTCCTTCACAGGGTATACTACACAAGGACACTGCTACACCGCATCCACAGAACTCCACACCCCTTTTGCTTGCGTGGTTGCGGGGATGAGGGTACCTTCTTTCACACGTTCTGGGACTGCCCGCGCATACAAAACTACTGGCGCCAGGTTTTGCGTACTATATCCCAGGTACTGGCGGTCTCGGTCCTTCCGGAGCCACGGCGGTGTCTCCTCAACGTTTGGGAACCGACGGACCTGTCACGGCATGGCCGCCTCTGGGTGACATTGGGGATGATGGTGGCGAAGCGAGACATTGCGCAGCGCTGGGGAGTGGCAGACCTTCCGACAACATCACAGTGGTGCATGAACATGGATAGAACAATGGTGACTGAAAGGGCGGTGTACCTAAGTCGGGCCTGCCCGGGCAAGTGGAACAAGGTCTGGTCCCCATGGAATGCATACCGGGGCAATATCTGCGATCCTCTGCCGGAGGATGATTCACTAGATTCAGATGAGGAGGAGGGGGTGGACTGAGGGGGAATGATTGGGGGGGGGGGGTCCTGCGGGAGGGTGATGAAAGAGTGGTAGTTTCTCCACACCCCATGTCGATTCCTAGATAACACGGCACTTTATCCTATCATTAGGCTACTCCTATACCTATCCTGCAATGTACATTGACAATGATCGCACTGTGATTTCCCATTGTTCTTTTGTTCCCTTCGTTGTTTTCAGAAAATAGAAAATGAAAACCTCATCAATTCTTACTGACAAATGTGCTAACGTCCTTCATTTCTTCCTGTGGCATGCCTTCATCACAATGACTTTTTCAACGCATGGACCTTTATACCACGTGGATGACATTGCGAGTTTTCTCTTTCGTTTTGCGGCCGGCCCTTCGGGGTTGTAGGCGGCGTGCTGTGTAACTATATGAAGGTACAATAAAGGTTTTCAAAAAAAAAAAAAAAAGGGGGTAAAAAAACGTCAATCTAGTTTGCAACTGCACTTGCACGGATTACATTGTTTTTATAGGCGTAAAAGAGTAAATTTAAAGAGCAGTAGCCATGTGGGCAAGTGTTATTTGGAGCAGCGACCTCCTAAGTAAAAGCCCTCAAGTCAGAAAAATAACTGCCACTTATTTGAAAGGATGCTGAATGCACCGCGCAATCCCAACCTTGTTGTTGCAACTTCTGAGGTTGTTGAAGGCCACCCCTCAGACCCAGGATTTACCTTGATGAAGCGAGGAAGCGTGCCTTACTGTCAAAGTATATGGACACTTTCTTCAAATAGAAGGACCTCGCTCGATGGCGACATCACTTCCTCTGATATCACTTCCTGAAATGTCATGTGACATCACTATATATTCACTATATATTGCTTATTCTAATTAGTCCGATGCTTTTTTTGTATTTTTAGGGCTTGTGTTCTAGCTAACCCTGGGCGGAGTTCGCGGAGTTCCACTATGCAGAACTCCACGAAGTGACAACAAACCTCTTCTAAGCTACGCAGAGTTCCGCGAGCATTACAGGTGGGTTACCTCGTGCTGTTCGCACTGATTTTTAGTGCTGGATATTTGTCCCGTGCTGTAAAATCAGCGCGAACGGCATCACACCGTGCAAGAGGTCGCTGCTTCTTTCTGCTGCACGAGTAGAAGTTCTACCCGAATATTAGCTCCCTCAACGCGAACAGGTTTCTCAACACGAGAGGTAGCAACCATCTGCAACCGCCCGTGTTGAGAAATCTCGCTGGGAGGTGTTGTAGATTTGGATATACGGAGCAGAGTTAATCAGAACTCCGCGAGTTCCGCGGAGCGTGAAAAACTCTGCAAAAGGAGCGAAGTTCACCGCCCAGGGTTAGTTCTAGCTGCACCAGAAAGTGGAACAGAAAATCACTCAAGTTGTAAACACAGACTTCAAGGGGGGAAGAGGGGTGGAGACTAGACTGTACCATAGTGTGGGAGTCCTATTGTATGTTTTATCATTTCAGATGAATGTTTAGTTCCGTGTAAAGAACAAGTGAAACCCCCCCCACCCCTCCCCCCTTAAAAACAGTGCGCCTACAAAATACACTAACTATGCAAAGGTGTCTGCCTCTTAGGTTTTACATTTAGCTGTCGCCTTGTCCCCACCCCTCCACCATCGCCCCCCCTCCTCTGTCCACCAGAATCGATCAGACAGATTGGCAGCTCTGTGCTCTCTACCTTGCTTAGCTGTGGAGCGATATTACTACCCGCGCTCAGAGCACTGAAAATGTCATTAAAAAACAAAATTGTGTTTTTCTTTCAACCTGCTTGACATCCAAGCCAGAGAGATGGAAAACCGGGGGCGCGGAGAGCGCGGAAAATTCTCAACAGCGCCTAGAATAAACTGCGCTCCGTGTCTAAAGCCAGCGTAAAATCTCAGAGCAGGGGACGACGTTTATATTAATATGTGCAGCTGAGGGGGCCTGCACGGTACACGTCAGCCTTCCTGTCAGCGCCTCGCAGCATAAGCGCCTCGCTCGGCCTCCAGAGCGGCCTCGGGAAATCAAGAGGGTTCTTTCCGGCCAGAAAGCATCTCTAGCAAGAGGGGTCCGCCCAAGACAGGCAGCGGAGTGTCGAGACACCAATTTCTAGAATTTAATAATTCACAGAGACAAGTCAACTCATAGCAACTATTGACAACAGCACAGCGCCGAGAAGAAAGGCGCTATAAATGAATTAAACATAGAATTATAGTAAAATCAGAAGTCGAAGTGGGAGGGATCTCACAGACGCATCCGGATGGCAGAAAACATTTCTTGTAAGAAAGTGCCGCATCTAATCACTTGTGATAAGTTATTATAAGTGACGTGTGACGTCACCGTGATCCAGTCAGAATGCGCCCTTAGCACTGCGCATGGAAAGCTGGTGAGCCATAAACACTGTCTCTGTGCCCAAGGGGAAGCTTGTAAAGGATTGTATTTATTTCAGCGCACCGAAGACAATGCCGGGACCTTGTGCCCGAACGCCCACATTTTCTTCTGCAAGTAGCTTTTTACAATTTTTTTTTTCAATATAGGCTCAAGTAGGACATTTGTAGGCAGCACCAACACTGTTTAAACGTCCAAGAAACGTTGGCACTTGTGAAAAATACCAAAAGAAAATGGATTTCTTTAATGGTTGAAATGTGAAGCAGCAAACAGGGGAATAGAAGCGAGACACTCTCCAGATGCAGGGAACACATGTAAGGTATTTAAGTGTACTAGAAGCCATTGGCATAAGGAAAATTGATGCCCCCTGCAGGATGAAAGGAGTGGCACATGAGTCTCCCATAAATCACAGATATGACTTGGCAAGTTGGCCTTGGGCTTGCGCCAGGCTTAGCAGCGTGTTGGATGGGTCGGCCTCTCTTTTAACCTCTCCTGGCCACCAGAGATGAGCCTACGCCACAATCTTGTGTAAGGGGGCACAACATGGAAGATGGCCAGTCAAACCCCGCCCGCTTGCCTGCAGCCACTCTGCCAGCCAGATGTGTGCTGGGCTCTGCAGGTGCACACCTGAGTAAGTCTTGCTTGTCGCCGCTGTCAGCCAGAGGTGTGCCGGGGTCTGCCGGTGGATAACTGAGTAGGCCTGGCCTGCATACGCTGTCTGCCAGAGGTGTGGCGGGGTCTGCAGCTGCACACCTGAGTAGGCCTGGCTTGCAGCCGCTCTGCCAGCCAGAGGTGTGGCAGGATCTACGGCTGCACACCTGAGTAGGTCTTGCCTGCAGTCGCTCTGCCAGCCAGAGGTGTGCTGGGGTCTGCCGAAGCACACCTGAGTAGGCCTTCCTGCAGCCGTTGTGTCAGCCAGATGTGTGCTGGGGTCTGAAGGTGCACACCTGAGTAGGCCTTGCCTGCAGCCGCTCTGCCAGCCAGAGGTGTGCTGTGGTCTGCCGAAGCACACCTGAGTAGGCCTTCCTGCAGCCGTTGTGTCAGCCAGATGTGTGCTGGGGTCTGAAGGTGCACACCTGAGTAGGTCTTGCCTGCAGTCGCTCTGCCAGCCAGAGGTGTGCTGGGGTCTGCCGGTGCACACCTGAGTAGACCTCAGACTAGATTAAAATTAATCTATCGATGGCTTCAAGGATCTGGTAGTTGTCCATTTCCGGAGAGTGACGTTACAAGGGGGTGGGATGGAGCGGGAGACCTCATCCGACAAGGACCCATTAGCGCCACTGGGTCTCTTTCCTCCCCTGGGTGACGAGTACCGTAAGCAAGGCGACCTATACAGCCATAATGCAAGGCAAAAGGATTCTTGACAATTTCACACTTGTAATAAACAATTACAAACAAACAGTGCTGTCCATTTTGTGAGGAGCGTGGTTTGAGGTACTGCACACTGCTTAACGCAGCTCATCTGAATGCTAGGTTTCATTCAGCAAAGGAAGACATGGGTAGGTAACGGAAAGGATGGACACGACATAAGCGACTCTGCCCTGAAGAAGCCTTACTAGACCGAAACCATCCAGCAATTGCTCCTGTTCCCTTTCACACAAGTCTGGACCAGGTAGCTTAGCACAGGCTGCTCCTATTGGACCAGGACCAAGTCTGATTTGCATACTGTATAGCGGGAGAAAACTATACACTGGAATGCGGCCTAAGCAATTCCTAGTGGCGAAGACTTTAGCACACGTTTCACCCACAGCCTTTGTGTTTTCCTCAGCCTATTTCCTAGAGCAGGTGGGAATGGGACAGGGACTTCCAGGGATAAGCTGACTGGAGGCCGGAGAGCAGAGTGGATGGTTATACGCGTGAACAGTCAAACTTCTAGTTAAACAAAATTTGCATGTTCAATACAAACAAAAAGAATACTCTTTGAAGTTTGACGAAAATGTATATTTCGGGTAAAACAGAGGTATTCAACACTGGTCTACCAGGGCTGGAACTGTGCCAGTGGTGGATACATCCATGTAAATTTATCTCATGGGGATAGCCTAAAATAAAAAGTCACACGCGTACCCCTCAAGGACCTCTACCCGACACCGCTGAGCAGAAGCATCAATTTTACTAAAAGGTTTCACCGCGATTTCTTAGTGCCCAATGCAAATTATAATGATGTACTATTCAAGTCTGACCAAAGGACATCTCTCAAGGTGCCTTCTTTATTTAAGAGCTGCTTTGCCCCACTACACTAGAGTTTGTTTGCTTGCTTCACTTGATGTTGACAACAGTAATGGCACAACAGATGGCAGTGAGTGACTGCCTGGTACCTGGGCTCTATGGATTCTCTCCTGTGATGCAACATCAACTGTACTACCAGCCAAGGCCTAGTATCTTAACACAACTAAATAGGAAAGCCAAGAAGGACTACCATAGAATCCACACCATCTTCTTGACGGGGTCCTTCAACAAGCCTCAGTGTGCTGTACTGGCATATCTGAGATGTTTATGTATACATCCCTTTTTCGAACAACAGCGGTCCCATGCATTCAGGAATATATGAGACAATGAATATAGACAGAATCAGTTCTATATTTTGAGCGACATGTCCAGCCGGACAGAGGTCTTTAAGTTTACTCAATAAACGATCCGTACAATTGGAATACCTTCAACTAATCACCAGTGTGGTACACAAGCCTGTTCCCAACCACTAACGGATCAAATACAGAAGGTAGGTTACGAACATAGAAGGGCTTTTAAGGCAAACAAACGTTTTCTGTATAAAATTCAGTTGTACAGAGAAATCAACACAGCACCATTACATTACATAGCAATCACGTTTTGTATAGGGTGCTAGACAGGTCGACGGCGTTTCGGTCCCCCTATTAATCATAGGGACCATCATCAGGACATTCCATTAATGCCTTAACGTTATTAGCCTCTAATTGCCTAAGGAAGAAATGGAGAAAAAGATATATACATTTAAATACGAAGAACTAAATTATTTAAATCAAGTGACTTGCGGTGAAAGGTGAACCCATTCTCTTTATTTAACCGCGAGTTGGGACAATTTTTGCGAGAACCGTGACAGTTTTTAGCGGTCGTGTCGCTTGGATGGTTTAACTCATGCTTCATGCTATATGCTCAACAGGTTCCCGCTCTGACTCAAACTTGGACAAACTCTTCTGAGACGGGTAACTTTCTCCAACCTTTGGGCTTTTCTAGTGAACACAGCTTCTCTGCTCACTGAAAGCCACATTTGTTTTGTTTCATACAAGTGTTGTTACAGGAGCGGTTACTACTACACTTTCAGAATGAGTAGGGTCCAACCTTTCGGTAGTGGAGATCTGGACTAAGGGCCAAGTTGTGTACTTCGAATGGTGGAGGTGCGGTTTCCAGTCTAATGCATGGTGTGGTTCTTGGCATGTCCTGCATCTTTGTGCACTGCCAAAATGAACTAAATGCCACTATTGAGCACCAAGTAAATAGTGCACATTTATGTCAATCTTTCATTTTTATAAAAAATGAATTTGAATACCCAATCATTTAAAAATGAGACAGGCCAGGAAAACAAAAAATCCAAAGCCCATTTGTAGAAGAGCAATATGAGAAAGGAAAATCAAGTGTATGTATTAGACCGCACAAAAAACACCACTACGAAGAGTGATATATAACCTTAACATTGCGGTTTCATTAAGAGATCGACCAAGTATTGATCTTGTCAACAAATACACTGATTTATTACCAAAGAAATGCCCTTTGACATGGTGTGCATAAACAATGATTTTTTTCATTAACCCATATTATTCATTCCTGTATCCTGGTAATATTTCATGCAACTTTCATTACAGATCATTTCTTCCTCTTTCGGTAAGATCCCTCCGGCTGTCGAGCGACACTGGATGCCCTGGTCAGGAGAGCGTGAGCAATCCAACCTCGAGTAACCACAAGACACTTGAGCCCGTTTGGAGAGTCCTGGCCACACAGGGGATGATTGCAGGTTAACCTCACATGGTAATCACTCTGGGGCCGGCTACTAGCTGGAGCTTGGACACAAGGGTTGAAGTGGCAACATATAGTTATGGTCTGAGAATGGAGTACCAAGCGGAACAGAGTCCAAGGTGAGGAAACGAACGAGGAAAAACTAGCGAAAGCTTCAATCTTCCATGGTTTGAAGTGTTACAGATGTTATGTTAAATCTAGTTTGTAGCACGGCAACTAAGTACCATAGGGTGCTTGATCCTAAAAGCACAGTATGTTAGTGCAGTGTCTTGCACAGCACTTGGAGAAGGGAGTTACAAGCAGGAGGAAAGGGTCAGTATTCAAAACATAAGTGGTCTTTCTTTCCCGTATAACTTTCAAGAGAATGTTGTTCCACAGGTTGACCCTTAAGAACATCAGAACCTTGAGGAGACCACCGCAATGAATGCCCGAGAGCTCCTGCCACTATCAGCTGCCACTGGCTGAACAGAGTATGTGAAATCAGGTTATATCTGAAAGGCTGGTGTGTGGGCCTTAGTGTCCCCCAAGCACCACAAACAAGTGACACCATGTGTGACACTCATTAAAATGGTCAAGATTCAATGGGCTAGGAGGATAAACCACGAGCCCGCTACTTGAGGCTATTCCAATGCAACTGGGGTTGAGAACTTTCTTACAGCAGTAGCAGGACACATCTGTACACTAGTGTTAGGACTGCAGATCAGGAACGCATAGTTAGGCTAACACGGGGCATGGGCGTTGGAGCACATTAGTAGTGCAGGGCTAGAGCAACACTGGCAGTGGATGGTTAAAGCATGTTAGAAGGGCACGGCTAGGACAACATTGGTAGCAGATGGTAAAAGCACACTGGTAGAGAAGATAAGAACACTTGCAGAACAGGGTTAGGACTAATTCAGCAGCAGGGGGTTATTGCACATTAGTAGACTAGAGTTAACACAACATTGGTAGGGCTCAGTTAAAGAACATTCATTGGGCAGAGTTAGAACAACTACAGTCAAGGGGGTTGGAACGTTTTAGTGGTGAAATGTTAGTTTAACACCGATTGGGCAAAGTTAGGAAAAGAGTGGCAGAGCATGGATTGGACAATACCGGTATTACAGAGCAAGAATAAATTGGTAAAAAAGTGTTAGCTTACAATGGATTAAGACACATTTGTTAAAGCTGGGTAAAGCCTGCTGGTGCAGCTGGCCGATCCGTCGGAGGGCAGAGTTACCGCAAATAGTTGACTTATGGTATATTGAAAGCGCACTCCATGGAAAACAGATACAGAAGGGTCAGTGCTAAGCTGAAGCAACAAAGTGAAAATAAAATCAGTAAAGCAAAATGTAGGGCACAATGACAGACCAGAGCATCAATGATATATCTGCATGCAGGCAGCGCCCAGTAAAACCACAATAAGACAGACTTTATATCATACGTAAGAAAAGGGAGGTCAGGCTGTGAAATTATATCACACCCGCCCTTTTTGGTAAAATACGACCAATCCCTACCAAAATTACAACGTAGGGATTACTTTTGACACATATATGAACTGTGGCCTTTAAGTCAGTTCAATTGTTAGTAGATCCTTCTACCAAGTGTTGAAGTTAAAGAGAGTCACATCGCTCATTCCCCAAGAAAGAGAACTCATTTGGAGCAGCAGTCCTTAGTACACAGATGGACTAGGCCAATATTTTGTATTCAGGGATAACACTCATTTCAATTATTAGGCTCCGGCTGCCCCATAACGCAACTGCAGCAAAGTATGGTCTGGTCTAAGTTTTCCTAGATGGATCTTAAAACAAAAACAATTATAAACTAGTATCTTATCTCAAAACTAACTCCTAACAAACTTAAACCCTTACAAGTACCTCTCTTAACTCCTTTAATTTCCCCTTTAAACTTACATCAAGAGGAAGAGGGCACAATGTGCTACTGAAGTTACTAAATCTGGAATGCGCTGCCTTGTGGTCTGTGTAAGTCAGCTGAATAACTAACATGTTGTTCTCAGTAAAGGAAGCTGTTATTTTAGACAACACATGATATAAAACCAGGGCCAAGATCCACCTTACAAGCGCAGCCCATCATCCTCTGAGATGGGCTGCTCAGTGGCGGGGTCCTGCTCCGCCATGGTCTGCTGCTCTTCTCAGAGGTCAGCGGGTGAACTCTCCTGTGCTACTCTACTGATCTGCACTGCTTGCAGTAGAACGCATCGCTGATCCAAGTTCAGCGGGTGCCCTCCCCCATGATGCTCTGCTCAGTGGCGGGGTCCTGCTCCGCTATGGTCTGCTGCTCTTCTCAGAGGTCAGCGGGTGAACTCTCCTGCGTTACTCTACTGCTCTGCACTGCTTGCAGTAGAACGCATCACTGATCCAAGTTCAGCGGGTGCCCTCCCCCATGATGCTCTGCTCAGTGGCGGGGTCCTGCTCCGTTATGGTCTGCTGCTCTTCTCAGAGGTCAGCGGGTGAACTCTCATGCGTTACTCTACTGCTCTGCACTGCTTGCAGTTCAGCGGGTGCCCTCCCCCATGATGCTCTGCTGTGTTACGCAATGATCTGCTGCACTACTCAGAGGCCCGCAGGTGCACTGCTCCACGACACTGTCCTACCATGGTTCTTGACGCATCAAAGCACTTCATGCTTTGTTCATCTTTAAAGCTTCCTGTGCCAGGTTTCTGAACTCATTAATACGCAAAGAGATACACTGTGTTTCTCAGAGCTATTCGGAAATCTCAAAGTAGGAGTAAGATAGGTTTCCTCTAAACTGCAAGGGTAGCGCATCTTTTAACTCGACAAATTAAGCAGTAAAATAAATAAACTCTACATTTGAATTTATGCCAGTCACATGTTTTGTCACAGAAGAAGGACACTCCTGTGTACTTTTAGCACTTTCTGATGAATGCGAAAATTTGCTCGAAATAAAGATTTGTAAATCAGTAACAAGATCGAATATAAATTTAAGTCAGGTGCAGTCCTATCGCCTGATGTACATGCAAGCAGTCAGGCTTTTGGAAATATCCATATAGTTACCGTAGGATTTATTCACTCTTAGACATCCCACAGTTTACTTAAAATTGATTAGAAGCAGATCAATTACCTTGAGGGATAAACTCGAGGAGTTGCATATAAATCTTGTCGACTGCACTTACACTGATTTCATTTTGCTCTTAACGCTTCACGAAACGAGTGCCAAAAAACACATTTAACTAGCATTTGACACACTGGCAAGGAAAATGTAAAGTCAGCACCTGCATTAAAGATCTTGTGTGCACTTTGACCTCATTACGGTAAAGCATCAAATGCTCAAAAACATTAGACAACGACCATACATCATCAACACATTAAAACGATGATCTAAAACGTGTGGGCACTATATTCCTGGATATAGTTTTAGTTAATTCAGGTTTTATTTAAATCATAAGGTGGATACTAGCACAAATGCCAGGACATAAGTTAAGGGCACCCAGGGGTAGCAGTTACTATCAACTGCTTGCACTTTGGGACTCCTCGCGCAGATCTTGCTACTCCTGGCCCATGAAGATCTCCACAAGAAGAGAAAGTAAGAGGTCAGTTTACCTTCAGAAATCCCCACTACTTGTTGTTTTGAACTTTTTAAAGGCCCCCTCAGTAGCAAAGAAGGTTGAGGAGGGGTTAATGGTGGGACCAGAGGTCAATCTTGTGAGGTCATTTTGGGGAGAAGGTCCCTTTTGCTACATAGCACAGCACTGGGAGGAGCCATGAAGATACGTATAGTATACTGAATGCTCCCATCAGGCGTCTGTTAATTGGGGAGTAAATGAAGATGTAATGGAATGTTAATGAGTGTGTGGTGAGCGGAACCCTGGGATAGTTTTACCACTGGTGGGAGGATGAAGATCTGAGTGTTACCCAAGAGCTATGTACCTGATGCTGTACATAGAGACATGTAAACAAGGAAGATACCCTCCCCTGCCTATGCAGGACTTGTCTCATCCTTGATACCCACAGCACCCATCTCTTCCTAAACCAATTGATGATGTGGTGTGAAAAAAGTGAGGCATTGCAGGAAAGCTCTGGGTGAGCTATGAAGCTCTTCCAAGGAGAGCAAGAGGCCTACTATGAGCTGGTAAAAGCCCCAATTCCCAGAAGATGTGATTTGGGACAACCAGCCCTCAAATCGCACAAGTTGCATTAGCGTATGCCGCTAAGTACGAGGAGCCCAGTGAGTATTGTGGCAAGAGGACTGAAAGATTTGCAGTGACATAAGACTTGGACACTCTGCAGAAAGTGTTTCAGATATGCTCAGAAGGGCTGCAAGGAGTAGAGAACGTTGATGGGGTAGGACAGACATTTGATGGACATTCGACAGAACAATGGACACAGTTAATTTCACAGATCTTCATTAGTGAGATGGGCAGAGGTGAAGCGAGAGGAGTTATAAAGGCTGCCCGGTGTACGACGACTCCTGTCCTAAAGGGGAGGAAAGATCATATACAGGGAGATGATGAAAGTGTAAGGAGATTTTCTTATGAAGCATTTTGTTGCCCAAATGAGTGGTACTGGGGCCTATAGGGGAAAATACAAGATTTTGTGAGCTCCCTAACTGTTTGACAGTTCTCAGCAGTGGTGAGTGTGGTCAGAGTCTATGCGATCTTGCATTAGGGAGCCTGGCAGTCAGACAGTGAAGCATGTCGGGCAACTCATCTGCGGCACCAGAGGAATTACACACTCAAGATCTCGTCAGCACGCGACGAGTGAAAAGCTGTCAGCCGTGGTGTACAACTGCAAGCGGCTGGTAGCCGTTACTGAAAAAGTACTCTGGTGAGCATGTCCGGGTGTCTTCTAGTTACTGAAGCGAGAAGAAGGATTTCTAGTAGTCTTCAGATTATATGCTTGCTACTTATACAATACAGGAAAGGTTTCATCATTCTAATAAGGAGCAGTCCCAATGGTGCTTTTTAAAGAAAACAAAGAAACTTGATCCAAACTATTTTAGTTATCAATGTAAAGAGGACAGTGGGCAACTCCATGGAACACATGTGTTAAGAGTGGAACATACTTAGATCTTTGCTGAATGGAAAATTCACATACTTTAGGTGGAATTGTATAGTTTGCTCGTGATTAGATGTCGTAGAAAGTTAGCTCAGACATATGATGGTTGTAAGTGTTGAGGTGGTTGAGATAAAGTGTGTTAGCAGAGGTGGAGATAAAGTGTGTTATTATAGAGGTGGAGATACAGTGTGTTAGTATGGCGTTTCCTAAATACATACAAGTGTTTTTGCAGGTTCTTGGTGTTTGAGGCAGCTCGCAAAAAGTGTAGAGTATTCCATGCAGAGAGCAGCATGTGTAGGGTGGAAGCGCATGTATGCCGCATGTTGTGTTGAGAGTATAGGCTACCATGTATGCTGTAATTTTGTTAGGTCATGCAGGTAATGTGTGCATGTTTCAGGTTTCTGTGACAGTTTGGGAAAGAAGTCTGGTACTTCCCGCATGGGTGGGCAGAGCACTGAATTCTGTTCCGCTCCGTTGGACTCCCAATTAATAAAACAGAAACCTCATATACTTTTGGTAAAATAACAAGTATCTCTGTCTTTACATGCTAAAACGCATCTAGTCATTTCACAAAAAGTGGAAATAGACATTTAGCAAGCAGTGAGAGAGGTGATGGTTTTGGGATCCTCCCTAACCTAGGGAGAGAACCAAGCAGATGCCTTGAAAACAAAGAGCACATCTTGTTGAACGATTCGGTGGTGGTCCATCCTCATGACTAGTTGAACTGCAGAATTATTTTGATATTGGATACTATAATATTCACTGCCCACTGCTAATCTCGTCCCATAATGCTTTGCAGGGCCTTTGGTTGGGATTGTATTTTCGCCCCTTAACTGTGCTTGGGGTGGTCCTAAGATGATGGGGCCACCACTGAATCGTTCAGCATGATATGCTCCTTGTGTTCAAAGCATCTGCTTGGTTCTCTCCCTAGGTTAGGGGGGACCCCAAAGTCATCACCTCTCTCATTGCCTGATATTTTTCATTTTCAAAGTTCATTTTGGTGAATTATTTATATGCTTTTTTTTAGCATGTAAAGTTGCTTTATCAAAGCATTTGTGGGTGCAGTTTAGTAGCTGGCTCCGGAGGATATGCCTGAATTATCGGAGCGGAGTTCATTGCCCAGGGTTAGTGTACACAAGGAGATTCCTTGCCTGTATTTTTCAATTTTATATTACTTATGCTTCAAATATATATATTTGCAGCAAAAAAGCGTTCTATACACTTGTATATCCAATCTGGGACTCCAACTTAGTTCCGTTATATTTTTCCACACAAATCTATGCACTTTTGGGAACAGGCATAGCTTCATTATGGCAATTCTGCTCAATGAGGGTTCGACAGCCTGACCAACTGGTGTTTTTCGCTTTGGGAATTCATCACAATGCAGCAGAACTGTTTGTAGCTTTCCACCCAAAATGGGATAGGCAGTTTTCCTCTGCTTGGTATGGCACAGGATTTTTTTAGAAGGCTAAGAGTGACTCTAGGGTGTGTGTTTTGCAATGAACTAAGTAGGTGTTTGTCTACCTTTGAGATCCAAGTAGGTATTTGTCCGACTTTTAGATCCAAAGAGGGATTTGGGGCGTAAACCCCAGTTAAATTTTGGCTTTCTTTGGCCCAGTAGGAGGTGCAGCAATCTGGGCCTTTTAAAGTTGCTGTAGGTTCTGCTTAGGGTACCGACCTAGTTTGCTCTCCCGTATTCTTACTCCTTAATTAGGCGTTTTTGACCAGCAGCAGACTGCATAAAAGTAATAAAATAAAATGGTGCATGGCTACTACTTTTGTCACCAGTTCCCATTCTTGACCTTTGGCTTGTCTCTCTCTCTCTCACTCATCACACCGCCAGTTGCTGCATCCCATAGCACGATAACCACAGCCCGTGGTCATCACACACACATGACAACACTTGCCATTTAGGCTCAAAACAACACCACCCTCTCCCAACCACACAAAGGTGCAATTTGCTATCCTTGTGGGTAAGCGCCTCACGCCCCACAAAAGGGTGGTAAGCGCCACTGAAATGCTACAACACTACTGTGACTATTAGGTCTGGCATTAGCCAAGGCCTTTCGGTTTTGCTAAAATTATGTATGTACCATACTGATTTATAGGGGCTTTCAGGCAGCCTTCATCATCTACTGGTTTGTTATTGTGTTATTCAGTTTTCTTCCTCACGCTACAGCATCCAGCATGGGGCAGGGTCAGACCACTATAGCCATTGGCTAACTTCACTATGAGTGACAGCATTCTTCCCTCTCACAAGGAGCACCTCCATACACAAAGTAGTTCCTCTTCAGTGCTAGGAACTGTTATTGCAATATGTGCTTATTAACCTCATGCGCGCTAGCGGAATTCCGCTCCTGCGCTGAGATTTTTAAAAACGCACTTTACGTGACGAGCTGGGCTCGTCATCAGCGTGCGAGGAGGCTACGCCATGACGAGCCCAGCTCGTCATCAGCGTGGAAGGGGTTAAGTTAAAAAATATTTTTTCTTTTAGCCCATGTTTTTCTGTTTTTTTTTTATACGTGATGGCCCATCAGCTTCCACAGCAATAATGTTTTGACAAATCATGAGAAAGCAAAACAAGCATTGGCAAAGCAAAATGGCTGGAAAGCAACACAGAACTGCTGGCGTTGCCAAGCTCTATACTGGATGACCCCTTTGATCCAACTGTGAGATTATTGTGGTTCTAGCGCCCACTGCCACCAGCAATGGTACAGTTTCAGAAACTCTGTGACCCTATTGTTAAAGATAACAAGTTATTAAAAATATCAATACCAATAACTTGTACTTATGGCAATGAATCGATTAATTGAATGAATAAAAAATGCTAAGCTGGGATCTCTGGCGGGTATCCCCCACTCAGATGCTCCATAAATTGATTGATGAACCTGTACAACCCGAGTCTGGTTTCTCAGTGGACTAATGAGTCCATTGCAGGGGCCTGTCTTCGACCTCATGGTCACAGGTACAAATCCCGAAGGGTCCACTCAGCCTTTCATCCATCTGAGGTCGATAAAATGAGTAACATTGAGTTGGGTAACAAACATCCGTTATTCAGTGGCAAGAGACCTCTGGGTGAACGTGCGCTTTACAAATACACGTGTTATGTTATGTTACAGAACTCCACTGCTTTCCGACTAGGTTCACACTCTAGAAACACCACATTTTACATTTTAATAATATTTCTCACACAAGCCGCAGTAAACAATCATTAGAAACTGTTCTGATTCTGTGCTGGAGGGATCTAGGTGCAATATTGCTCCATTGTTCAGCTTCACACACACATCAGATCACACAAACACAACAGGAGATCTTTTTCAAAGGGCATTCTTGGGAGGCAGCATCAAAAATAGATAAAAATCGATAAAGCGTAATAATTCTAGAAATGTGATCCCTGGACAGAAGGTATTTAAAATATGGATTTTATATGAAGCGCTCAGCTGTTAATCTCCAATTTCTACAAGGGATGCATGCAGCAAGACAGAGAGGCAGGCAGCCGCCCCAGCTAACATCATTACAAGGGGTCCTGATGAAATTACCGCCTTGCTCGGCTCAGATGATGCTCGGTTCACATCATAGCGCATAAACCGCGGCTGCCACTCTCTTTCGCCTTGACACTGTAATGTCGTTACTGCGTCGATTTGCGGCAATCTGCTGCCTAACTGCCTAGGAAACCAGACACTTGGGCAGGTAACAAGCTCCATTTAAGCAATTAAATATGTAACTGCAAAGGTGATACCAGCCTTGAAACCCACTCGCCAATAAAGGGTCTAGCACAGGCGTCGTCGCAATTCACGATTCCTTCTCTGCCAAGCAATGGTGAGCCCTTCCTGGCAAGCCAATCATCTATAAAGGCCTGTGACCTGGTGTTGCTGCATTGCACTATTCCTTCAGTGTGTGCAATGGCGACACCGTTCAGGCAATCCAACCCACATAAAGTTGTAAGCTTGCACACTAGTGCATCCGCCATTCCTTGTCTTCCAAGGAATGGCGGTTTGATCCCAGCAATCCAATCACCAATAAAGGACCCTCTTGTGTGTTACTGCCTTCGAATATTCCTTCTCATCCATTGCTGCGGAAACGCAGACACGGTCGCTTTAGCGCTTTGTTGGGTTGTACCTTGTGTGTTCCTTGGGGGCCACGGTTACCTTCTTGTTAGTGCTTTATATTTAAAATTGTTGAGGGTAGACTGTGTTGTGGCATGGCTGTTACTGAGGGACCGGTGATGCCGCATCAGTGCCTTCACCAGCGCTTCTAATAAAGAAGCTTGCCTGTCTTCAGAGACTGCGTGTTGATATTTCAACAGAATAAACTGGGACTACAGTTCTAGCACAAGAAATCCCCAAGGAACCCAACTCTACAGGGATTTCTACTACACGTCAGCACTGTTCTACCAGAGGGGTAGAGAATATGGACTATTTTTCCAAAAGGTTTATCAAGAAACAATTTTATAACGTTTTGGCATCAGCCCCAGAAAAATCCTACAGAGAGTTTCATTGTGGTTGGACTTGCTGTTATCTTTGATTTAACCAAAATGTATTGATACTGCAGCTGACTATACATTTAGCACCTCAATCACAGTGGCCTCAAAATATTAATGTCCTGCTGCAGTTAGGTCTCACTGGAAATCCAGAGATACGAGTCGAAGACGAATAGAGTCAGCACCAGGGATGAAGTCAAAAGAACCAATAAGATATTTTCAAATTTCTTTTATTCTTCTTTGGGTTAAAACAACAGGACAACAGGCTGCTACTCAGGGTTCAAAGGAAGGAACAGCGACTCCTATGCCTGCACGTCTTTGGCATGTGGGAAGCTCCCAGCCTTTTCTGCATGCAACGTCATCACATGCGGTTGTGGTGACGTGACGTTATGTGTCACCATCTTTGAAGCAGAACGGAACATGGAAGATGCGCCTCTCAAGCGTGTAAACGAGTGCACACGTTGCCGGCTCAAGGCGCGATCGCTTGAATTTGCATTGATTTGTATTCCATTACTAATTATAAGATAGCCAACGGAATTATCAACCCAGATGTACATACATTCCGCTGCCACCTCAAAGGGGTCCAGTAGAAGGTGAGCACTGTTGATGTTTTACTATTGAATTTTATTTCTTTAATCAATTCTTTCATGAATATGATCTGGTCTAGATGAGGAGAAGGACATTTGGTGGGCCTTAGGATCTTGACGGCCATGCCATGTTTCAAGAGCAAGTGGAGTGTCAATGATTTATCTTGGTTCTTTGATTCTTGAATCGGAGTTTGTGCGCAAAGAATGAATGCACTGGATGTAACACCCTTACAAGCATTCATGGAAAACCTATAAGAAGATAGGAAGAGTGCAGGCAGTACTTCACTAATTATATCTCTACCCTTGAAGAGGAAGATTTAAGACCAGAAAGGTAGAACAAATTATTACATTTTCTAGGACCAGAGGGATTGAGTCTACAATCAAGGAGAAAACCACAGTGAGGACAATGGCATGTTTTTGGCCATGCTCTCGAAGACGTAGACACCTCTGTGTGGTAATTAAATTTATTTTTAAGGAAACAATGGAGAAATAAGTATGTGGACGATTGTGTTTGCACCATCAAAGCATTAGCCGTATCCTGCAGGTTTGGTTGGCCGCACGATGAAGTAATCCAAGGCTGAATTATGACGCATGCGAAAAATTCTAACATGTAAGTCAGACTGTGGCTAAATGGGAGACCCTTTTAAACGACATGGTTGCTATAGTTAAGACGGTAGAGTTAACAGGAATATGTGTAAAGGTTGTTCTGTCGAAGGAGAGGACAAGGACGTGGTGGTTAAGGTTAAAGGCAGTAGGAGCAGTAAACAATGCGATCAATAGTTAATTCACGGCTAATGCAAAGGAGGAAAAATGATTGGAAAATAAAACAAGGTATTCCAGGTGTGGAAATTCTGCACCTCTTGCATTTACCAAGAAAGGTCCAGCACATCAAAGGTGTTCAGGCTGCACAAAACTAGGGAATTTTCCGGATAGAGTAGCAGAAAAATAGTGTCACGTATGTTGTGGCTGAAATTCAGAGCATTGAGTGCCCTATGGTAAGGATAATGGGTTCTCGTTGAGTGCGTCATTCCTAGGAGTGGATGATGTAGTTGGGGAAAACACTTTTATTCAAAATGATTTTGGGGGCCAAGTGGTGGGAAGATACGACTGTAAATAGAGATGCGTGGAGGAGTACGTTTGTTGAGCAGTTTGGGGAGGACATACAAGAATCTCCCCTTAAATCACAACATTTTACATGTGACCCTATTGAGTTGTTGGGGTTCAGGAGATACATGTTTGAATTCAAAAGATAGATAAGTGAAATGTAAATTGTATGAAGGGAGTAAGGGTCTATATGTACTGGGCTGGATGGAACAACGGGAATGTTGAACCTGCACTTATTGTAAATAAAGGGGAAACTACGGTTTTAAATTCCCTGTGTTTTTTTATGGAAACATTGGTGTACTGAATGGTTTTAAGCATAATATTGCATTGAAACCTGCAGCTAAACTCTGTGTACACGGAGTGAGGAGCATTCCCATATCGATTAAGGACAAAGTCATACAGGAACTGAAGAAGCTGCAAGAAGCGGGAGTAATAGAACCACTGGAGTTGGCTGACTAGGCGGAGTAATTGGTAGTGGTGTGACACAATTACAGAAAGGTAAGGCTGTGTGTTGACCTTAAGGCCCCAAACAAGAATATTCTAACAGACAATTTCTCATTACACCAAATCAACAAACTACTGCTGTTCACTCAAGGGGTGAGATGGTTTTCAACATTAGACCTGACTGCCTCTTATCAGCAGGTTCAGCTACATGCAGAAAGTAAAATTCTAACAACTTTCATGATACCCAGAGGGTGTTACACATTTTTGAGAGTACACTTTGTGTTGGCGTCTGCAGCGGCAATGAGCCAAAGGCTAATGCATGTGCTTTTCAAAAAGCAAAACAGATTATTTTCTAGTAGGAGGACATCCTTCTAATGGAGTTGGCAAAGTCCAACCCTGACGGGAAATTGGGGAGGTTTTGGAGAGCCTACACGCAGCGGAATTTAGTAAATGGAGGTTCACAAAGAGCGGTGTTGCCGACCACGGTCACAATATCAGAAAGAACGGTATTGAGACCAAAAATGAGTTGGTGGAAGCCCTCGGTGAAGACCCATCTCAAAAAACAAAGACAATGACGGGGCCTTTCTGAATTCTATATAATGTTTGAAATAGTTTTTCAGAAAAACATATGGTATTAGACAAATGCTAAAAAACAGAGTGAGGCAGGCATTTTACGCGATTGAGAGAGAGTCGTTAGCTAGCATGCTTAAGGGATATAAAAGTTTGCGAGAAGAGTACCTGTGATTCTGAGGTCTGATCCTAAGTCCCTCGCCAAGGTACTTACAACACATGGTCTCACCATGATTGCAATGCCTGTTCGTGCGACTGCTTGATTGCAAGTACGAGTTGCAGTATATACATGAAGCAAGGAATTAAGTGGCATACTTTCTGACACACATACCATTAACCATCCAAGAAACGTAAAGGAATGAGTGGGATGATTGCCGATTACAGAGGGAAACTCGTGATTGTGATGAATGCAACAATTCTGACCAGACTCAAATAATGTGCCACCCTCCACTGTGCCCCATAAGTAGTTCAGAAATCTTACTGAAAAGCAGATGACTAGACGTGATGGGGCCCTTCAGGAAGACTGTGGGGAGACTGTTTGTAATCAGGATACGTGAGCCGTTATTCAAATAGCTTGAAACCCTTGGGAAGGAGAAACTCTGAAACCATCATCAAGTTTATGGGTAGAGTTTTCCTTGGCGAAAGGGTGCCCAGAAGCATCTTGACTGACAACGGCTCGCAATTTTGATTGAAGAATTTCCAGATATTTGTAAAGAGCGATTGATAAGTACACGAAGGCACTTTCATTTATCATCCTGAAGGAAATGGAAACGTGGAGAACTTTAATGGGGTGATTAATGGGGTAATACAATTGGCGAAAAACAAATTCAAGTACGAGAAAGAGGTGATGTGGACGGTCTGAACCTACATCTGCTGTATGTGGTCAGTCAATCAATCGGGGAATTTGGAAGCGTGCTACTCACCCGTGAGGGTCTCAAGTAGCTGTGGGGGAAGATCCAGTCAGTCGAAGAGCCAGGTCTTGAGGGTCTTCCTGAAAATGTGCAGGGTGGGGGCGCGTTTGATGTCGAGCGGGAGCTCGTTCCAGGTCTTGACCAGGTGTGGTCACATACCATAGCCTGTTTGAGATGATTTAAGGTCGTACACCAAATCGACAAAGATAACTTTGGGTGGCTGCCAACGTCTAGGCAGGTAGAATTGTCACCGGAGGTAAGAAAGAATACTTCACGCGTGTAAGCAGCATACAATCTAGATTAGACCCCAAGCAGGGTTCAAGAGAAATTAAATGGGAAATTGGAGATGGGGGTCAGAGTAAAGAAGGTTGGACAATCGAGGAAGGAAGAATACCGGTTTACAGAACCCATGAGATTCGAGAAGTTATTGTTCAATGCCGCTCTTCTCAGCGATGGTAAAGCCTAGCTTATGGAAAGATTATCGAAGCACAGATATGGACGCTTGGACCGTGGGCGGTTATGATTCGTAGGATGAAGATGAGAACATTTGAGGGGAAAAAAATGGAAGGAAATGATGGTGTTGAAGTTAGGCTTTCTCCCATGTACGACCATTCAACATCTGCATCGAGGGAAGTAGAACGTTTGGTTTATTTTATGGAATGATTGTGAAACCTAAAAAATGCAGGATTTTGTTTGCGTCTAAATTTACTACATACCAGGCATTAATATAGTTATGATCCCCATATACATATTAATATACTCTTTTTTTTACCCCTTTGTATTGTTTAAAGACGAGAGCTATGTTGCACTTTGTGTGTACATCGGGGCCCACTGTTAACATCCATGTTCCATGTAAGTTCATTCCATGTTTAGTTATTATTTTTATTTATTTTATGCGTTTTTATATAGCGCAGACTTTACCCGAAGGCGTCAGAGCGCTTCACAATAGGAACAAAACTGATACATGAGGAGAAAATTACACGTGAACAGATTACAAAAGCAGACTGTAAGTTACATGAGGTAAAAGTGACAATTGTGAGCAAACAAAATACATGAGGTAGCAAACAGTGCACAGGAGGAGAAAGTGACAAGTGTGCAGGTTACAAGAGAAAGCAAAGTACAAGTAGAGGTATAATACTGAAATATATGCTAGACACTCAGGCACAAGAACAAACGTTACATTGGCAATGGTGGCCCTTGTGCAAGTATTAAAGGCAAACAAAATTTGAGAGGTAAATAGGGAGAGTGCTCCCCTGCAGGGCAGGTGCCGACTGAGCTGTGATGAGGACGCAGCATCCCTGCCGAAGCCGTTAATAAACCCAGCTAGCTCGTCTTCTGAACTAGAGCGAGTTGATATTTCAACATACAAACCGTGCCTCATTTTGTCACAATTATGCTCCCGTTCAGAGCACGCGGCATCCGTCTTGTCACATCTCCCCTCCGGGACTGAACGTGAAAAGGAGCGATTTAATCTCCCCGCCGGCGCGCCTTTCAAGTGTCACTCAGCAGACAATGACGTCAGCGGGGCCTTCTTACAGAAATGACAGATTTCCATTCCACGCTACGCTACAAAGGATGCATCAGGGCGCTAGGCGCGCGTGCCGCCGCCGCCGCATCTCTGGTGTGTCAATCATTATATTTTATTACCTGCTTCCTCGTGTTCCCATTATTCTTACAGCTCGCTCGCTTTAAAATAAACTCATAAGTATTATCACTCTCCTGGCCAAGGTAATCATTTTACCCCCCTCTCCCCAAAAGCCCCACGTTTTATTGATGGAGCCACCGAAGCGGGCCCGGGGTAGGGATTTTTTTATTTTTTTTACACCGCATATCAAAGAAAAATAATACGTTTGATTATCGACTTAATCTGTCACTTGATAGATGGGTGTAATTGGAGCGGCTGTAATTAGCCGAGTTTGTTATGTCGCTCGTTATTACAACCGTAGGTGTGATGTTGCTTTAGCTCCATTACTCCCCCTCCGCCCAGGCGCGCGCGCGCGGCGCGTGTCACCCTCGATTACTCCTCGAGTTAATATGAACTCTGGCAATTACACAAACCACCCTCAGACGCATTTCTGCCTCATTACAAGGGTGTGGGCGTGGAGTCCTTCTAATCAGGGGCTGGGATGCAAACTCAACCTGTAAACATATTTAAAGGGCCTATTTACTGTCGCTCTAATTTTACAAAATGGAGTGTGTCAGGTACGATCAAGACTCCATGGTTTGAGTTTGCACCCCCGAGCAGGGCCGGACAGGGAACCAGAACCGGCCCTGGCAAAGTGCTCGGCCGGCCCCCCCTTCCCCCCTTCGGGAGGGGAGGGGAGGGGGGAGAGGTGCGACCGCGCTCTGTGACAGGGCCGGTTTTCGGCCGTTTTTGTTACAGGGCCGTTTTTGCAGCATAACGGCCCTGTAACAAAAACGGCCCCAGGGGTCCAAAACTGGCCCCCAACCATGCGGCCCACCGGGGAATTGCCCGGTGCCCTCAACGGCCAGTCCGGGCCTGCCCCCGAGTGAGTCAGGGAAGTGGGTCAGATATGTGTCTGAGGGTTGTGCCCATTGGGGCACCCCGCCAGACAACACCATGAACTTGGGTACTGGTTCAGCCCCCCCCCCTTTCCCCCCCCCAGAGGGTTCATGGGCAGCCAGAGGTTCTGGTTATAAAGTCCTGCACCTGTGGCCTCGCAATCTTTAGGACGGGACCCCTGGCGATGCACGGTCTGCACAAGCAGGTCCACTGCGGATCAGGAGCCAGAGGCTGTGGGCGATACACATACTGTGAGGCAGCAGCAGGGCACCGTTCTTTGTTCACATTTTTACTGTAGTTTAAAAGAATGATCTGCGCAATGAAAAGAGATAAATATACATGCGGTTAATGTGAATGGGAATTATTCACACAGTCCACGTATATATCCCGACACCCTGGCATGGCTCAGGCGCCTGGAGATCGACACCGCTAACCCTTCATCATTGAAGCAGAAGCAGACGTGGGGAGAACCCCTCTTCACTAAAGAAGAGCGAAACAGGCGTGGCAAGAACCTCTCACCACAGAAGCAGAGCCAAGCAGACGCGGGAAGAACCTCTCATGACTGAAGCAGAACGAAGCAGACGACGCAAGAACCTCTCATGACTGAAGCAGAACGAAGCAGACGCAGCAAGAACCTCTCATGACCGAAGCAGAGCGAAGCAGACGACGCAAGAACCTCTCATGACTGAAGCTGAGCGAAGCAGACGCGGGAAAAACCTCATCACTGAAGCAGACGCGGGAAGAACCTCATCACTGAAGCTGAGAGAAACAGACGCGGGAAGAACCTCATCACTGAAGCTGAGCGAAGCAGACGCGGGAAGAACCTCTCATCACTGAAGCAGAGCGAAGCAGACGCGGGAAGAACCTCTCATCACTGAAGCAGAGCGAAGCAGACGCGGGAAGAACCTCATCACTGAAGCTGAGCGAAGCAGACGAGGGAAGAACCTCATCACTGAAGCAGAACGAAGCAGACGCGGGAAGAACCTCTCATCACTGAAGCAGAGCGAAGCAGACGCGGGAAGAACCTCATCACTGAAGCAGAGCGAAGCAGACGCTGGGAGAACCTCTCATCACTGAAGCAGAGCGAAGCAGACGCGGGAAGAACCTCATCACTGAAGCTGAGCGAAGCAGATGTGGGGAGAACCTCTCATCACTGAAGCAGAACGAAGCAGACGTGGGAAGAACCTCATCACTGAAGCAGAGCGAAGCAGACACGGGGAGAACCTCTCATCACTGAAGCAGAGCGAAGCAGACGCGGGAAGAACCTCATCACTGAAGCTGAGCGAAGCAGACGTGGGAAGAACCTCATCACTGAAGCAGAGCGAAGCAGACACGGGGAGAACCTCTCATCACTGAAGCAGAGCGAAGCAGACGCGGGAAGAACCTCATCACTGAAGCTGAGCGAAGCAGATGTGGGGAGAACCTCTCATCACTGAAGCAGACCGAAGCAGACGCGGGAAGAACCTCATCACTTTAGCTGAGCGAAGCAGATGTGGGGAGAACCTCTCATGACTGAAGCACAACGAAGCAGACGTGGGGAGAACCTCTCATCACTGAAGCAGAGCGAAGCAGACAAGGGAAGAACCTCTCATCACTGAAGCAGACTGAAGCAGACGCGGGAAGAACCTCATCACTGAAGCTGAGCGAAGCAGACAAGGGAAGAACCTCTCATCACTGAAGCAGAGCGAAGCAGACGCAGGAAGAACTAAAAAGAAGGCAATAGGGTGTGGCGTTGAGGTAAAAGCAACAATGAAAAGCGCTTTGGGTGAGAAGAAAGCGGAGCCAGGGAGATTAAAAAGAAGAAATTGGAGTCTAGGGGTAGAGGAGATGAAAGGAAGAAATCTAAAAAGAAGAAATGGGAGTCTAGGGATAGAGGAGATGAAAGGAAGAAAATGTTGAAAGGTAGGAAAATTGGAGAAGGAAGTCCATGGCAAGCAGGAAACCAGCACTGACAAAGCCAATAGGTCGGGAATTAATGTACTGTATTGTATTGCACTGCAGTTATTCTATAGTGCTTACTACCCCCAAGTGGGATATAGAAGCACTTGCCTACAAGGGCAGCAAGCTACATCATGTAGAGTGTAATTTGTATACAAACCGAAGAACACGTAAATGCTGCTTTCTTGCGTTAGCACTTTAGCAAGAGAACTACTGCTGGAGGGGACAGACCACAAGAGAATGTAGTGACTAGAAGGAGTAAATGAAGAGGAAAGAGAGAGGGAAGAGAGGAAGCGAGATGGAATGACGGGGCTGGAAAGAAGCTAGGAGTCGGGCTGACATGCGCCATTACAGGCATCATGACTATTGCTTGGCATACAATTGATGAAGCGTAAACTGTGGTCAGTGCTCCAGTGTTTCCGCACAGCGGCCATGTTGGAAGAGGTATAATGTTGTTAGTTAACTTGCATTTTAATGCAGTACCTAACAAAGAAATATGAAATATACTTATTTTTTCTAAGTAAAGCAAATGTTTCATATTAAACATACACATTCTTCACCAAGATATTAATACCCACATTTAATGCCGAAGAGTGTAATGCTATCACATGCCTAATGACTAAATGCAGGGTGTGTCAACCGAATCACAAGGCAGCTTTCCCTCTAAATTCCTTTCTTATAACACAAGTTGCGTTTCACCAGAGCATTTCACCGTCAATGCACGTGCTGGCAGATTAAACATTCTGAGCATTCCTGCATGAGAAACGCATATTTCCGATTCATTTTGGGTGTTACATTCTATTTTCATTCAATAACAAGCGTTTGCAATGCAATAGGTCTTGCATTACTGAAAGTTTGACCTATTGGTGTTGCAAATATTAATGCAACGCCAATAGCTCAAACTTTTAGTAATGCGAGAATGATTACATTGAAATTGCTTGTTTGCAGTGCTTTGAGGCTTAGATGAGAAAGACAGACAGTGAGATACTGACTGCTATGGTGTTACACTTGTTTTACGACTAAGAACAGATCCTCTTCTTACAAAGGCATTAGAGTGAAGAAGATGACATTGTGTGCACTTGCGCGGACAACTCAAATTCTGCTGCTTTAATCGTTTGCATAAGTCCCTTGGCTTTCTGAGGACAGCCTGGTGCTATGGCTTTCTAGCTCCCTGAAGCAGCTGGGTGTCACATGCAACACTGTAATTTATACCCAATAAGAATAACAATTGTCCAATTATAAACATGCATATTAATACGCATGGCGCTTTCATTCAGTTGCTACCTGTAAGAGAACGTGCCATTTTTAAATCCACAATCATCTCCAGGTGCAGTTTTATACCACCCATCGTAGAAGCAATCTTGGTGCAGTTTAAACCCAATCATTTCATATTGCAAGCTTATCTTCAGTCGTCATTAAACATGATGAAGCTACTCTATGATTATTCTGGCTGAAATGCTTAATTACATACCAGAGTATTTTGCCACATGATGACACAAGCAGAGCAAAAATGCGGATATTTAAAAATAGCGTTCGGTATACACATGAATTGGTAACTTTCATTCCGTTGTCACGCTTTCCGAATCACAAAGTTGAGTCTGTGCTCAGGTGGGAGTCCTCCTGACGTTAGGTGCTGTTGGGGAACATTGCCATTGGCTCCAGGCTGCAGCTCCTATTCTGTCCCTTGTCACAGGCTAGTGATGTTGGCGGTGGGCCCGCCCTCAAATGGGGCACTAACAGGCCCAGGTTTGATGACTTAAGAAAAATAATGATCAAAGTGGGCGCCATGCTGTATCAAGCGCGGCGCCTGTGCATATTAAATTTCAGTGGGCGCCATGATCATATGTGGCACCCTTGCTCACTAATCGGGCGCCATGATCATGTGTGGCGCCCGTGCATTCTAAATTAAGTGGGCGCCGTGATTATGCATAGCACCCATGCATATTAAATTAAGTGGGCGCTGTGATCAAAAGCAGCGTCAGTGCATATTAAATTAAGCGGGCGCCGTGCTACATCAAGCGCGGCGCCCGTGCCGTGAAGAGGGGAGGGGGCATCTTTCAAAAATAAAGCGCAGCGTCCATGTTCAGACGTCACGCTGTCAGGAAAACAGGACAGGTTGGGGAGAGCCTGTCCTGCCTGCAACCGCAGCTAGAAGCAAGGCATTTAAAAAAATACTGCAAAAAAAATGTAAATAAAACATACTGAGTAACAAGACATGTATCAGGAGCAGTCCTTATGGGATGTTACAACAAGAGAGAAGGAGGTACTAAGGAGGGACTACTATGCATATTGACCAATGAAAAGCCACCATTTACAAAGGACAGTAACAGGAGCCAATTAAAAAGGTAGACGGAAAGAAGGTGGAGCTTCATGTCCATATCCTGAATACAACAAGTCTCAAAGAGACAGCACAATTGCTGCCTAGGCGAGACCTAAAAAACGGTTCACAACTTTGAAGCGCCGAACACTAAATTGCTCACCTTTGGTTTATCAGTGTATCATGCACGTTTTTTGTATGCGGATATCAGGGACCCCCTGTGAATTGGTTAAATTCCTGGGACAGGGTAAACAAGCAATAGAAAATAATATTCCCAGGTAATCTTAAATGTATGCAAAGTGAGAAAGGAGTTCCACATACATCGGAGGGCTCAGATTCAGGAAACTTCAGCCATTAGCTTAGCTCTCTGTGAGTGAAGGCACCACGCTCCTGCACAATCTGCACTCACATACAAAAAAGTAGTCCCCGTTTACAGTTTTAAAAAAATCATTCACTAAACTTAGGTAAGACAAATGTTGAGGGACAGTGTCAGGCCAACCAGCTTTGCCAATGCTTGTTGACAGTAGACCAGCACAGAAAATATTGGTAAATACTTCCATTGCGGCCGGAGGCCTTGTTAGAAATTGCAACAGACCAATTACAAATGGCTTCTTCTAGATCAGACTGAGGTATGCAAGTCTCAGACACTGGGTTAACTATTCACAACTTAAGAAACAAGCAAAATTATAAAAATCTTCTCAGATGTCCAAAAACCCACCCAAAATTAAGTCAGTATGAAACCATTAGCAACTGGTCACCTCCTTCACCCATCCAACTTGGCAAAACATCGGAATTCCACAGTCAAGCAGCAACAGTGGGGGGTGATAATGGTCACAGTATCCAGCCCAACCTTCCAAACGATCTCCTTACCTTACCCCATCCCCTTTCATGACCTCCAGTGTCAGCATTGGGGGAATGGTAGCGGGACCCCACGAACCATGAAAAGAAGTTAACATCCACACCTGCTGAAGGTACAGAGCAAGCCCAACGCTCATGCTGTGGCCAAGAAGCAGATGCACTGCTGAGAGCAGCCTGACCAGCAGATGAAATTGGTGAATTTGTATTCAAAGCTGTTGGTGGACATCAGAAAGCCTACCACCAATATGGCCGCCCCAACCTGCACAAGGAAATGCAAATGCGGCAGCCATCTTAAAGTCAGTCTTGCACCTGAATCCTGTCAAAAGCATTGAAAAATGCTTTTGAAAGGAGAAGAAAAAAGTATTAGCATATGTCTAAAAAGCATTTGCATGATAAACTCTCGGAAAGCGTCAAGACGGAGTGTACTTTCTAGAATTAAATAAGTTGCTCATGCATTACTGCAGAAGAACTTCTAACCAACCAGAAACTAGAATGATGAGATAAAAATACCCTCCAAGGCTGACCCAAGATATGATTCACAACGCCTCCAACCAGTGGCAAAAAAATGGGTCTAAATAGGTCAATGGCTGTAGGGAGCTCTCACGCAGCCCAATCTATGGATCTTGTAAGTCACGGGTCTCGCGGACAACTTCCAAGTCCTGTCCCACAATGTCAGGCACTGATGAAGGAACAGTTATTTGCTGCCCAATAAACTAACCGCACAAATGAATGAAGGGACCTGCTTGAAATATCAGAATTGATGTTCCATTTATTAAGGGCAGGCAGCCAATAGTCTCGATGCAGGGTGCCACTGTAATCGCCTCTCTTATGCAGATCCAGGACCAGGGGAAGGTATTAAAGTCCAGAGAATATCCAAGAAGCCCTTCTCAGGCCTATCATGTTAATATTAATAAATGTTCTTTCAAACTATGCCCTGATATGAAGATAAATGAAAGTGGCAGCACGGTCAACGCAGGCCCTGATGGACGAATGGCGGATAGGACCCAACGACAAGCAGAAACAGGACAAGGCAAGGGCCCAACGACAACCAGAGACCGGACAAGGCAAGGACCCAACGACAACCAGAGACCGGACAAGGCAAGGACCCAACGACAACCAGAGACCGGACAAGGCAAGGACCCAACGACAACCAGCAACAGGACAAGGCAAGGACCCAACGACAACCAGAGACCGGACAAGGCAAGGACCCAACGACAACCAGAGACAGGACAAGGCAAGGACCCAACGACAACCAGAGACAGGACAAGGCAAGGACCCAACGACAACCAGAGACCAGACAAGGCAAGGACCCAACGACAACCAGAGACAGGACAAGGCAAGGACCCAACGACAACCAGAGACAGGACAAGGCAAGGACCCAACGACAACCAGCAACAGGACAAGGCAAGGACCCAACGACAACCAGAGACAGGACAAGACAACCAGAGACAGGACAAGGCAAGGACCCAACGACAACCAGCGACAGGACAAGGCAAGGACCCAACGACAACCAGAGACAGGACAAGGCACAGACCCAACGACAACTAGAGACAGGACAAGGCAAGGACCCAACGACAACCAGAGACCGGACAAGCCAAGGGCCCAACGACAACCAGAAACAGGACAAGGCAAGGGCCCAACGACAACCAGAAACAGGACAAGGCAAGGACCCAACGACAACCAGAGACAGTACAAGGCAAGGACCCAACGACAACCAGAGACAGTACAAGGCAAGGACCCAACGACAACCAGCGACCGGACAAGGCAAGGACCCAACGACAACCAGAGACAGGACAAGGCACGGACCCAACGACAACTAGAGACAGGACAAGGCAAGGACCCAACGACAACCAGCGACAGGACAAGGCAAGGACCCAACGACAGCCAGAGACAGGACAAGGCAAGGACATATTGACTACAACCCTAAGAATCATTCCATCCAGCTGTGTGGGCTATGATCCCATCTCACCAGATGTTGAGCCGCACAGACCTCCACCGTGGCCATCTTATGCGATACTCAAGCAGACCGCGCACACCATGCATCCTTTCATGTAGCGCAGTCCAGATATACAGGGTATATTTTACTTATTTTGTCAGCAATATTTCTTCAGAATTTACAAATCTCCCACCGACATTTGGACATTTTCAAAATTTCACATTTCGTTGGATATCTATGTCATTCTAAGATATATGAGGAATTAATTTATCTTAATAAGAACGTAAGGTGGTGGGGGTTGCACAGACCCTGACATCAGGACCGAGAGATGTGAGGAGTGGTACTGACTGACGTCACTCTGGGGGGCGAGGAGAGGGCTTTAAGACCCAATGTCTACATATTCTGCAAATTTACTTCCCAAACTTTCAGAAAAGTTCATATTCAACTCTGCAAGGACATTAGATCTTCGTGTATGTCTGACACTAACTTGAGAAACAACCCGGTTTCTGCGGAGCTGTTTTTTTTGACCTTTTTCCCGCACATCGCAGTTCATCACCATCACATTTCCTCATATTTTTGCGCGGATTCGTTCCGCTTTTGTAGTCACGGACTCGCAAACCGGAGAGATTCCAGCAGAGAAGGAATGCAGCCGCTCGGGTCCCAGATGGAAATAACCCCCGGGCTCGGGTTGCAGCGCTGCCTCGCGCTGCAGCTTACAGCGGGGGTTCAAAGCCGGCCGAGGGCCCCTCGCTCCCACGGGCGTCACCGGGGTCACCACAAGTGTGCAAGCGTCAAGGTGAGGGAAGGCCGGGCAAGATCACCTCTCTCCCATGGGCATCACTAGGGTCACCACAAGTGTCAAGGTGAGGGAAGGCCGGGCAAGATCACCTCTCTCCCACGGCGTCACCACAAGTGTGCAAGCGTCAAGGTATGGGAAGAAGGGCAAGATCACCTCTCTCCCACGGACGTCACTGGGGTCACCACAAGTGTGCAAGTGTCAAGGTGATGGAAGAAGGGCAAGATCACCTCTCTCCAACAGACATCCCTGGGGTCACCACAAGTGTGCAAGCGTCAAGGTATGGGAAGAAGGGCTAGATCACCTCTCTCCCATGGGCGTCACTGGGGTCACCACAAGTGTGGAAGCGTCAAGGTGATGGAAGAAGGGCAAGATCACCTCTCTCCCATGGGCATCACTAGGGTCACCACAAGTGTCAAGGTGAGGGAAGGCCGGGCAAGATCACCTCTCTCCCACGGCGTCACCAGGGTCACCACAAGTGTGCAAGCGTCAAGGTGAGGAAAGGCTGGGCAAGATCACCTCTCTCCCGTGGGCATCACTGGGGTCACCACAAGTGTGCAAGCGTCACGGTATGGGAAAGAAAGGCAAGATCATCTCTCTCCCACGGGCGGCACTGGGGTCACCACAAGTGTGCAAGCGTCAAGGTGAGGGAAGGCCGGGCAAGATCACCTCTCTCCCATGGGCATCACTGGGGTCACCACAAGTGTGCAAGCGTCACGGTATGGGAAAGAAAGGCAAGATCATCTCTCTCCCACTGGCGGCACTGGGGTCACCACAAGTGTGCAAGCGCCAAGGTGAGGGAAGGTCGGGCGAGATCACCTCTCTCCGATGGGCGTCACCGGGGTCACCACAAGTGTGCAAGCGACAAGGTATGGGGAGAAGGGTAAGATCACCTCTCTCCCATGGGCGTCACTGGGGTCACCACAAGTGTGCAAGCGTCAAGGTGAGGTAAGGCCGGGCAAGATCCCCTCTCTCCCACGTGCATCACTGGGGTCACCACAAGTGTGCAAGCGTCAAGGTGAGAGAAGGCAGGACAAGATCACTTCTCTCCCACAGCGTCACTACAAGTGTGCAAGCGTCAGGGAAGGCAGGGCAAGATCACCTCTCTCCAACAGACATCCCTGGGGTCACCACAAGTGTGAAAGCGTCAAGGTATGGGAAGAAGGGCAAGATCACCTCTCTCCAACGGGCGTCACTGGGGTCACCACAAGCGTGCAAGGGTCAAGGTATGGGAAGAAGGGCAAGATCACCTCTCTCCCATGGGCGTAACTGGGGTCACCACAAGTGTGCAAGCGTCAAGGTATGGGAAAGAAAGGCAAGATCACCTCTCTCCAACGGGTGTCACTGGGGTCACCACCACAAGTGTGCAAGCATCAAGGTATGGGAAGGCCGGGCAAGATCACCTCTCTCCAACGGGCGTCCCTGGGGTCACCACAAGCGTGCAAGCGTCAAGGTATGGGAAGAAGGGCGAGATCACCTCTCTCCCACGGCATCACTGGGGTCACCACAAGTGTGCAAGCGTCAAGGTATGGGAAGAAGGGCAAGATCACCTCTCTCCCACGGCGTCACTGGGGTCACCACAAGTGTGCAAGCGTCAAGGTATGGGAAGAAGGGCAAGATCACCTCTCTCCCACGGCCTCACTGGGGTCACCACAAGTGTGCAAGCGTCAAGGTATGGGAAGGGCGGGCAAGATCACCTCTCTCCCACGGGCGTCACTGGGGCCACCACAAGTGTGCAAGTGTCAAGGTATGGAAAGGGCGGGCAAGATCACCTCTCTCCCACGGGCGTCACCGGGGTCACCACAAGTGTGCAAGCGTCAAGGTATGGGAAAGAAAGGCAAGATCCCCTCTCTCCAACAGGTGTCACCACAAGTGTGCAAGTGTCAAGGTATGGGAAGAAGGGCAAGATCACCTCTCTCCCAGGGACGCCATTGGGGTCACCTCAAGTGTGCAAGCGTCAAGGTATGGGGAGAAGGGCAAGATCACCTCTCCAACGGGTGTCACCACAAGTGTGCAAGCGTCAAGGTATGGGAAGAAGGGCAAGATCACCTCTCTACCACGGCATCACTGGGGTCACCACAAGTGTGCAAGCGTCAAGGTATGGGAAGAAGGGCAAGATCACCTCTCTCCCACGGCGTCACTGGGGTCACCACAAGTGTGCAAGCGTCAAGGTATGGGAATGGAGGGCAAGATCACCTCTCTCCCACAGGTGTCACTGGGGTCACCACAAGTGTGCAAGCGTCAAGGTATGGGGAGAAGGGCAAGATCGCCTCTCTCTGACGGTCGTCACTGGGGTCACCACAAGTGTGCAAGCGTCAAGGTGAGGGAAGGCCGGGCAAGATCCCCTCTCTCTCACGGGCGTCACCACAAGTGGGCAAGCGTCAAGGTGAGGGAAGGCAGGACAAGATCACTTCTCTCCCACGGCGTCACCACAAGTGTGCAAGCGTCAGGGTATGGGAAGGCAGGGCAAGATCACCTCTCTCCAAAAGACATCCCTGGGGTCACCACAAGTGTGCAAGCGCCAAGGTATGGGAAAGAAAGGCAAGATCACCTATGTCTCATGGGCATCACTGGGGTCACCACAAGTGTGCAAGCGTCAAGGTTTGGGAAAGAAAGGTAAATTCACCTCTCTCCAACGGACGTCCCTGGGGTCACCACAAGTGTGCAAGCATCAAGGTATGGGCAGAAAGGCAAGACCACCACTCTCCCACGGGCGTCACTGATGTCATCACAAGCGTCAAGGTGAGGGAAGGTCGGGCAAGATCACCTCTCTCCCACGGGCGTCACTGGGGTCACCACATGTGCGAAGGCGTCAAGGTATGGGAAGAAGGGCAAGATCACCTCTCTCCAACGGGCGTCTCTAGGGACACAAGTGTACAAGTTTGTAAGCGTCAAGGTATAGGAAGAAGGGGGAGCAAGATTACCTCTCTCCCATGGGCTTCTCTGACGTCACCACAAGTGTGAAGCATTCAAGATATATAAAGGCAGGACAAGATCACTCACCACAAGTGTGCTAGCATTCAAGATATGGGAAGGTCGGGCAAGATCACTTCTCTCCCACGGGCGTCACCACAACTGTGCAAGCATTCAAGATAAGGGAAGGCCGGGCAAGATCACTTCTATCCCACGGACTTCACCACAAGTGTGCAAGCATTCAAAATATGGAGGGCAGGACAAGATCGCCTTTCTCCATGGGTGTCACTGTGTCACCACAAGTGTGCAAGCGTCAAGGTATGGAAGGGCCGGGCAAGATCACCTCTCTCCCACGGGCGTCACCACAAGTGTGCAGGCGTCAAGGTATGGGAAGGGAGGACAAGATCACCTCTCTCCCACGGGGGTCACTGGGGTCACCACAAGAACACCTCTTTCCCACTGGGGTCATCAGAAGTGAGCAAGCTTCAAGGTATTAGAAGGCAGGACAAGATCACCTCTCTCCCATGGGCGTCACTGGGGTCACCACAAGATCACCTCTCTCCCATGGGCGTCACTGGGGTCACCAGAAGTGAGCAAGCATCAGGGAAGAAGGGGGCAAGATCACACAGGGCGGGTGGAGAAAGGAACCAGGGGTAAAAAACTTCTTAAAACTAATCGGGTTCTAAAAAAAATCTCCTTAGGAATAAACAGAGGCCCTAAAAGAGGGGGTGTTTAATTTGTCCAGGAGGGTGCCGGTATTGGACACTAGTACTCATTCATGGACAGGCACGAATTTGTCATCATTAGACGATGACCCAAGCCTAGAGAACAGACAGACCAAATGGAGAAAGGAGGTAGACAATAATAGTAAAACAGTGATAAACTGAGACAGCGGGGAAGAAAAGAGCCTGCAGGAGTGAAATAAGCAAACAGGAAGTGTCAAGTGGGGAGAGGGGAGGAGAGGCATGAGTTGGAGTCGATACTAGGCAATCATGAGATAAAGAGACAGAAGTGTAGGGTGATGGAAGAAAGAGGTATGAGGTGGAATCAAGACCAGGTGCCTTGGTATTCAGGAGATAAAGAGACAGGAAATGCAGGGTGGTTTAAGAAAGAGGCATGAGGTGGAATCAAAACCAGGCATTAATGACAGACAGGAAGTGCAGGGTGCTTGCTGGAAGAAAGAGGCATGAGGTGGAATCAATACTAGGTTTTCATGAGATAAAGAGACAGGAAGTGCAGGGTGCTTGCTGGAAGAAAGGGGCATGAGGCCCAGGCAGCCTTGGTATTTGGCAGCCCCAGCATTTGACAGGGACCACTAATAAAAACTTTGGACTTTGGAATTATTTTACAAACTAAGCACTGAAGAAAGGAGACTGTGCATTACTAGGTTGTGTGGTCAACACCTAAGGCAAACCAATGTTGAAATCACTGCAATGAATCATCAGTAGATCCTGGACTGACCCCTCATATGGACACCATTTCACCGCATAATATTGGCCCTCCTGCTAAGCAGAAAAGGCGTCAGGAGCAAGGGCAGCCTGACCCACCCGTAGCCCCTTAATCTAATTATGCCTTCGATTCTACCTCGCTCAGCTCCGTGGACTTGGACTACTTTCAAAAGATTTTCTTGGACAATCTGAGGGCTGTGTCTGAAAGTTTGCTTGCAGACATATCTTCTAGGCTGGGGACCATTGAAGAACTTTTATCTAGTGTTAAGGCAACATGCACAACTTCTACTGTTACTCAACCTACTATGCGCTTGCAGGCGGCTGAAGGGCTGCCAACACACCCAACGTAACCCCCTCTCGAGATAATGGCTCGATCTCCAGCCACCCCTGAGATAGACTGATGGGTGACATCCCTCTCCACCCCCAGTTCTGCATTGTAGCCCTCCACAATTCTGCCCTCAAGATGGGGTTCCTGTGCTCAGGAGGAAAAGCGATCCTAACTTCTCAGGGTGGTCTAAGTGTGGGTAGGTCTTCTAATTCTGTGAAGGGCGTGCAACAGCCTCAATCAGCCGCAATCATTAACATGACTGGTCCTGAAGCCAGGATCCCCTCACTTGTGTTTTTACGATCTTAGTAGTGCTTCTGATTTGTTGGACCCTTCATCTCTGTAGCATACTTCGCATCCATATGGGGCTCCTGAAAATATTGTCTGTCTTCTTCCCCGGAAGTCTAAGAATCTTTCATCCAAGATACGATATAGTTCCAATGGGGAATGTTTGCCTGGTTTTAGAATTAGGCAGGGTTGAGACAGGGGTATAAGTTGTCCCCATTTTAATTTTCACTTTTTGTAAATGGTGTAGATGATGCCCTTCGGTCACTGCAGGCCGATGTACCAACTGCTGCTGGCCGCGGGCTCCTGTACGCAGACGACATGGTCCTATTGTCTAGGACCGCTGTCGGGCTACAGTGATTAATGGATACCTTTGCTGCATTTATGGAATCCAAGAAATTAAAGATGAAGAAAACCAAGACATTTATAATATATTGTGGGAAAACTCCACAGAAAGTTTGGTCCTTCTTTTTGGAGGGTGCAGCCATGGCAAAGGTGAATCCCTTTTTGTTATCTGGGCTTTCTTTCTTCTAGTAATGGCTCCTGGGTCCAACACATACAGAATGCCCGGCTTAAAATGAAAAGTGTGTGAGGATGTGTTCAGGTTCTCCTGTAAACTTGGTTGTCGTCCTATTAGCGAAGTGATTACCATCTATAAAGCGAAAGCATTAGCATCCGCAACTTATGGAAGGGGCTTGGGGGGGGTCATACGTCTAGTAGCCCTTCACAGGTCGAGGAAAGCACCTTTTTAAGGCGTCCATTGTGTACCCTTTTTTCATCACCATCTTCTATCATTCATAAGGAAGCAGGGTTCTCTCACCTGGAAGATATGGCGTCACTCAAACCGATCCTATTGTGGCGTTCAATATGTGTAAATTCTGAGACAAAATTCACGAAGGCAATCATATGGGACTGCTTCCCCTTAAACCATGCCTTTAATATCCCGTGGTAGTCCTACAGCAACAACTCCCTCAAGCTGCCGTTTGGCTCTCCTGGGCTTCAGGAGCATCTAGAATTCTTATGCACCAGAAGTCTGAGGTGAAAAAAGTTTTAGTTGATGTCTGGGCAGATAAGAGAGCCCTTTTTGATGTCAGGAAACCCATGGTTGTCACCTGCAGGATCACAGTGAAGCCCCCGCCGAGAAAGGTGAGCCCTGGCTGCACTCCCCGGAGGCCGCCCCACGTCTGCAGCAGCCCCCGCAATTCTGGGCCAGCAAAGAGGGCCCGTGCGGAGCGGCCCTCGGGACACACACACAGCCCTCCCCAAAACAAAGCAGCGGGGCCATGAAAACACCAGATGCAGCCAGCAGCCCTGCAGCCACATTTGAATGAAAGAAACGACACCACAGAAGACTCTCCTGGACTTCTTTACTTTTTCTTTTGTCTTGGCCGCCATTTTGCTGCTGCTCTCGGCCGCTTTTCTCTTGACTCTGACCCGCCATCTTGTCCATTCCCTCGTCCTTTAACCCTTTTCCCTAGTTTCCGCCTTGACGATCCTCAAATGTTTCTTCCCTTTTCTGATTTGCCTTTTCTCCATACCCTTGTATCCCTCCCACCCTCCCTTGGGGCTGTGACTGCATCCCCCCTCCCACCGCACTTAATGGAACTCTGCTTTTTTTTTTTTTGGGTCTCGACCTGAGAAAATTTATGATGTGTATATACGTATATAGAGATAACTCTAATCACTAGTATATGCAGTAGACCTTTGTACTCTCTACCATTCCTATGGGACTCTTAGGGTATATCCACTCGTATCCCTTCCCTATGTATATAGAGATAACTAATCGCTAGTATATGCAGTAGACCTTTGTACTCTTTACCATTCCTATGTGACTCTTAGAGTATATCCATTTGTATCTCTTCCTTGAGTGACTTTACTATTTCCATTTGTATCTCTTCCTTGAGTGACTTTACTATTTATAAATTTGCAATTTTTCTTTCTGTTTGTATCTCTTCCTTGTGTGACTTTACATCTTGTACATTTGCATTTTTTTCTGTTTGTATCTTTTATGTAACGTATGTAATCCTAAATCCTTATGTTTCGCAACTGGTTCTTATGTAAAGCGCTCCGACACCCTCGGGTAAAGTTCGCGCTATATAAAATTGCATTAAATAAAATAAAAAATAAAATATATATATATATATATATATATATATATATATATATATATATATAAAACAGCACTCCTGACCGCTTTCGAAGCGGTAACTCAGCAGGCGCAGACCTCTTCTCAATGAAATTAATTGGCTCATAAGTAAAACGCCATCACACCATCAGATAAGGGCAGTGGATAATGTAATTGCAAAAGTGCAGAGCAAGTGCTCTCCTCGACGCGTTTCGCTCGGTGGGAGGAGCTTGGTCACATGACGCGCCCAAAGTAGGTGTAACAATAAATAGTGTGCAAAGAGCTCTATCACCCGTAGAAACAGGATTAAAAGCATAACAAAAATCGATAGGCATAACATCAATTCATTCATTCAATGTATCTTTCTGTTATTATGTCGTACAAAACAATTGCACATCAGAAGAAATTAAAGCATAGTGCTTAAGTCCATACAATGAAAGGATTAACATTGTGAAGAAAATGTGCTTCATGAAAACAAGGTACAAAAGGACACACCTAGAAGCAATCCGAGCATAGTGCTTATGTGTATGCATGTGTGGTTGGAACCCATTATTTATAATTCATTAAGAACGTTTCCACAATCAAGTATAGTGTATTGACAAATTAGTCAGTATTCATTTCTAAGAATTAAATTCTAAAATGTAGCTTGATGTCATCAAGAGTATAATATTAATGCAATATGTCATACCACAAGCTCAATGCAAAGAATGGAGAATTGTCAATAAATCAACTGTTGGCCCAACCATGATTTTAAAGAAAGTGTGTCTCCTTAAGATCACTATACTCCACAAAACATGAAACATGATCTTGATATGCCAACAAAAATTAAAAGTGCTCATGTAATCTGGGTGAAAAAACTAAAATTATAAACAGTGTATGATATTCAACGGTTAACGCTGAAGCACATGATTTGAAAATCAACATAATTCATTTAATGAAGCAATAAACCCATAAATTGTCTAAATTTCGTGTACTTAATTAGACTAACTTAGGGTAAACCTTCTCAAAAACTCAAAAACAATAGATCCATTATGTCATTATAAAAAGTTATGCAGTTCATCAATGGCGTTTAAACCATTTGGTGCCTTAGAACCGAGCAATAAGATGAAATAAGTCTCTTTTTGTCTAAGGAGTTTCTCTCGGTCTCTCCACCATCCGGGGTTGGGAACTGACCCTAAAAGTGTGTAATGCAAATCTTTTAATCTGTTATCATGAACAGCCTTAAAGTGGCGAGCCACCGGGTAATTGCTGTCGGAATTTACAATTGCACGTATATGCTGTAAAATACGTTGATTGGCTGGTAGTTTGGTGCTGCCAATATAGGCAAGATTGCATGTGCACTTAAGTTGGTAAATTACATGGTCACTGCGGCATGTCAAATATTCTGTAATCGGGATTAGTTTGTCATTAAATGCTGACTTGTAGTGCGTCCCATTCACCGCGAACATACACGCACGGCAAGACGTGCATTTAAAGAAGCCTGTTTTGGCCAACCAAGTACGTTTAGGTGTTAATTCAGGTTGGGACTGGTCCAAAGCGTCCTTCATGGAGGGGGCCCTCCTGAAGGTGATCGCCGGCTTCTGGGGTAAAATGGGACCTAAAATGACATCCGTCAGAATAATTGGCCATTCTGAGTTTATAATCCGTCTCAGTTTTCGTTGTTGTGAGCAGTAGGTGGTAATGAGACGAGCTGACTTAGTATCACTCTCCTCAGAAATAGTAACAATTTTGGGAGGCAGTAATTCATCCCTCGAAAGTAGAGATGCCTTCGAGAGGGCGCGTTGCAAAAGATCAGAACTGTAACCGCGCTCTTGAAATTTCTTAGTGGATTCCCTCAGGCAATGATCTGCTGTGTAATAGAATCACTACATATCCTTTTGATTCGGACAAATTCACCAAATGGTATACTGTTAATTGTGTGGGAGGGATGGGCACTCCGGGCATGCAAAATTGCATTGCCCGCCATTGTTTTTCTGTGGAGCTTGGCGTGGAGCCTACCCTGTTCAATATACATCTGAACATCTAAAAACTCGGCCGAGTCTGATGAAATGGTGGCAGTGAATTTCCAATTTCGAGTATTGGTGTTAATCTCGTTTACAAATTGTTGAGCCTGAGCTTGTGAACCCTTCCATATGATGCAGATGTCGTCTACGAAACGCCAGTAGTGGGCAAGATGTGAAAGCCACTGGCTGTGGGTTTTGCCTAGCACGTGCTCCTCCCACCAGCCAACATGTAAACATGAATAGCTGGGGGAGAAGCACGAACCCATGGCAAAACCCCGTTCCTGATGGAAAAACTCATTTTCAAACTGGAAGTAATTGTTGGTTAAACAGATGTTCATCATTTCTACCAGCATGATGTTATGATTACGCAGAATGGCATTGTTGGAGTAAGAATTTTTACCTGCACAGCTATCCAAGGACACACCTGTCACCTGCACAACATGACCCCTGTGTGGGCCCTGCTGTTTGGAGGTTACAGGCCTCAGTTACGTTGACCTGAGCACTGCCATTTTCTTTTAGCTTAAACAGAAGCAGAAAGCAAGTCTGACCCAAGATTCACCCAGCTGCTCTTGCCTGCAAGGACCCGCACCCCTACCAGGCCCCACCTCATTGTATATTTCTCACAAACAGCAGAAGTCAAGTTCCTCTATAAATCTTGCAACATGCCCCACGTCCCCCACCTAAGCCATGAATAGAATAAGGGAAGTTCCCACCACAGCTACGTCAAGCAAGATATCCGATAAACTGAGGATAACTGTGGCGAAGTATTATCGCAGACTGCCTGATTGACAAATGAATAGAACCCTTCAAAACAATAATAACACATTTGTGATTAATGACAAACTTTCAGTCAGAATGGCAGGAACTCAGTCTAGGCTAGTGTACTTGCCACACAATTACGAGAAGTTAGTCACATCTACACTAATGATGGGAAAGTCACCAGGCAGGGGCGTGAGAGGCGATAGAAGGATGTGTGGTTCGAGGTGACGTAATATAGCGTGACCATAGGCCCCTCACCCCTGAACAAGTATAAAAGGGTGGTCCGCCCGATTATCGTTGAACTACTCCCGTCAGCACATGGGTGGCGGACAGGAGTTTTTCCCAGGGGTTACTCGAGATAGCCCCTGTTTCATGTACTTAGGTTTCATGTACTTAGATTCTACTCTATTGTATATTCTGCTGTAATGAAATGCTTTTTCCTTGTTACATTTAAAGTTGTATTCCATTATTTGAAATGTTATGCTTTCTCTGACTTTGTTTTATCCACACTGCATTTAAAATCTTTGAACTTATACTTTCAGGACATCATACATGCAGTGGTGAGTGTGCCTAATGATATGTGCTTAACCTTTTCTATGCTATCCACCTCAGCTCAGAAGTGTACTTAAAGTATAGTCTCTCTCTCTCTCATAGCAGCTGTAAACTGTACTTTGTAATCTCATACTGGTCCATGTGACTTTCAAGAGAATGCTGGGTACAGGACCAAGTACTATATGATTTTTATGTTATCACTGATTATTTCTAGAAGCTGTGTCTTCAAATAAATTGTACAACTCCAAGCTTCAGTCTCCAAAAGCTCATATGTATGTTTTTTCCTGTTTTAGAGCAAGAGGTCCAGGACAGCCCCGGTGCACTTTAAGCCACCCTATTCCCCTTAGTTTTCACTCACGGTCTCGTCAGCGCGGCTTCTGAAAGCTGTGCACTGAGTCCCCCTGGCCCCTCCTGTCCCTAGTAAATCATCCCCTCCAACAAGTGGTGACCTCGACGTGATAATAAGGAGTTAAACTGACAGGATGCGGCTGGTTCCTAAGGAGGAAGTACTAAACTGCTACACGACTCTGCAGCCATCCTGCTGGACCATTGTGAGGGGAGAGCACAGCGCTGAGGGTAAGCATACATAATATTGTGTCTGCCCGCCGCTGCGCTATATCTCTCTCTTGGGTTTGGCCGAATGGTGGGCTTTGTTGTGATACAGCGGTACATCCAACGGTCCAGGGGTTTCCTGTCTATTAACCTTGTTATTTGATTCTACGCAGAGGAGGGATTGTGTGCTAAGTGGAGACTAGACCTGACAGTTGGGTCATTATTGAGATATATGTGTTTCTCTTTGCTTTATAAATAGTCGCATGTTATTGCTACGGCTCGTGTAAATACAAAGAAGGATTGTGTCCGTCCTGTAACGCTTATTTTTTTACATTTAGCTTTTATTTAGCGGTTAAAGGAAGCCCCTGTTGCATATAGAGTACAGGGAAGGAAAGAACGCATGTGGCAGTTCTTTCAACATTTATTTTGATTGCAGTGCCCCTCTAAAGAGGGGACCCTTGACGCATCGATAGAGTGTTAAGGAAGGGAAGGTGAATTATACATCTTTCAGGCTTTTTAAGTGACCCTCTGAAAGTTTTCAGGGAAGGAGGACCGCGCGTGGCAGGTCTCTCAGCTATTGTTAAGCCTCTCCGCAGGGGGAGGGCCTTTGATGCATCTGCAACAGGGTATCAAGGAAGGAAAGAGTTGCGTCTAGCATCTTTTTCAGTATATTCGTGCAAGTGATCCTCTGTTTGATAGGAGTGACAGAGACGAGGTAATCTCTCATGTCAGTAGTCCATGAGAAAGAAGGAGTTTCAGCAGGTCCGATTAGCTACCGTGACCTTTGATCTTTCCTTAATTTAGCGGTGATATCCCCTGCTGTATGTCCAGGGAAGAGTTCTGTGCGGGACTAAGAAGTTTATTTACTCATATTGTAGGCATTATATTTTCGCCAAGCTAAAACGTGATTTATTAATTATTGTTGGTACGCCCCACATGTATAGGGAACACTCTAGCACACTCTAGTGGCCATAGAGCGTGATTTTTGTAAAAGAATTGTTGAAGTGTTTACATTTTACTTTCCTCTTATTAGATGCCTGTTTAGACACAGACCGGCATGTTAGCGCCTAGTGTTTAATGGTGAATGTATTTTTAGGTTCATAGAACAAAACTTGTGTGATTCTTACTGTTTTCATGGTCTCTTTTTGTTGGGAGTCACTGGCTCGCACAGAGGCTGACCATAGCGAGACTATACTATTGATTTATAGGTGTATTGTGATCGTTCATTTTTCCTTGACTAATTATAAACTGTGAACATCGAATTTCTGTGTAACACTGTGTTGTCTGGCCTCATACCAATATTACCACTTAAGGGTAAAAGGCTTGCTAAGTAGGGACTACTGTGCACAACTGTGATGTCTGGCCCCGTACCATTATCACTTAGGGGGGGGGGGCCCGCTAAGTAGAAATTGCTGCTAAATATATTTTGTGACCATCATTTGAAGACTGTTCTTTTAGCGAGATTCAATAACTAGGGAGATTGTAAATGCATTTCTGTGTTTCCCATGTATGTTGATCTGCCACTGGCTAAGCTGAAGAGAGTCTATAAGCTACGGCATTTCGAGCCACACGGTTGTCACACATATATATATTTCTTGTTTTCCTTTTTTTCTTGCTGCTGTTAAACTGCGTGCCCTTCTGGCATTCAGGATTTCCCCTTCCCTCTACAAGCAACTGCAGGCTTCGCGAGGGAAGTCTCAGGGAAGTGCTCTGCGTTATTTTTGAACTACAGATCGTTTAGAATAAATAAGAAATGTTTTTATTTTTTTAACTGCATTGAATAGGATACATGAGTATAAGAGGTATCCAGTCATCGTAGAAGCATTGTGCTTGTGGTAAACTGTCCCGACCCCGAAAACAACAGACAGGAGGTCAGCCTGTTTTTAATACATATACATACATATAACAAAAGAAAGTACAGATGAGTTATAGTGGACAACAAATTGAGGTAGTCCTACACATATTGAACAATAAAATTGTATCAGTGCAGAACGTGAGCGCACAAACTTATAGAGAATTTAACAGAAAGGAAATTTCCTTAATATCTAAAGCGTGGGACTTGTTGGGAATCCCACTCACACAGGGTACTGAGATAAGGGCATCCACATTGCATCTAGTGAAACTGTGCCTCCCAGTGCCAACGTATACATCCCCCACTGATGACACACAACTTACACTCCAGACAGTGGGTAGTGTAGTAAATAGCGAAAGCCCTGATACTGCTCCTCAGTGTTCACTCACACCGCCTCCTCCAAGCACCAGCTGCCCGGAGGGGCAGGAAGAGTCACAGGATACCGTCACTCCACTAGGCTGTGAGCATAACGCCCACGGGTTGCATAACAAGCTGCAGCAGCTATCACCAAGACTCACAGAACTATTACAAAGACATCCTTCCACGACGCATTATCCAGAAATCTGGGCATATTTACAAAGACGCATGTTGAAAGGAGATTAGTTTACCACATTCACTGCCACAGATAACCTACCTCAAAGATAACTCGACTCTAGGAGATGAGCAGACAGCCCACACAAGATCCAAGACTACAGATTACGGTACACATAGTGAACGGCTGTGTTGTTGCCCTTTCTGAGGATACAGCAACATCCCCTGAGTCTGTCTCACCCCTGACATGTTAAGTCATTTTGACGCTAATCTCAGCCCTAGGAATTGACATAACACACTTGCAGCAGGTAAAACTGACAATAATACCCGGTGGCGTTGCACACTTACGCCAGCCTACACACAACACAGAAGGATAATGTCAACACCCACAGTACATCCACCAGCCTATGACGCAGATGACATTAATTTAGGACAGGGTATAAAGACTGACATAGGACTCTCATCAGATGTCCAGGCAGCCAGAGGCCATGACGATGCCTCAGCCCCAGACATCTCAGATAATTCACAAGATAGTACATCAGAGAGTACATTAGGTCAGCTATCCCTAAGTTCGCAAAGCCCAATACTGCAGGATGCAGCTTCAGTAATGCCAGGTCAAATTGACACGCTATTGATAATAAAAATGAGACGTGTCCAACTCTGCAGCCCCCAGCAGGAAGAAAATAAAGAGAGCCATGAGGCCTCTGGTGCTTCACAGCACAGCTCCTACATGACACTCCCCAGACTCGACAGCCCAGCACCCACTTCCCTCACTGAGGATCACGATACCCCAAGAACAAGAACAAGACATTATGGCCCATTCCGATTCCCGAGCCACCAGCATTGCAATACACAGAGTCAGTATAATGAGTGGCAGCCCCTTAACACAGGTCCTAAAAGAGAGGAAGAACACCTGCTACAATTCAATGAAGTAAAGAAAGACAGCGAACAGTATCACTCTGAGGTAGTAACTGAGGGAGACATTAGCAGGAATAGGACAGACAGTGACCTATGCCAAAGAACAGGTAAAGAAGTAGGGGACGTGTCACACACACAGTACTCAGGAAGCCCTACAGAAAATACAGCAGCCCTCCAGCAACTGTCATTATACCTAGCCAGTATAGGGGATAGAATGACTGAGCAGATGGGTGCAAAGAAAAAACAGGCACCAAATGAAGTAGCTAGTAGTGTGAAGGAGGTAGAGCCACACAGTGGTGGAGTCCAATATATCATGCCACAGCAAGGGCCATGGATAGACTTACATCAGGAAAATAAAAGTGCAGCCACACCACAGATCAACATAGCAGCTTCTCTCACAGCCAACTCAAGTGTGCCCCAAGCTCCGTCTACAGTCATTAATTGTAACACTCAGGTGACACGACCACCTATGCCTCAGGCATCACCTCCAGTAGTTACACCACGTAGGCTAGAGAGACCACAGCTAGAGCAAGACAATTTGGATCTGCCAAAAATGTTCGAACAGGCAGAAGAGAGGAGAAGGCAGAGAAGAAGAGAGATAGAAAGAATTGCAGTACTGGGTGACTATGGGCGACTGGATGACGTCCAACAGGAATATGATGCATCAGGTACAGCAGGTCTGCACACCGCCAGATTTGGAATACTGCACCATATGACCCTTGACAGGCCAAGACCACTACTGATCAATGGTCTGACGCCAAATGAGATAGTGATACTTGGAGAAGGGAGTGACCTTTATGTCAATACATTCTCAGATAAATTGGCAGACTGGACAGAAGCTAATGCATCTCGAATGAAGGTTTGGCCCCAAGAGGGTTCCTTTGAGCCAGATGAAATGGCCACTGCTGAAGAATGTATATTGCAGGGAAAAGGAAATGACGATTGGAACTATACCTACATGCGCGAAGGCCTAAGGGTCTGGAAGAAATATGCACGCAGGTATTGTCACACAAGACCCACAGGGGTAACACACCAGCTGCCCCTGCTGTCAAAAGAGGTCAATGACCCCCCTACCTCAGTAACTTGGTCCCTAACGGACAAAGAGAATTTAAAGAGAGAACTCCCACCCCTCATGGAGGGTGCGGGAAAGTGGATAGAAGCCTTTGAAAATGACACTTCAAGTGTGTCATTGGCTATTTGGGATATGAAAAGTCTACTCACATCCCTGATTGGAAAGGATGCAGAGGATATGTTTTCACGCATCAACACAAGGCTTTGCACCACTAATCCAGAATTAGATGGTGATCCTTTCAATAAAATAAGATCAGCGCTATGGAACGAACTGCGCCAGAAGTTTCCAGATGTCTCAGACATCGGATCTCTAATGTCACAAATAAGGCAATTAGCTATTGAGAACACAACTGCTGAATTAGAAGAGCAGAAATTAAAGAAAAGAAAAACTCTTGATGCAGTTAGGCTAGATACACCAGTGAGTCAAGTGACTACTGTCACCAATGTTTCACAAAGTGCCTTAAATATACCAGGAGGTAACACACAGGTAACAACACATCAGATACAACAGGTACCTCAGCAACACATGCCTGTGTACAAAATGGTGCCCCAGACACAAGCCCCTGTATCACAAGGAGCTTCAGTCCTGCCCCCCATTGATTCGGTTTCACAGGGCACCATCCAGCAGCACAAGGCTGGAGGCAATTCAAGTCAGGATAAACCCACAGACAACTCTAGTGTGTCCCTTGTTGTCATGTCTCACAAAGATTAGAGTGGACCCAGTTGTGAATGTCATGATTAACAACAACACGTATAGTTTTTTGATTGACATAGGTGCCACATTCTCCTGTATCAAGGGGAGGGCACTGCCCACTTCCAACTAGAGCATAAACACACTAGATTTCTCTGAAAAGATATTAAGGGTCCCTTTCACAGAATGGGTACAAATAGAGACAGGAGATAAAGGTGTTGAGGAGCGCCTACTCTATGCACCACAGTCCACGTGATTTGATGGCCAAATTAAATATGAAAGATAAGAATATATTTCGATGGAAAAAAAAGGCACAATGCCCTTTTCGGTTCCCAAGTGCGCGCAGACTGTCAGTTCTATGGTTGCATTTTTGTTCAGAAATAGATAGTTATGCTATGTGAATGGTCAAATATAATTCACACTGTATATTTCGCTAAATATTACAAAATAGAGCAACTAAATAAAATTATTTGTTCTTACGTCCCAAAATTCAGCAGCAGCTGACACAGGCACAAAAAAGATATAAAATGATGGAATGGAATGCGCACTAGTTGCATCGCATTTCTTTTCAGATGTAGACATGAGATCATGTGCTGCTAGGCCTATTGAGCATTTCATCCTTCTAAGGTGGATTCAAGAAATACCTTGAGTTGGGGACAATAGAGATCTGCTGTTTATCATAAATATACCATTCTGAGTGAACATGTGCATTACAAATAAGCCATCTTTATTTCTATAATACGATTCGTATATTTTACATATTGCAAATAGAAACAGCACATGTTTTCAGATATTAAAAAGAACTGAAAAGCCAACAGGGTTGTATTTTTTTTATTTTCGGATCGCGTTCACAAGTAGCTTTCCTGGCCAAGTGCATATTCTGGGCGTAGAGCCAAACAGGAAAAAGGTTTCCTGTAGTCGACAGTTACCAATAAGATTGATGAGAAAGGGAAAAGTATTGTGTAATAATACGTTGGTCTATGGGAATGAGCAAGAGAAATAAGTGGCCCAAGATCGCACAGTTAGGTGAAATAAATAGTAAGGAATATGTTAAGATGAATGAGAGGAGATAAGGAATACGTTTTCAGATATGCACAGCTGTACAGTAGTTACTTCACACAGCCCCAGTGCTGGGAAAGTAAAAATGAATGCAGATATAAAGTAGATTTCATTGTTAAGAGGACGTATGCAGGGATAAAGCAATGCTCAGTATTAAAATATTGTCAGACTGAAATGTGCGGATTTTAGAGGTGGTCGTATATCTGAATTATGAATATGAAAGCAGTAGCCGGAAGGCCCGGACATGCACCATCTCTATCCCCAGCACAAACTGACTGTGCCCCCCATTCTGCTTGCCCAAAATACACCCTCAACAGTGCAAGAAGATACATCATGCCCATACACTATTGGTAATACACAGCACTATGATTTCATTGCGCAGCTGCACCTTAGAGAGACACAGAAAAGTGCCCCACCTGAAGAAAAAAGTTGAGGAAAGAGAGGGGAGTACAACAGGATATTTCATATTTTATTTTGCAGACAGACAAATGACAGGAAAGCCTGTCATACCACAGGCCCTTCTGCAAATAGCACTCAGTCAGTTGCACCTTCCTACACAGGCCTCACATGATATCATGTCCACAACTTTGCAGACAGAGTGGTTCATCCCCAGTGCACATGAACAGATACAACCCTTTGTATCCTTTTTTAGGGTCCTTTTTAGAGCTCCACATTAACTATGTAGACATGATTGACAGATGCCTAATAATAAGACACATCATGTTAGTGGTGTGCCCCTTTTTCACTGTGGATTTAAGTTGGACCATGTGTCCATTATGACGCATAGGCCGCAGCTAACTTCCTACTTCATGAGGTCATATGTCACTGAGGATTACTGGATGCCGTTGCAGTGACCCGCAGTGACAGTGGCGACAATGTTAGGCCTGTTCAAAGCCAAGATCAGAAAGATAAGTGCCACAATTGGGAAGGAATGGCTATATTGCCTTCTCGTTGCTCTGTCTACACTTAGAAACACTCCCAGCTCTGATCATCACATCACATCTCATCGGCTTGTCACTGACAGATCAATGAATATGGTTGTTCTCTCCACCAGACTTAAAATAAGATACTGGGCCCTCTTCTGATATTATAAACGATGAATAGTTGTTCATTTATGTGCACTAATGCGTGCTCCAAAGTTCCTTTCCATCCAGATATCGAAGAAAAGAACAAGGGTCCTATCTCTGATGAACTTCCGCCTATCTGCTTTGGGACACACATCTTTGTAAAGGAGCAGTCCGGAAGTGGAGAGACTTTAAATTCAATGAACACTTGTAAATGAACTTTTTGAGGTTCCACTCGTCACCATCCAAGATCTGAACATTGAAGACATCATGTACCCACAGACTTTACAGGAATGTGAAGATCGTATGATGGCCTACGGACTGAGACGCAGCAACAGAACAACACTCCATGTCAAGCTTTCAATTAATAAGATATGTACAAGTTATAATTATTTTTCTTTGTTATGTTTGTAGTTTTAGTAACAGCATTCCACTGGTTGGCAGTGCGATCAGAGAGAGAGAGAAGTTACTAGCAATATTAGATTTGTAATGACCACAGAGCTTCCCATGCACAAGACACTTCCTGCTAACAAGGAAAGTGGGATAAGCACCAGTAGTAACTATGACACCTCTGTGCCTATCTTGACACTTTCTATACCCCATGCTGACCCTACAGGAAGGGACTTGACACTCGATATCATCTTGATCCCCACTGTGCCAGGTACCCCAAGACGATCCCGCCAAAATAAAAGAAGTCTTAGACATAGAATGAGTAGCGAGATAGTGCCAGTTAGATATACATCGCATACTCGACTTATGGCAGACTGGGTTAGTAATCTCCAAGACACAGTTGTTTACACCTTCGACCAGCACTCTATGTCTGATTTTTCCTCCCAGCGCCCTGGTGTGTCAGTACAGAATGATGGTACCCATAACGCATTGTTAGATAACATGTGGTACAGAGACATGAGGGAGGTGGGAAGAAAAGCCACAAATGAGTCATGCTTTGTATGTTCTCACATTCCACACGCTGTAGCCACAGATGAATTTATCTTTCCTAAAGAAGTCCCACCACCCACAGCCAAATGTCTTTTACACTTGTTTCTTTGCCGCATACATGGTCAGATACAGCTCCACTCAGCAAAAGTGGATGATGCATTTGTAAATACAACAGAGTGGGATGACAAGCATGAGAACATTTAGGGACATCACCGATACATTGGAAATAGAAAGGAGAATGGAGGTTTACCGTGATATAAAAGTACTTGCCGACATAATGCAGGATTGGGAACATCACTATAAGAAACTAGGGTACTTCACCTTCCCAACACCCCCATCCAAATGCCACTCACCTGAACATCACCGATGTAACAACACCCATGACACATGCCCTTGTCAGTGGAGACATATTCTGCACCTGAAGGCCAACATTTATTTCGACAATAAGTGGAATGGTCCACATGACTTAATATGTAAGGCAGCCTCCTTAGGTAGCACAGCTATAGGACAAGAGCACAATCATGATTTAAATGTGGAGACAGAAAGGGAGTGTGATGAGATATGGGGTAGGGAAACTAGAAGATACACGTCCAGTGAGGGTACACCATGCACACAGGAAAAAGAATACAAGCTAAAGTCTCCTCTCCTTTGCTTCCTAGGTAATGGAACGGTACCTGTGGGCGGGAATGCCAATTACAAGAGCACTAGTACTAATTCGGACTCGAAGTACAGCACGTCCATCCTCATTGGCATCTATTGGATATGCGGAGAAAAATATGTATCTGCAGCTGCCTCCCCAATGGCAAGGACTTTGTTCTATCTTGACGATGCATGAATGGCATCTCGTCGTCCCAACAGCGAACATTTCCCGCATCCACACACACCCAATGGCAGGTGATGTCACCCTGCCCCACCACCGAAAAAGAGAAGTCAATAAGCACTCCTCAGATGACACATTCCATGAGATTCCGGAAGATTTCAACGATGCTGAACTTTCCTTTGGGGGAGTTATCCCCATGTTCCAGATCAAAGCCAATGCTCAATGGCTCCAAGTAACGAGATATGAACTGATGCAGCTTGTTAACAACACCCGTGATGGGTTCAACGCCGTGGAAGAAGAACTACGACCTTTGAGACTAATGGTTCTGGAACAACGCTATGTTCTAGACCAGTTAATTGCGATGAATAGTGGTGGATGCGACAGAATGGGAAAATAGTCCTGCTGTGTCTTCATTTTGGCCGAAGATGCTGATAACGGAACACTTACAAAGGCCATTGAGGACTTGGACAATTTGGGGAGACAGATGCCTGAGGATGGAAGTGCAGAAGCAGATGTTTTAAGTAATTAGTCCAATTTGGACTGGATGCCTTCATGGCTATCTGCAGTACTAAATTTTATAATGCCTATATTATGTGTGCTTGTGGTTGTGTAATTTTGAACACAGATTATGTTGCATTATGTTAGAAGATTAGGGTCTAGGATAGTTGAGATGAACTACACAGGTACACGCATGGGACAAGGGGAAGATGTAGAGATAGCAGTGCTGAACATAGAGCGTACCATCCCTGGCCCACACTTAGCGCAGGTCCCCTCTGAAAGTCAGTACCTCCCTATGAGACCATGTGTAAGAGATTGGACCAGAAGAGGGTTTGGGAACAAATTCTTCATAAAATTGCCCTGGCCACCCCCCATCTCCAGCTAAGTATGCAGTTCGAATGATGTTTAAAGATGATTTGATAAAGTTCGACTTTCGAACTTAAGGGGGGAATGTTGGAGTAAGAATTTTTACCTGCACAGCTATCCAAGGACACACCTGTCACCTGCACAACATGACCCCTGTGTGGGCCCTGCTGTTTGGAGGTTACAGGCCTCAGTTACGTTGACCTGAGCACTGCCATTTTCTTTTAGCTTAAACAGAAGCAGAAAGCAAGTCTGACCCAAGATTCACCCAGCTGCTCTTGCCTGCAAGGACCCGCACCCCTACCAGGCCCCACCTCATTGTATATTTCTCACAAACAGCAGAAGTCAAGTTCCTCTATAAATCTTGCAACATGCCCCACGTCCCCCACCTAAGCCATGAATAGAATAAGGGAAGTTCCCACCACAGCTACGTCAAGCAAGATATCCGATAAACTGAGGATAACTGTGGCGAAGTATTATCGCAGACTGCCTGATTGACAAATGAATAGAACCCTTCAAAACAATAATAACACATTTGTGATTAATGACAAACTTCCAGTCAGAATGGCAGGAACTCAGTCTAGGCTAGTGTACTTGCCACACAATTACGAGAAGTTAGTCACATCTACACTAATGATGGGAAAGTCACCAGGCAGGGGCGTGAGAGGCGATAGAAGGATGTGTGGTTCGAGGTGACGTAATATAGCGTGACCATAGGCCCCTCACCCCTGAACAAGTATAAAAGGGTGGTCCGCCCGATTATCGTTGAACTACTCCCGTCAGCACATGGGTGGCGGACAGGAGTTTTTCCCAGGGGTTACTCGAGATAGCCCCTGTTTCATGTACTTAGGTTTCATGTACTTAGATTCTACTCTATTGTATATTCTGCTGTAATGAAATGCTTTTTCCTTGTTACATTTAAAGTTGTATTCCATTATTTGAAATGTTATGCTTTCTCTGACTTTGTTTTATCCACACTGCATTTAAAATCTTTGAACTTATACTTTCAGGACATCATACATGCAGTGGTGAGTGTGCCTAATGATATGTGCTTAACCTTTTCTATGCTATCCACCTCAGCTCAGAAGTGTACTTAAAGTATAGTCTCTCTCTCTCTCATAGCAGCTGTAAACTGTACTTTGTAATCTCATACTGGTCCATGTGACTTTCAAGAGAATGCTGGGTACAGGACCAAGTACTATATGATTTTTATGTTATCACTGATTATTTCTAGAAGCTGTGTCTTCAAATAAATTGTACAACTCCAAGCTTCAGTCTCCAAAAGCTCATATGTATGTTTTTTCCTGTTTTAGAGCAAGAGGTCCAGGACAGCCCCGGTGCACTTTAAGCCACCCTATTCCCCTTAGTTTTCACTCACGGTCTCGTCAGCGCGGCTTCTGAAAGCTGTGCACTGAGTCCCCCTGGCCCCTCCTGTCCCTAGTAAATCATCCCCTCCAACAGCATTGCGAGAGTCTAAATAGTATTTGGCTGCCTCCAAACCTTGGGAATGATTGATGCTAGTATACAGTGATTCAATGTCCATCACCAAAAAACAGAAATCAGAACACCAATTAACAGGTTTGATTTTAACCAAAAAGTCTGTAGTGTCTTTGAGATAAGAAGGGAGTGAAATCATGTGGGGTTGGAGGAAATAATCAATGTACTTTGAAAGATTTTCATTCATACTACCATGTGCCGAAATAATAGGACGAACAGGAGTGATGCATTTATGTACTTTGGGGAGAAGATAGAAAACAGGCGTGATTGGGTGTAAAACGCTGAGAAATTTGGCCTCTTCTTTGGTGATGAGACTTATAAATCAATGGCATAGAGTCCAGGGCTTGAAAAATCCACTTGCCTACTCGCTATGGCGAGACAGATTTAAATCAGGACGAGCTATTTTGAGGGCCTACTCGCCACCTCTGGCGACCTGACAACAGGTGTTCTGCGTGCTCATAAAGTGAAGGAGCAACACAGATGTCTTCAAATCTTGCCATCTTGTGACATGTGCTCGGCTTTCAGAGACATTTACTTTTCTTTCTGTGATTGAAGTTAAAGAATTCTGTAAAGTGAACTGGGTGACAATCGCGTTGACACCAGCCGACGAGTCAAGTACATTATAGTTAGGTCGAGTATATTATTAAAGTTACTAGACCTGCAGGTCTAGTAACATTTTTAAGATTTTTCAAGCCCTACACCGAGTGTCCATTACGTGCCCATGTGGTGGAATTGCAAAACATAGATCTCAGCACTTTATGCCTTACTGTCAATTTTATCTTGACTTAAGGAAGTACTTTTTAAAAACAATCTTTATTGCACACAATATCAGGGATTACAAAGCTGCATTCAACTTCTATTGCACTATGGAGACCCCTGCAATATAATGTGTTTTAGAGTTGCCTCTTACATCTGGGAAGCAATACGTGCAAGGAAAAGCATTCTTCATCAACTATAGCACGGTTTTGTTTGTCTGATATTGAGCCTTGATGTATATTTTAATGTTTTTATCCCGTTGTATGATATACCGTATTTTAAACAATTGTTCTTTTATGGGTTAAGCCGGTAGTGCTGAACTAAAGATGTTGAATTGAGCCGCAGTACCATTACAGGTGGTTAACTGTAGTTTCATCACCCCTAAGTGTCGGTGACATGCGAGTGCCGACAAGAAGTTCCTCTGCACATCGCACTCAGGGGAGCATTACAAGCAGGGACGGCGTATGGATGCATGCAAGCGGTGTGAGCTAATGCACTTAAGACATTCTCCTCAACATAAGCAGTAACTCTGATCATTCATCAAACACACACTAGCAAAACCAATAGGTCTGGCTTTTAACTTTAGTTGTAACCCATGGTCAGGCGCGCAACACCCATTGGGCTCACGGGGCTTCAGTTCCCCCCCCCCGTTGTTTGTGTCAGCCCGGGCTGAGACAGCTTCGCGGGCTATCGACGTCTGATTGCAGCCGCACCCAAGTACTTCACAGGTCTTTAAAAGACGTGTACTTGTAAATGAGGCTTTTGTTGTGTTTTCATCCTTTTTTACAGCCACTCTGGTTACGGCTGGAAGTATTAGCACCCCCCAAATCTTTTTCAGCACCCCCCCCCCCCCGAAATTTGGCTCTAGTTGCCCGCCTACCCATTGTTATTGGCTTTGCAAGAGCCACAGCAATCGCTGAATCCTATCAGCAGCGTGGAAACGGGGTGCGCTAGGAACGAAAAATGTGTACTTGTATGGAAACCAAAACTATCAGAGGAACAATCCTTTTGTGTCCACAGAAAGCACATCCTGGTTACTCTACCCGGGGTCTCCAAGTGAAAGCAGCGGCACCGCAATCAAAAGAAAATTAAGCAGCACATTATGGGGTATTGCCTAGAGGTTTTTTTAGATTATCTAGTATTAGAACATTGGAATGTTGGGAGCTCCATTGATAAAAATGGAGTAGCTCCGAGCTTATAATGGCTGGTATAAGCCCGGTGCTCCAACATTCCAATGTTTCTAGGGGGATTTCAATCCCCTCGCGCTCCCTGAAGCCTTTGCTTTATTTGTTAGAACATTCTGCCCTCTAGTGGCAGCTTTTCTAATAGCCTTATCGCCCTTCGTAGCTGGGCTATACCGGCTATTATAGGACTGCTTCCTTATTAAAGGCCCTCGCCGAATTCCGGAGCGGCCCTTTAATAGCCGTATAGCTCACTACGGTGGGCTATAAGGCTATTTAGAACACTGGAATATTGACAGGTCCACTGAAAACAATGGAGTGGCTCTGCGCTTATAATGGCTGATATAAGCCCGGAACTCCAGCGTTCCAATGTTTGTCTTCAAGTTTCTCCCTTTTTATTTTAGAACAGTCTACCCTTAGTGAAATGGAATTGACCAATAGCCTTATAGCGCTTCTGCCTCTGGCAGTTTAAATCTCAGACGCTTATTAAATTGCTGCTGACTGGGTTCAATCCTCAGATTAGGGTTAAGGGTAGTCCCCATTGTAAGAGGGGGGGGGGGGAATCTCCCAGGGCTCTGCCTCCTCCTTTGATCATTCTGAAAGTTTGCTCATCGAATAGGTGGGAGAACTCCGAGTGGTGACACCACCATCTTACACCTGAAATTGTACCAGCAGGGGAAGAGGCCCCACAAATTGGGAGGAGTGGAGTCGTACTGACAGGAAGTGCACCAAGACATGGGGAGAGAATGCAACGGTAAGAAATGGAAGAGAGACTGTAGAGGCCCTCACAATCACAAGAAGGGATAAATGAGGCCCATCACGTCAATAGAAGTAGCTGCTGAGGTTTAAATCGAGGGAGCTATCCAGCCTGTGGAATGTCCTCGTTGGTGAGAGACGGAGGCTATAGTGGCCCACCCAGGAGTGGCACTACTGCTGCTCGAGGAAACAGAGCCAGCACTAGCACACAGCAGGAAAGAGACAGGGAAGCAGGACCCGCAGCAGTCATGACTCGGGGCCAAGCCGAGAAAGAACCCTGCTCAAACGCCCCTCGAGCTAAGCATAAAGTCCGCAGCAGCAGCTCTATGAACCGCATAATGCCATGGATGTGGGGCTCTTGTGCCCCCAACTCCTTCATCAATATGGCTTATATGTCAATATTCTTGGAATTAATTGTGGATTTGAATAATGAATGCGGTATGATTCCGTCTCCCCAAACTTTATTAAAGGGGATACATGGGGCACACTTTTAGCAACACACCGTCATATGAAGGATACAGCTAAAGCTTGCTGACTGGTCTACTGTTACGGATATACGCCAATAGTGAGGCGCTTTCCTAAATCAACACTTAAGAAGAATAACCAATGTGTAGCAGATCTGCACAGCTCACGCTCTTTCAAACACAGCATGTAACAATGGCAGCCAATGCACCTTTTAGAAACAATTATAACAGGTTTCATTTTTCAACAGACACTGAAGACACTCAATGCATTCTGTAACGCTGCTGCAGATCAACAAATGCAACTGAACTACTAGGGCATTACTGAGTAGACCTTGCCCCATCTGCATGGAAGTCCCATGACCAGGATTCTGCATGGATCATCAGTGTGCGGTTGCTTGAATCCTTCCGCTCAGTGAGCCAGAGACCCCCTGCATGAAGCCCAAACCCCAAACAAGGTGCCTCAGAAGGCATTTCTAGAGATGATGAACTATTTGCCCCAATGCTGCTACTCGGGCTGAATGCTATATGCTATAGCTGAATGCTATATGCCCGTTGATCAGTCCTGGAATCACTTTAAGCTCATTTTTTTCCACTCTGGAATCCAGATATCCTAGATGTAAATCTCATCGCTGTGTCCCAAAAGCATCCGTCCATCCTGAAACGTCAGATGACACCCCACTATAAGGACACATAACAAGCAATCACAGACAGACTGCTAAACTGTGAGGTGTTGTCCAAGTCCCTTAACACAGCACTAGATAGATCTACACCTAGAAAGACGCAGGTTCAACTACTAAGAGCATCCTTCAGCCGTATACTAGGCTATTGGGCACCAACTTGATCATCTGAGGGAGTTACAAACAATGGCACTTGAACCAAAACTGGACCATATTTTAATAGAGTTATGCTTAAAAAACCTGCCAGGTTATCACATACATTTTTGGAGTGGTTGCTTTGGAACAGACGACTGAGATGAAAAGTTTTGGAGGATGGGAAAGACCTCTTGAGATGGATTCCAAGCCCTCAATCCTTGTGCTGAAAAAAACAGCAAATGGTATTTCCTAATGGCAGTGTGCTAGAATTCCTTAGCCACCAAGTTGTAATCTTTTCTCCACTGACTTTCAAGAGCTTTACAATGGAGTCTGTCTTTTATTAGCGGTTCTGAATACCAATAAGTTGATTGTTTAGTTGTATGGGACTTTATAACCCGAACCAGGCAATGATGTCCAAAGAATAAGGCATCCAGGTGTTAAATGCAGATACATCATCTGTTAAAGACAACAGTGGAATAAAGGGGTCAAGATCGAGCAAGAGCTGAGTGAAGTAAAGATATGATCTAACAGGTGACCTGCGCACTGTGTGGGCGGAGAAACAACCATTTTTAGGCCTAAGCCCTTAAGAGCTTCAATGAACTCACGTGTACCTTTCTGTCTGTTTGTTTTTCTACTGCACTGCTAAGTGGTGGGCCGCTCTGCACTCTACAAGTTTCAACAGTTAAAATGTGCATGCTTAGGATTGCAGGTCCAAGGAACCCCTGTATTGGGGTAAAACTGAAATATTATTCCTTCATCTGTATTGCAAGACTCTGGAGGCTCACACCCTACCACAGCTGGTAAAGTTGCATCGCGTCTCGCATCGATAAGCCAACTCCTGTACCTGCCAATCAGTAAACAGATCTCGTTTCCATCAGTCAGCATTATTCAGCACATGCATTACTCTCAAAAGCTGTAGACACTAAGGACCATATGTACTAAAGCATTTTCCCATTGACATAGAATGGGTTAAACCCTTTGATACATCTGGCCCTAAATGTCCACTTCAGCTAAATATATTCAGCAAAAGACTCTAAGCCCAATGACGCAGCTCCTCAGATAGACCATGAGGTTCACACCTGAGAAATGCGGCAGCCGAACATTCCTGGTCCTGGGAGTAGCCCTTCAGAAGCCATTACCCTAAACATCCACTCTGAAACCTCCTTTCCGAGATAAGAATAAGAATAAAAAAAACACAAAAAGGGTCTATACTTGCTTTAGATTTTCTACAGCACAAGAGACTCTTCTTGGGAGAAAAAAGTGGTTTATGATATAAATGATACATTTCCTGGTCGGTTGCTAGGGTACCAGCTCAGACATCAAAAGTACTGCCTAAAAATTAAGTCTGTATCAAGGATGCTAGTCTCTCTAGTAATAATCAATATGCTAATGTTTTCCATTTGTAGGTCGGGCTATATATTTAAGATTGTGTCTCCTAAAAGAGATGAATCTTTAGGGTACCTGATCTGTGTCTGGTAATATTTGTAAAGCTCCTATGAAGGATTCCAAATTGTGTGATGCCCTGTTATTTAAATATATATATATATATATATATATATATATATATATATATATATATATATAAAATTCTTCGATATTCTGCAAACCAATTAGTGGAGTGTGAAGTGAAGTATTTTTTTCCAAGTAAAAGCATTAGGTTGGCAATTACTTGAGTTTCGATGTTGTGTATTGCTGAGTTCTGCGTTTCTAGCTCACAGCACCTCCGACAGTCAGCCATGGACAGCTCCGCTATTCTATCCTGCAGCCAAGTGCTAAAAGTACTTGATCCCCTGTTTGATGGTCAACAATACAGAGGACTCAGGGCATGAGTAGCAAAAAAGCCTGCATTAACACTATTGGAGCCCAGTAATTTGCTACTGCCCTGGCACCCTACCAAATAGGAAGGATGGATGGATGGATGGACGGACAAGAACTACACAGGTTTTGCTATTGCTAGGCTGTCAGCCACAATTGCAAATGTCCTGGAAGGTTTGTATTCAAGAACATGTATGCTCCCTTTAACACTGCATATAACATTGGCATCTAGTTTTGTATGTGGTATACATTTTAGTACTAACTCTGCATGTTTAGAATTCTTCCTAGGATAGATCGGAGCAACATATTCATTATCCCTTGCTTGCTATCTTGTGACATCATGGTCTTCATTGCAAGGATGCGGTTCCGATCCTGGGTATCTTCCCAATGTATGCATCCAGGATCTGGAACAACATCCTTCTATCCATCAGACGTCACCAACTCTGCTCCAATTCAGGAGAGACCTGCATACACACCTCTTTCAAGGTCACTACATCACACCAAAGTAATCATACGCACACACTCTCAGCCCCGTTAGAACTTTACTCACTGTTTGTATTTCTGCCTCGGACCCTCTACAGTGCTCTGCTGCCTTTTGGTCCCATACACACAGGGCTTTAAGTGGGGGAGACCCCACAGACACCCCCTCCCCCCCCCAGTTTTTTTGGGGGGCCTCGAAAGGGGGCTCAGGGGGGCACTATTTTCAGCCTCAAAGGTCAAAGGTAGGGTGACCAGATGCCCCGGTTTTTGTTTGGTGTTACTAGTGTGGGTAACATGTCTTGATATTGAAATACTGTCAGTTTCGTTTTTCACTATTGAAAGCCTATCTTGCCCATAGGATAACATGGGGAATGTTGTGTAACATGTTTACCTGCATATCTTCCCATAACGGCAAGATAGAGACATGGAATCTGGTATCCCTGAACTCAGAATTTAATAACACACCCTTTAGTGAAGATGATTTTTAAATTCTAAGTTTGGAAATACCACTTTTAGAAAGTGGCTATTTTCCTGTTAAACCTTTCTGTGTGCCTCTGCCTGGTTGTGTATTAACTTTTTGGTTTGTGAGTGATGGGCTTATACTTAATAAATATACTTTTTTGCCTATTTTATTATCCTTTGCTGGATGCAACTTCATGACTTTCTTAAGCACACAATGCTAGTTATCTTGATTTAGACCGTGCCCCTACTCGGATAGGCCACACCCCTTTAAGAAATGTGCCCCCCCCCTTTTAAGAGCACCACCAGTTTTTTCCCCACTTAAAGCCCTGCATACACACTACACAAAATACCACATAAATAACCAAAATATCTGTTTCTTCTAGAATGTTTGCTATATTAAGTATAATATGATAGTCAGTCAAGTTGATTAAAAACGTTCCGGTAGCAATTAAATAAAGTATTCATCATACCAACGCTTAAACTACAAACAAATAATTCAAAGCAAGAGTATGCTAGTAATTAAAGAAGATAATTGTCCTTACATTACTGGCTCTAAAACCATCAATTATGTCCACTCTGTACATAAATTCTAAACCAGTACTTTACTGACCAGAACAGAAGGAAAAAAAATCTCAATGATGCATCACACATGCTTCCACTCTCAGTTGATGACCTAACCATGTACCGAGTACTTGCACTGAGCCAATAGCAAATGTATTGCATTGGTGCAAGTATGCATACTGTACTCCATAAATATCTCACAGGGAGCGTTTTCTTATAGCTTTATGGAAAAGGCAGATTGGAACCATGAACATTAGCATTTCCCAGCTTTGATCAAATATATGAGGACGAAACTACTCGGCAGGAAGTCACCCAGCTTACAGCTTTCCGTACAATCAGCCTGGAGGAGACAAAAAAGGCCATCCTGGCAACCAAATCAGGATCACCATTTGATCCATGTCCTATAGGACTCTTACATCTTATTGCGGATATTGTCAACCCGGACATAAATGTTATCGTTAACAACTCTCTGTCCACCGCCTATGTCCCCCCAGAGTGGAAACTGGCAGCTGTAAAACCCTTACAAAAAAACCAACTTCCCGACCCCTCCACACTATCCAATCTACGTCCGATTTCATTACTTCCAGCTTTGTGTAAAATCACTGAGTCTACAGTGAATAAACAGCTGACACTCTTCTTGGAAGATAATGAAGTATGGCACCCCAATCAGGCTGGCTTTAGGACTCAGCATTCCACCGAATCGGCTCTCCTGTTCACTACTGAAACCATCCGCTCAGCTCTAGACCAAGGCAAGAAGGCCGTCCCGATACTATTAGACCTGTCGGCGGCCTTCGACACGGTCTCACATGCCATCTTAATAGACCGGCTAATAACATCTGGCATTAAAGGTATTGCCTTAGAGTGGATAAAAAACTTTCTTAGTGACAGGAGACAAGTGGTGACTCTGGGGGAATTCCGTTCCAGTGAGAAGCCATTGTCAACGGGAGTACCTCAGGGCTCCAGTCTGAGTCCGACATTGTTCAATGTTTACACCGCACCCCTGATTCAGCTGATATCGTCCTACGGCATAGATGTAATAGCATATGCCGACGATACCCAACTGATCCTGGTCATGGACAAAGACAATCAGGCTTGGGAGGAAAAGCTTAAGTGCTGCTTAACGGCCACCTTTGAGTGGATGCGGAAAAACCACCTAAAATGTAACACAGGAAAGACCGAGATCATGCCCATAGGCTCAAATAATGATTTCATCCCCAGACTGTGGTGGCCTGAGAAGGCAGAAATTCCACCCCACACTACCTCCTCGGCTCGCAACCTTGGGGTACAGTTTGACGCCGATCTATCCTTTAAACATCAGGCGTCAAAAGTGGCAGGCACTTGCTTCGGGGTAATAAAAATGCTCAGAAAGTTCTTTGACCTGCTGCCCCTCGAAGCAAGGAAAACTGTTACGATTGCATTAGTCACCTCCCGCATTGACTATTGCAATAGCCTGTATGCTGGTACCAATAAGATGGTTACCCATAAACTCCAGATGGTGCAGCATGCAGCTGCAAGGCTGGTTCTGAAATGGCCAAGAAGATCCTCAGCAACCAAAGCCCTCAATGCACTACATTGGCTGCCTATAACTAAAAGGGTCCTCCACAAAGTTTTAACAATTACCTTTCGCGCTGTGCATAATTCAGGCCCCACTTACCTAAGGAAAAAATTTGTAAAATACTGTCCAAAACGCGCACTAAGATCTTCCAATGCCAATCTTTTGACCATTCCTAGTTTCAGACTCAAAACCCGCGGGGGTAAATCCCTAGCGGTATTGGGTGCCAAAGCATGGAATGCCCTACCCCCTCTATTAAGAGCAATGGACAAGGAGTCTGAATTCCGCAAGCAATTGAAAACCTGGATTTACAATCTTCCAGACCCAATGGCCAGAGCGCTAGTGTGATCCCGGTTATGGTCTCCTTAAGCAGTAAGGCAACCTTTTCATCTGGTTGTCCTTATATTGGCGCCGAGATGCTCCTTGGAGCGATTGCTAGCGCGTTATAAATGGACTCTACATCTACATCCTTGTCTGACATACCAATATAACTGAACAGAGGTGGTGTACTTTCAGTTTTCAGTACTATTCACAAATTGAGATGATCAAAACATTTTTAAGTACATTTTAAAACTAAACAGGTGTAGGTTGTATTAAAGATGTATTTGAGGGGCAAGAGATGTGTAGCACTCATTCAAGAGTTGAGTCAGCTTTAAGCTTCTGAGGGTCAAATCTCTTTGTTGAAATGAATTTTTGACGTTACCATCTCTTTAAGCATACTATTTTCTACTGAACCAGAAACCACATTTTGGAAGCAGATTAGGTTGCTTTGGGCAAACACACAACTTGGATAGATCCTAAAACATTCAAATTCCTTCCATAGTAAGGCTGCTAAAGTCCCAGCTTAATACGATAGAAAACTATAACTTTATTGGATTTCACAAAGGCTACAGACACACCCATCTGTTGTTGACCCACGTACTGTGGGATTGCAGGAATAATTGATAATGTGTCCAAGCATTTGTTTTCCAGATTATACAGTGTTTGTGCATCGGTTACCAAACACGAAAGGGCCATAAAACTTCATTAATGTGAACTGATGCTCAAAAACCTTCATATGAGAGGAAGAACGGACCCACAAGCGCAGCAACTGTTAAAATGGAGTGGTCCTTAATAGCGCTGATCAGTCTATATAGGCAGGTCTTCCATTTAAAATAGTGATCTTATATAACTATCCGAGTGACACCCACATAATGGGCCACTTCTAAATTTGCTTCATTGGAATGCGAAACACTGATAACTGTACCCTTTTCAGAGAGCAAAACTTTTGTCTTTGTTTGGTTATCCGCATTGGAATGCAAAGAAACTGGAGTACACCCAAGGAAACTTCGGTACCTCCAAGACAAATTCCAAAATATCCTAATTCAAAGAAATGGTCAACCAGATCAGCCATACAACTTAGAAACAATGAGCGGCCTTGAATACGGAAAGAGTGCTTGTGTCTATAGGTTTGCACCTGCGCTAAGGTATACGAGACCAGTGCTCTGATAACCGCAAGTCAAGAATGAGCAATTTCCATCATGGACAATTGTCTCCACAAAGAGCTACTCTGTAGCTAACAAAACAACAGTGTAGCTTCCAATGGGAAGACGTGGCAGGAATGCCAATATTGCCCAAGGCCTACCTAAAATCTGTTTCCATTGGTTAAGTAAGGCTCTTTAGTTCAATTTGCTCCATCAAGTAAAACAGAAGAGCTTTAGCACATACATTCCTTTCTGTGTAAATCAATGCAATATGTAGTGATGTGTACACATAATCCTCATAGTAACAACAAAGGTCTTGTCACTCAAGTTATTTACCTCGTGAGAATGGCCACAACAGGCATGATTCTCTGCAGAGTTGCAGAGGGAACATGATATTCATGACGATGCCTACAAATGATATCTTGCCAATTACCAAGGAGCGGTTCTTGCCAATCTGTCGGGTGCTTAAGCATAGATTAGCTTTGTACGAATACAACCATGTGGCTTCAATAGAGGGGAGCTTGAGTGTCTGTGGTGGGTTGGCCACGTGTGGGCAGTTGGCTCTATGGCTAACCCACACCGGAGGCCGTCCGTGGGGTGTTAGCTGCAGGCCAGGCCCTGCAGCCAACCCCACACTGCCGAAGGCTGTGCATGGCGGAGGAAGGTCGCCGGCAGGGGAAGAAAGGAATGGGCACAGAGCTTGGCCACAGGCCAGACCCTGCAGCCAACTCCCCAATGTGAAAGGCTGAAGGCTGTACGGTGCAGGGGGGCCGGCGTAGCTATGTATTAATTTAAAAAAAAAGTTAAAGTGACATTACAGTTAGGTGGAAATGCCAATTTAAATGTAACACTATATATGTATATAGTTTTTGGTGCTTCCTTTCATCCGTGGAAATAGTGAACAACTCTATACAGATGGAGAGCCAGAAGGCAGCAGACTAGCCCTTCAAGGTCTTCCATCTATGATCACCTGGACCCACTCTACAAACACATAGTGACTCATGGCGCTGCTGTATTGGAAATACAGGGAGTCAAGGTCTTTGAAAACGTGAGAACTGTTCCCACCATTGCCAACACCATAACTATATTCACATACATGTATAATCCTGTTCCCTTCTCTGTCCATATTTTTGTACACATTTGGAAACCATACAGGTATAAGCCTTGATCTTACCTGGACTCCCTGTCCAGCGTTATGCACACACCAGGACTTCCTTTCCATTGTTGCACACATCTGAACTCCCTTCACATACATTAATACAGTGATTTGTGGTACTTCTGTTCACACCTGGACTCCACAACCACCTGTGCATCATTACAGACCTGCACTGCACACACTTGCATGTATGCAATGGTTTGTGGATCACACACCTGAACATCCTGCGGGTACAGATGCGAGCACCTTCACTCCGCGCGCACCTCTCTACACACCTGAACATGTTTTCAACCTCTAATCACATCTGAACACACTGCAGGTGGAGGATGTTCAAGTAGACTTCACGCCCACTTCTGCACACCCCTGAAAATCCTGTACACCTCTATACACATGTGAACGTCCTGCAGGTAGAGGTGTGAGCACCTGAACTCCCTCTCCACCTCTATGCACACCTGAACTCCCTCTCCACCTCTATGCACACCTGAACTCCCTCTCCACCTCTATGCACACCTGAACTCCCTCTCCACCTCTATGCACACCTGAACTCCATGTCCACTTCCATGCACACCTGAACTCCATGCACACCTGAACTCCCTGTCCACCCCTATGCACACCTGAAGTCCCAGTCCACCCCTATGCACACCTGAAGTCCCAGTCCACCCCTATGCACACCTGAAGTCCCTACCCACCCCTATGCACACCTGAAGTCCCTGTCCGCCCCTATGCACACCTGAAGTCCCTACCCACCCCTATGCACACCTGAAGTCCCTACCCACCCCTATGCACACCTGAAGTCCCTACCCACCCCTATGCACACCTGAAGTCCCTACCCACCCCTATGCACACCTGAAGTCCCTGTCCGCCCATATGCACACCTGAACTCCCTGTCCACCCCTATGCCCACCTGAACTCCCTGTCCACCCCTATGCCCACCTGAACTCCCTGTCCACCCCTATGCCCACCTGAACTCCCTGTCCACCTGAACTCCCTGTCCACCCTTGTATACACCTGAATTCTCTATCCACCCTTGTATACACCTGAATTCCCTGTACACCTCTATGAACACACCTGAACATCCCACAGGTAGCGGATATCCAGGCAGACTCCACCCCTACCTCTGACACAACTGAACATCCAGTCCCCCTCTATGCACACACCTGAACCCCCTGTCTACCTCAATGCACAAACTTGACATCCTGCAAGTAGAGGCTATTCAGGGAGACTCCACGCCCTCTGACCATTCGGTCCACCACTGGGCACACACTGAACATACTGCGGTTAACTGTTAAGAAGTGCGAGCACCTAGACTCCATGTCCACCTCTATACACACCTGAACTCATTGTCCACCTCTATACACACCTGAACTCCCTTTCCACTTATGACACCACTGAACTCCTGGTCCACCTCTATGCACACACCTGAACTCCTGGTCCACCTCTATGCACACACCTAAACTCTCTGCCCACCTCTATGCACACACCTAAACTCTCTGCCCACCTCTATGCACACACCTAAACTCTCTGCCCACCTCTATGCACACACCTAAACTCTCTGCCCACCTCTATGCACACATCTGAACTCCCCGCCCACCTCTGCACAGCACGCACCAAACATGCTGCATTCAGAGAGTGGATGTCCAGGTAGACTCCACGCCCACCTCTGTCCACACCTGGGCTCTATGCCCACCTGTGCACACACCTGACCGATCCTGAAGGGACAGATGCGAGCACCTACACTCCACGCTCACCTCTCTACACACCTGAACATCTGACTCCACGCCCACCTCTGTCCACACCTGGGCTCTATGCCCACCTGTGCACACACCTGACCGATCCTGAAGGGACAGATGCGAGCACCTACAATCCACGCTCACCTCTCTACACACCTGAACATCTGTTCCACCTCTAAATCACATCTGAACACACTGCATTTGGAGGATGTTAAAGTAAACTTCACACCCACTTCTGCACATCCCTGAAAATCCTGTACACCTCTATACACATGTGAACGTCTTGCAGGTAGAGGTGTGAGCACCTGAACTCCCTCTCCACCTCTGTGCACACCTGAACTCCCTGACCACCTCTGTGCACACCTGAACTCACTGTCCACCCCTGTACACACACCTGAACTCCCTGTCCACCCCTGTACACACACCTGAACTCCCTGTCCACCTCTGTGCACACACCTAAACTCCCTGTCCACCTCTGTACACACACCTGAACTCCCTGTCCACCTCTGTACACACACCTGAACTCCCTGTCCACCTCTGTACACACACCTGAACTCCCTGTCCACCTCTGTACACACACCTGAACTCCCTGTCCACCTCTGTACACACACCTGAACTCCCTGTCCACCTCTGTGCACACACCTGAACTCCCTGTCCACCTCTGTGCACACACCTGAACTCCCTGTCCACCTCTGCACACACCTGAACTCCCTGTCCACCTCTGCACACACCTGAGCTCCCTGTCCACCTCTGTGCACACACCTGGACTCCCTGTCCACCTCTGCGCACACACCTGGACTCCCTGTCCACCTCTGCACACACCTGAACTCTGTCCACCTCTGAACACACCTGAACTATCTGTTCACCTCTGCACACACCTGAACTCTCTGTCCACCTCTGCACACACCTGAACTCTCTGTCCACCTCTATGCACACACCTGAACTCCATGCCTACCTGTGCACACACCTGTCATGCCACAGAGCGTGGATGTGCACACCCACCTCTATGCACACTTGAACTCTCTGTCCACCTCTGCACACACCTGAACTCTCTGTCCACCTCTATGCACGTATCTGAACTCTCTGCCCACCTCTGTGCACACACCTGTACTCTCTATCCACCTCTGTGCACACACCTGGACTCTATGCCCACCTGTGCACACACCTGCCATGCCGCAGAGCATGGATGTGCACACCCACCTCTATGCACACCTGAACTCCCTGTCCACCTCTATACACCTGACATGCTGCATGCAGAGAGTGGATGTCCAGGTAGACTCCACGCCCACCTCTGTCCACACCTGGACTCACCGGACATGCTGCATACACCATAACTCTATGACCACCTGTGCACACACCTGACATGCTGCATGCAGAGAGTGGATGTGCACCGTCCACCTCTGCACACACCTGGACTCTATGCCCACCTCTGCACACACCTGACATGCTGCATGCAGAGAGTGGATGTGCACCGTCCACCTCTGTCCACACCTGGACTCTATGCCCACCTGTGCACCCACCTGACATGCTGAATGCAGAGAGTGGATGTGCACCGTCCACCTCTGCACACACCTGGACTATATGCCCACCTGTGCACACACCTGACATGCTGCATGCAGAGAGTGGATGTGCATCGTCCACCTCTGCACACACCTGGACTCTATGCCCACCTGTGCACACACCGGAAATGCTGCATGCAGAGAGTGGATGTGCACCGTCCACCTCTGCACACACCTGGACTCTATTCCCACCTGTGCACACACCTGACATGCTGCATGCAGAGAGTGGGTGTGCACCGTCCACCTCTGTCGACACCTGGACTCTATGCCCATCTGTGCACACACCTGACATGCTGCATGCAGAGAGTGGCTGTGCACCGTCCACCTCTGTCCACACCTGGACTCTATGCCCACCTGTGCACACACCTGACATGCTGCATGCAGAGAGTGGATGTCCAGGTAGACCCCACGCCCACCTCTGTCCACACCTGGCCTCTCTGCAGGCCCCTCTCCAAGGCCTCCAGCTGCACTCCCCACCCCTCCCCAGGCCCCGCCCCCGCTCTCACCTGCACGCGCTCCAGGTACCCCGCGGGCACGTAGCCGCTCTCCCCGCTGGCGCAGCGGCTGGCTAGCCACCAGTGCACGTTCGTCCGCTCCAGGATAAGAAAGGTCTCACCGGCGCCAAAGCGCATGGAGCCGGCCTCGGCGGACCGGAAGTCGTGCAAGGCTCGGTACATGGCGGGAGAGGGCGAGGGACACCGGCGGGGCGCGCGCACGGGGGACGAACCGGGCGCGGTACCCACTGACAGGCAGCGCTACTCACTGCGCATGCGCGGACTCTGGGTTTCCCCGTTAGAAAGGGGTATATTAACGTCTAGACCGCGCGCATGTGTATCTGCCCAGAGACGGCCATGCTGGGAGTAGAGGAATTATAGACCAACGATAGGAGGAAGGAAGCGGTGTAACTTTTCTCTCAAATAACAAGGACTTGCCGTATACCTTGACGTATTCTAGTATTTCATACGTCACTTCGTCGAATCTACTAATGAAAGATAGTGAAAAGCACTAGCCTGCAAATGTGAACGCCGAAATCGTAGTTTACAATTCTCTGCTGTTTGTTTTAGTAAAAACGCTACAAAGTTTGTGAAGGTAAATACTACTATTTTGAGGAAACAAATAATGTATACACTTTTAAAGGTTTAATGTATGTTTACACCCCTTCTCCCTGTGTGACGAAATATAAATGACAAAAATGTATTTTCATTTCCGGTTATGACATTTATTTAATCTCTTGTGAACGTTTGTTAGGAGCGTACGACGATTGTTGCCAATGTAAGATGGCCGCTCCATTTGTTCCTATTTCATCTCGGGCCTAATGCTTAGCTTGTAAACACAGGGGGTGAGGGAAATCCCAGCGCGTGGCCTCTGTCACCAGACATTGCACGTGCGCGGTGATGTCAGCGATTATCAGCTGTTCCAGGCCCTTCCTTTAAGTCAAATTCCGCAAAGATAGTGATACATTTGAGCTCAAAGAAATAACGAGAGCGGAAATATGTTACGCTTGTACATGTATAACAGATTTGTGGAAGCTTTGTTACTTCTATTGCTGAAGTTAGCCTTCAATTCTGTGTCAGGGCTGGAGGCGAGGATTATGCATGTCTTTCTCAGTCTTTATTAATGTAGCAGTCATTTCCAAGTTCATTTCTTTAATGTAAAAAAAACCTACATTCCCGGGAAAACAAGAAAATAATATTGCAACAAAATAACCTTGTAGTCCACCCATCACAGCAACTGACAGTGGAGGCTACCGTGAAGGAAAACTGGTAGGGCAGCACACGGGAGAAAAATGGGGGAAAAAATGTAACTCACATGCTGACCACCGCCTCTGTGGTCTTCTGCTCCTGTCGACTCCCAGCAGCCAATGCACAGGGTCCCAGACACCCTATGGCCAATCCAGACACTGCTCTCATGCTGGTAATACCATTACCTATGTATGAGGAACAAGGCCACCCCAATATTAACCCGTTGCAAGTTCATGACGAGCTCAGCTCGTCATGAGGCACGGTCGCGCTGTGCTCATAACCAGCTGAGCTCATCATGACCGTTGCGCCGCGCCCATGCAGGGATAATTTCCCTGCTGTGCTGGGCATTTCATTGGAACGGGCGTGGTCATGACAAGCTCAGCTCGTCATGAGCACAGCGCCACCGTGCTGCATGACGAGCCAAGCTCGTCATGAGTACCGCGGCGCTGCGCGCGCCCCCCTTCCCCCCAGCACAGCAGGGGAATTAGCCCCGCAGGGGAGGGGTTAAGACCTGGGGTAATGAATGCTTAAGATTAGTAACAATGGTCTTCCCAGTGATTTTTCACGAACACGGCATTGAGTGCTGCCTGAATCTGCGCGGACCGATCCCCTCGATCCTTACGAATTAACTTGTACGGTGGAATCCCTCGCTTTGATCTGCTCAACAAGCGCCTACCCAAGTGATAGGGCATAGACGCTGCAGCTAATTTTCCCGCCACATCAAGACTACCTCCCTAATCCAATTCAACGTCAGGATTCCGAATGCTCACTTTTACGTCCTGATGATGATCTCAAGTAGTTGAGATCGAAACGTCGTCGACCAGCTTACAACAAAAAAAACCTTTAAACTGTGTTAATTTACCCATGGAGTTTCTTCAATGTTTCTGCAATGTTGTCAATGTGATGCTTTCTTTTAATCACCTTGTCACCACGCACTATACACTGGTTTGTTGAGCCCTGGAACTAGCATATCATTTATGATATATTATTTATGGAGTTAATAAATGTTATATTGTATCTATCGTGTTTCCCAGCATCTGTTGCATAATACTTGACCACCAATTCAATTGGTGTATCTTGACATAACCCAATTACAAGCTGCTTCAGACACAAGCCTTTCTTAGGACCCCTGGGGCCACTTAGACCATTGTTACTAATCTTAAGAGGTAATACCATTACCAGCATGAGAGCAGCACCAGGATTGGTCTGAGTGGCTTTGTTCGACGCTCACTAAGGGACAGGGAGCCTGTGGCTGATCTCCACACAGCTCTGTTGCACAGCTTGGGTTGGAGAGATGTAAGATCGCATGCAGGATTGGCCGTCATAAGGCAGCCAACCAAATTGACATGCACACTTACAGTGCCCACCATTCCTCCCTGCTTCAAGATGCTGTCAATCAGGATTGCCCCTCCCAGCCCTAGACTCGAATTCAGCTAGGAATCATAAAATGATAATAACCTTGATTTATTATCATTTTATTTTTCCTGTTTGCACTGCTGAGAGAGCAGTGGGGTGGCACTCCTCCACCTTAACTGAAGAGCTGCCACTAGCAACTGATCGCATATATTGTCCTTTATCTATTCTTCTTCTTTCTCTTTCTTCACTGATCGAAGAAGTTCAAGTGGACTGTTGGGGCCGAATCATGTCTGGGCCACTGCACAAAGACGATACACATGATTGCTCTTAGCCCGTGAGTTGCTCTCTGTTTATTTATAGAACAGATGACGCCTCATGCTAGCGCAGTGTTTGTTCTTTATGTATAACACATTGATGGTTTCTTAGATAACTGCCTGTCATAAAAGGAGTTTTCGGGTCAAGCATAATCTGATGTATAACATTTCTGACGTTCACATATGTTACTGTAAATCCTACCATTATGATAGCAATATACATAAGAGGGGTTAAACGTTTTAACATTACTTAATTATTGCTGTAAAAAAGGTTTTTGACAAGTATAATGAGCATATTTGTGCACGTCATTTTAATATAAGATTGCACCTAAGATGTATTTAATTATTTTTACATTCTTGAGGAAGAGGATTTTTCGTCAAAGCAGGTGTTGACTGTCGTTCATATTATTTTGTCCCCACCGATTGCAAAAACATGAACTTAAATAAAGGATTTGACTGTACAGTGAACATTACACAAGACTGCTGGGGAATTTGTGAATTGGGAATTTTGATAGCTTGAAGACCGCTTGTTTGGATCAGACATCACTGAGGTATGTACAGGTGAAAGTGTTATAGAAAATGTATAGAAACTAAACTTTTGATATTCTGCCCCTCAATATTGTTATGGTATTCTGTCCTGTCGAGATTCATGACTCGATATTCCTAGCCTACCCCTCTCCAGCCAATGCATTCTTATGGATTTATAGGAAAATAATTAGCCATCCTTTATCTCATGAAGATTAACTTGGCTCACCAATATTCATATTGATCCTAATAAATGGAGCACCCCTCTACACTTCCTAATTGTAAATTGTCTGAGCTGAATAACATTTGTTGCAACAGGTGGAACCAAATGGGCCACCTTCACTTCAAAGAATTCCTAAGCAGTTGCATCCAAACAAGTAATCATATTGTCCTATAGTAAATTCACATTGGTTTCCATATATATATATGGTGTTTTTGAAGCAAACATCTCTCTACAAGGTGTATGAGGATTTAGCCTGTGCCAAGCAACATTTCCACCATAATATGGGCCTACTCTGCCACCCTCCAGACAATGCAGTCCCATGGAGCAACAGGCAAATATTTACCTATCCTTTATCTCATGAAAATAATCGATGCTCTTCATAAATGGAGTACCTGACCTGTCTGAGAAGAGAAAAACATATCACAACAGGTGGCACCAAACAGGTTGCCCTCACCTCCGTGCATTTCTATGTAGTCATGTCCACATAAGTAATCATACAAGTTCTAAAGTAACAAGCATTTACAATGCAATGGTCTCGGCATTATTAAAGGTAGAGCTTTTGGCATTGCTTTTTATTTTTTTTAATTTTATTTAATCATAAGTAAATAGCATTGTTGTTTGCATTGCTAATAGCTTAATCGGTAAATAAATGGCATTGTGATGTACATTTGCAATAGCATTGCCTTTTTTTTTTTTTATGATAAATAAATGGCATTGTTCTTTGCATTGCTAATCGCTTAATCGTTAAATAAATGGCATTGTTATTTACATTTGCAATAGCTCAATCGTTAAATAAATGGCATTGTTATTTACATTTGCAATAGCATTGCCTTTTTTTTTGTTTTGTTTATTTTTAATCATAAATAAATGGCATTGTTCTTTGCATTGCTAATGGCTTAATCGTTAAATAAATGGCATTATTTACATTGCCAATTGCTTAATCGTTAAATAAATGTCATTGTCATTTACAATGACAATATATTAATAGCTTGCAAATGCATGACTCATTGCATTTACACCCACAGAGCCACACACACAAAGCTACCCACACATAGATTTAGAGACACCCACACAGAGCCACACACACACACAGAGCCCCACGCACACACCCAGAGCCATACACTCAGACTCTGAGCCTCACACACACATCTAGAGCTACACACAGAGCCACACACACACACACTGTGAGGCACACACACACACACACACATACCCAGAGTTCCACACACACATTCAGAGCTACACACTTACACACATAGAGCCACACACACACCCAGAGCCACGCGCACACCCAGACAGAGCCACGCGCACGCACAGACAGAGCCACGCGCACGCACAGACAGAGCCACGCGCACGCACAGACAGAGCCACGCGCACACTTAGACAGAGCCACGTGCACACACACACAGAGCCACGCGCACGCACACACAGAGCCACGCGCACACTTAGACAGAGCCACGCGCACGCACAGACAGAGCCACGCGCACGCACAGACAGAGCCACGCGCACAGACAGAGCCACGCGCACAGACAGAGCCACGCGCACAGACAGAGCCACGCGCACAGACAGAGCCACGCGCACACACAGAGCCACGCGCACAGACAGAGCCACGCGCACAGACAGAGCCACGCGCACAGACAGAGCCACGCGCACAGACAGAGCCACGCGCACACACAGAGCCACGCGCACACTTAGACAGAGGATGCGCACACACAGAGCCACACGCACACACAGACAGAGCCACGCGCACACACAGACATACAGAGATGGTGCCCAGTAACCTCTAAATACTTTAGATTCCAGAGAACAGGCCTTACACCTGCCCACCACCGTCTCGCCTCCAACCTCTAGGATGGGATCTTTCCTCACAGCTAAAGCAGACCACAGCTCAGACCAGTAAACAAAAATAATCTCTCCACCCTGAAAGCCCACTTGTCTGAGAGAAATGACCACCTCACAGCGTGAGTTCACAAACTACAAATCAGGGTCAGTCAAATCAAGACAAGGTCTTCTCTGCGGTGCTTCGGGGAAACCACAGAACCCTCCTTCCTTCTCCTGAGTCTTAGCCTAGAGCAGAGGTCTTCAAAATGGCCAGGGGTTGGAGCTAGCAATGGGCCTTAAATGACCACATGGGGAGCTGTAGAGTCTGGTTAAAAGCAGCATCATGCCAATAGCAGTGCTTTGTTTTAAACTGAAAACAAATGAGCAGGCAGTAGCCACTGTGTAATGGGCCATCACAAACAGTGTGTTATTTATATCTGGCTGGGAGCATGTGTCAACTCCAAATATGCTTCAATCCTCCCAGCCCCATTTCTAATAATCAGACTGTACATCCTCGTAAGGCCTAGCTGACCAGAATAGTTTGTTTGGCAATCATGTATTGGATTGCGTTTTTTAATTTAAAGGTTTAACATAACTGTACTGTTTAAATAAGACTAGACATATTTAAAAATTGTAAATGTGATAGATTAACTGTGAAAAATGTTGGGGGCCCTGCAATGATTTGTGTTTTTTTTTTTATGCGGGGAGGGGGGGGGCGCATAAGGGGGCACGACATTGAAAAGTGTGACCACCACTGGCCTACAGTAATGCCTTCAAGAACTTGCTCCTTGGGCTGCCCTTCCTCTCTAGGCACCCCGTCAACTCCAAGGGTCCCTGTCTCCCCAGGTACATCACAGCAAGACTGCATACACCCTCTTTTACTCTGCAGTGCCACTTGACCCGCCACCACGTCCACACGTGCCCTCTACACCTGAGCGCGTGATCGGAGACTTTTGCAGTGTGCATAGATAAATAACTTGCCGCATTGTGCAAGTATGTAGTGCAGAGGCACGCCCACCACAAACAAGCATACATGGAATCCAACATTGTTCATAATTTGTTTTAAGGCGAGGGTAATGGAAATTATGCTGGAAAACCATTTCACAGCAATAAGGCTCAAAATTTGAAAAATAAATCTCCAACTTTAAGGACGCAAATCTCGGATCCTGGCAGGGCAGCCCTAGCGGTGCGGCGGCGCCATAAATTACAGCTTCTCTGTACTCAAAATGGTGAGGCTCTGTGGATAAAAATAAAATGCAATATATAGATGTAGCGAAGAGAGTTTTGCTTAGGCTACGTTGAAAGTTGTTTCCTTCACAAGCTCCTGTATACTTCTCTGTTGCTTTTTAAATCCGGATTTACATTGCCAGACATACCGAGACGCCCCACATCAGGTGTGAATAGCTCACGCCAGTTGCATTGTGGGACTTGCAGTTGAAAGCATTAAAGTTCCAGTTCACCAGTAGCAAAGGATGTCTAATGTGTGGCGCTGTGGCGGCAGCAGCACATGCTAAATCAAGGCAGCAGTGGAGTAAGCTGTAGAACAGTGGAGTTGACAATTGAAAAGAAAAGAAAAAAAAATGGGGACTATACTTGGCCCATAGTCTTGGCGACAGAACCGTAAACGATTTAATTCAATGATTTATTAACATTAATTTCACTATTAAGAAAGTTCCAATGACCTGCTGCCACTTGGGGATGCGAAGAGACACAAAAAGATTATAATTTTAGCACCAGCATGTAAACAGGGGGCTCCAACCTGCCCTGCTGCTGCCGCTCCATCTGCAGAAATACTTAATATCCGGGGGTAGAATTTCGGCTTCGCCACACCGTCCTTCACGCCCACCGACAGGGCAGTTCCACAGTATCCTGATCTGGTCACCTCTGCAAGCAAAACGTGCCCTTTGACCCCAGGCTGCAGAAGGCACCGGGTTCCCCTCACCTGCTGCATTCACGGGCATAAAAGGGGGGTGTAAAAAGGGCTGTTGGCCGGGGGCAGCAGCCTCCCAAGTGCCGTGCTCTCGGATCCAGGCCAGAGGAAGTCCGGGTAAATAAAATAGTAAAGCCCCCCTCTGCCTGCCCCTCTCCCCGCTGCGCCCTGCAGCTGAGGCAGCAAACGGGATAAACAGGGACCTGAAGCTCCCGTAACCTACATTTTAATCCTCCGCTCCGTGAGACACAGGCAGACACTATTAGCGTCCTCCGGCGGTGATGAGACTCAGGTGCGATCAGAGGCTCCTCCCGGCACAGGGTCGGGCGGCACCACAACATCGCGGGCTGGGTGCACTTTAAGTGGCACCAAGTGACGTGGGAGTTTTTGAAGCGCTGCACCCGCGGCACTGACAGCCAGACACAGGAGGCTATTGATGGGAGGGACCGCGGGTGCAGAGAGACTCAAGATGTCAGCGGGGATGGGGAAGTCACTGCGGTCACCGCACGTGAAGTGGAGCGGGCACCGCGGCGAGGGCTGGTGGGGCCCGCACTCACAGGGATGGGGCTCTGAACCTGGGGGGGGCATGTGAGAGACAGAGTGTGCGAGGGAGGGGCACAGCTCGTGTCCGAGGGAGTCATGTGTGAGAGAATTTGTGTCAAAGTGGGTCAAAGTTTGGGGAAATCTTTGTGACTGGGTGTGAGAGTGTGTACACGTGTGCAAGAGCGGAAACCCACTGGAGGGGATATCTGAAATGTACAGCGGGAAGGAAGCCTTGCCGCGGGATCCAAGCTTGAGCTATTTAGGGAGGTGGGACACGTCCTGCAACTTAAAGAAGCCTGCTAGAAGGGGGGAGGAGCGGTCATGGGGGCCATCAAACATTCCGATAGCCTGTCCAACAGTGTGTGTACGTAGGAGGTGGACAGAGATGACGAGAAGTTCCCCCATAACTTCTTTAAACCAGCTACGTTTTATTGCAGCTCCTTTGGAAAAATCGCAAGTTCTCAGCTGCAATGGGACGAACTGAGCGCCACAAAGCCCAACGCAGCGCTCCGTGAAACACCCCCAAGAAATCAAAATACTAGAGTCTAAGTGAACGCGGGAACTGCTGCCCTGCAGAGAAAGAAGAGAGCAAAGTTTGGTTGGCAGAGTCCTCCCGCCCCTTTTTAATTGCGCTTTTTTCCAGCAACAAAAGAGCCAGTTCTCTTCATAAATACATAGTGTACACCTAAACCACGAGGACGACCGAGTGACAACATTCAGTCCCGTTTAGTTTGGCTGTGGGATGCAAGACCGGGCGGATGCTGCACCGTGAGGCAGTCACTCCACACTGGGGCATTCTGGGATGGCTGGGAGAAGCAGGTCACCCGCCACACAGGGTGGATTCCTCCCACTGATGAAACCCGCAGTCAGGAGAAAACCCTTCCAGATGCTCGGCCTTGAGCAGGGCACACAGAGACGCAAGCTGTGCCAGAAACATCACGAGTCGCAGGCTCCGTTCAGACCCTTGTGTAAAAGTGTCCCTTCAGGCAGCCGGCCCACCGCGTCCACCACTTCCGCTCTGCAGCCGAGATTCGGAAATGCGCAAAAAAGTCTCCCACGGTTTATAAAACAGGCTCTTCACATCTCAGCTTCGCAACTGGCAACAAGGACCGGGAGAGGCGGGGGAGGTGAAAGGAATGGACACGCGTGACACCGAGATTTAGAAAAAGAGTAGCTATGAGTAGAGATCGCACTAGAATGAAAGACCACGCGTGCCGTATGGTATGATAGATACAACTCACACGAGGAGGAATGGACACGGAGACGAAGAGGAAACAAGAAACAAATGAAAACTTACCTGGAGTGGCAGCTGTGCTGATCCTCACCACAACACACACAAAAAAAATGGCGGCCGCTCAGCTCAGAATTTTTCGGAATTGGGGGCGTGGTTTGCTGTCCTGAGTGACGGACGACGTCACAGGGCTAAAGAATGCAAAAAATCACGCCCCCAAATCCGAAAAAGACGGGGCTTGTTTGAAGCGACGCATCTCTCCTCCAATGGATGGCCTCCGTTTAGGAAGCCAGCCAATGAAGGAGAGAGAGGGCAGGGAGGCGGGACCTTCTGCACTACTAAGAATCATTAAATCTCATGCCTAAGACTGTGCAAGCGCAGCCTTTTAGGCCTTCGACCTAAAAATGACATTGCCTCACAAATATATTGTTTTTCTAATGCATCTGATCCCCCTACAAGGTCCTTGAGGATTTAGCCTGAGCCAAGCAACATTTTCACTAAAACGTGTGAAGTCTGCCACCCTGAGGCCAATGCTCTCATATGGAGTCACATATGAATACGAAACTACCTTTTCTTTCACACTGGTCAATGTGGTTCTAAAATGTTCATATTGCTATTATTAGATGAACTTTATACTACCTGTGTGCAAACATCGTGAGTTTAGCAAGATAGATCTTGAAAGGTGACATTTAACGGGTGACACCCATTTCAATGCAAAACTATTTCTTTATGCACCAATAAGCAAGTATACTTTTCCTACATGAGAGTCACATTGGCTCACACGCCTCATTTTCTTACAAATTCTGTGTTTTTTTTATATGATAGTGGGTGTGATGATGTATAATGTGTTCTGTGAATCTATGATGTTCATTGTGTTGGAGTGTGATGTTTGTGATTGTGCATGGCGTTGCTTGTGTTGACATTTGAAGGTAAGAGCGTTGGTGTATGATGGCGTGTGTATTGGAGTTGCATATGAAGTCTCGTCAGGGGTAGTAAGTGCTATATAAATGCAAACACAATACAATACAATATATGTTGCTGGAAGTGTTGTCGTATAATGGTGGATATGTTAACCCCTCTGGTGCATCTGTAAAATACAGTTGGTTGCATTTTTTAAGGGTCACTAAATGGAATGTGCTTTATATCAAATGCTGCTTGCAAATAAGTGGCTTGCAAATAAGATGCTAAACAGCCAGCGAATAAGATGCACATCGAAAAAGAGGATGACTTCAGCTTGAGAATAAAATGATGCCAGAATAAGAAGCTAATTTCAGCATCATCAATTATTCTGGTTAATTATGCCACAACACTAAGTGAACTTATTTAATTTTCAATTCGATACAAGCTTTGCACAGAAAAAGCATTAGCTGTGTCCACTGCTTTGACACATTTGTAATGAAAATGTGTTTGCAAGTTTCCCTTACATAAATACCAGGTGCAAGGCTTATAAATTGAGTCACATTACATATGGTAAATGGTAGCATCTGTTAAATAGAGTTCGTCGAAACTGCAAACCTGTGGTATTAGGCACTGCATTAAACATTTTATTATTATAATATATGGGAGCCTGCAAACCCTGTATAAAAGTCTCTCTAATTTCCTACTCACAGACTGCTTGTGGCGTCTCTATTCAATTGTAAAAAAGACATTACTTGAAGTTCTGAGCAGAAATAAACTGCAGTTCAAACACTGAAAACGAAACAGGGACATTTCTTCATCAGCTCTGTTTTTCAAGATGAACAGTGACCAGCAGAAATTTATGGCAACATGCTTATTGGGTCTCCCTGTATGTAATTATAAGCCTAGAATCTCTATGCATGTTTTAACACATTCTAATTTACAACGTGTTTTCTCAATCTGTATCAAACTGCTACTCGTACCTTTTTTCAACAAATATTGAACTGCTTTTTGGTGTGTTTAATTTGGAAGTAAATATTTTTCTTTTATTCATCATATCTGCAAGCATCCTATCTCATTCATATGAAAGAGCACCACAAAAAGGATTTAAGAGGTGTGTGGGATGGGTGATGTTGTGACCATGTGTTATAACGAGTCTGACTCATTTCTCTCTATGGCCACAGAACTCCTCTGTGAGTTGCAATAGCCTTATAATGTAGACAGGGCGTACTTTATCCCACATAACTTTTCCAAGTCTGTTGCCTACCCAAAGAACATAGAGGTGGCATTTCTACTAGCAACAGATACATTTCTCCAATGTATTACAAAATAAATCCCTCCACAGTTGTGCTTTCTCCAGTTAAATGTGTTCATCTCTGCGCGTAGATGTACGCAATTTAAAGTCTATTCACTGTTTCTCTTCTCGTTGCCATGTAACCGCATTCAGGCCCTTGGCTCAGCAATGGGATGTAAAACACTTTCAATTGTCCTATTTTTCTAAGTTACATCTTTCGCTATTGTATTGTCACCAATGTTTTCTTCTGTTTCCGTTTAAAGTTTAAGTTGGTTTTGTAGTTTGCATAACACTGACCTGCACCAAATTAGCACTTATTTTGTAAACTCATTGCATGTTCACATCTAAAGCATGTGTTTACGCAAGTCTACCTCTCTGCCCGCTGAAAATCTCAGGAGCAGTGTACCATCCTGCTGCTGCTGTTTCCCATTCGCAATGACTTTGTATGCTTTCCTACATAGTTGACTTGTCGCATGACAGGTGCTCTATATGTTCTTTAGATGCTGCTCCCCGGCAGATTGCTAGACTAGGGGTCTCCAGCTTATATAATGAGACTTTTGATCAATGGAAACTGTGGTTAATTTGTAAATACATAAGTGCCAGGGCCCTCATCAGGAGGCCACTGCAGCTTGCACCATCCATTGCCCCTGCGAGTGCTGCCAATGACAGAACCAACACAACTACTAGCCATCACACTCCGACACATGTGACAATTCATACTATTCAAGGACCCCTAAGCTATAAGAATGGCTTAGGTGACATGTAATAGTGATTGTTAATGGTTATTAAATTATTAAACAGCTGTTGTTGTGCTTCTACCAAAATCCTGCAAACAGCGCCACCATGTGGTGGATTGTCACAAACGCTGGTGCTAAGAGTTAAGTTCCGGTGCCGAGCACCGAGAAACCACCAGTTCAAATTAAGCATCGAATGGAAAATCATCCTGAGCTACTAAAAAATATTTAACTTTTACTGTAGTTGCCAAATCACACGTTAATCAGATTTTTTTAAAAACTTTGTTCACTTTCAAGTCAACTCCTACGGTCCCTCGCTTGAGCTACTATACTCTTCCCAGACCAAAGCTTACACATACAGTGCAACCGACAGTGCTGGGGCCCGCTCCAGTAAGTGGTTTTGCTGCATGGTGATTGGTTATGTTGCAGGCTCCATGATGGCAATCACATTGTGAGATTTTCAATTGGTTTGGCTGTCTGCCATTTCCAGAGTCTATCACCCACCCTACTCACACCTACACTAATGCAGGTTACGGTCCATGTCCAAGAGTTGCTCACTGGCACTAGCAATCTTGTAGTAACTTCCGAGCTACCTGTTGAAGATGCTTGTGCTAGACTATGTTCAGCATTAGGTATACACCCAAAATGGTGCTCCTGTTATGTTTGGTGGGCACCGTTCCCATGACCAGGCCATGACCTGACTAATGCTTGGTGGCATCTGATCAATAGATGTGAGAAACAGACCTTTTTACCTGCATGCCAATGGCGAGACTGTATACTGGCAGGGGGCGGATGCATGCCTGCTCCTTGGAAGTTGCATTCATCTCTGAGAGTTGCAGAGAATTTCTGATGCAGTCCCCAACCATTGTCGTCGGAACACCGCTCTCAAGATAGTTGTCAACGTTTTTGCCCCCTCCTGTGGTCTCCGAATCTTCATACAGACCTACTAACCATGCATCTGTTGAGAGCAGGTATGAGTACTACAGGCCATAAGGTGCAGAAGAGGAACAGTAAAGAGGCGACATGCTACTAGCCCCCACAATAGGCAAACAAGAGCCAACATTTAATAATAGAAAAATACCTCAAATGGATAGCTTCCTTCCTCCCTGGAAGAACACGAGTCAAGCTCCCACAGTTCACTTCAGAACCCAAGGACCTCATCTGCTGAGTCCACAGGGATCATCACTCAGCCCCACACTCTTCAACACGTACATGACTCCTCAAATGACATAGTCATCACAGTGGCGGCTGGTGACATTTTGAAGTGGTAGGGCTTAAAAGTTGAGGATGAGTGTTAATCACAAGCGAGCAACCCAACCGACATAAAGGAGTTCGGGTGGGGTTCTTATCCCGATATAATTTTGCAAACAAGAGTGGGCAACGGGTGCATTTTAAAGCAAATTTGAGAAAGCAAGAAGGTTTATAAGGCATTTCCGACACTTTTTTTTCGAAATCCTATTATTTTCAGTAAAGTAACATTGATTGCAACACCCCCGCTCTGTAAATTGTTCCAGCACTACAGCAACTTCCACAGCAGACCAGATCAATAGACCGATGCGCTTCCAAACTGGGCCTCAAGGCGCTGTCAGAACGTGCTGCACTTTCCATCAGCACACTCAGAACCAGAATGGTAGCTGCACATCTGCTAACCCCCCGATCACAAGAGCAACATGCGCATCAAAGGCAAGGCCTTTGATGCGGAGGCTGTGGAGAAGTGTGGCTCAAAGGTTAGAGCGGCAGACCCTGATGCAGAAGTCTGCCCGGAACCAGGGTTCAATTCCCGCCTCGTCGGGTCTTGGGCTCAATTTCCTCGGACCTGATAATTCTCGCCTCAGTGCCTATTCTAATCATGGGTCCCACGCTGCAACTCTGGGCAATAGCTTGCTTAATCTCCACAACGGCCCCAACAGCGCTGGGATGCCTGGCTTCACCATGATGGTGCCCAGGAGTTGACACTTCACAAGGAAAAGCCAGGAAGGGTTCCTCAGCAGTATTCGTACAAGCGCCGAGATGCCCCTGGGTAGTCGTGTGCTATTCAAGTACCTTTACATTTACAAGGCAGGGATATGCTTCCCCAAAGTTTACAGCCCTAGCCCATTGTTTATGTTCTGGCAAATTGCTCGAACCTGGATAAAAGTGTTTGAAAGCTGGTAGATGCTGCTTGTACTACCTAATGCCCCTGCCAAGGCCACCAATGATAGTAACAACACAACTACTGACATCGCAGTCCTACAAGTGTGACAATTGAGATTGTTCCAGGCCCCAAAGAGATAACAAAGGCCTGGACGGCAGGTAAAATTAATTTTTAATCTATATTGAATTAATAACCAACTATTGATATGCTGAGCTCTAAATTAGACAAACAGTGCCAGCAAGTGGCAGACTGACATATGTGCCGATGTTAACAATTAGGTGCTAGTGCAGAGCACTGCAAGCCACCTGCTCAAATTAAACACTCCTCAGGGATCCTTTGAAGAGAAATTGAATTCAGCCAAAGAAAGTTGAACATAATTCTTCTGCAGGGTACAGAGAGAGAGGCGTCAGTGGTGCAGAAACTAAGGACCTCATTATGAGTACACAGAAAAATCCATGTTATTTCCAACCCCCCACCCTTCGGGAATTACCTTTATGGGGCTTCCAGTAATTTTTGGGAGATGGAAATAACAGAAAACGTTTCAGAGTCAGTATTTTTGCATTGATTCCTGCATGTTTTCCCTGGTGTTTGCACCCAACCCTATTTGGAGCGAACGCAGTTGTTTTACAGATTTTGTTAGGCCGGGTATTTGGAAGCTGTCCATTTCCTCGTCTTGGTTTTGGGATTTGTAAGGCATGGCATTTGAAATGAAGGCTTTTATAATAGGATTTGCTCACCCAAGTTTTGCGTAGGACAATTATGGAGACACTTGTTAGCTGCTCTCTCACTGTAGGGTCCCCCATTGTTGTGTTTTTCATAGTGATGTATTAGGAACCTAGACAGAGTATGAGCATATCAGAGTGCTCTCCTGCTGGTCATGTGTTTGGTGCAAGTTTAGGGGCTGGTTTATATGGTCTCACTACAGACAGCATCAGCTGTCTGCTGCAAGAGCTTTTGTCATCAGCACATCAAAAAAGTACAAAGAAATATAAGTGAGAGGTTGGGCTTTGGTTCAGTCCTCTTCAGTGACTGACGTTCTTGTGTTTATCATGGTTTGCCTTTGCTTCAATGTGCTGTCTGTTATGTTATGTTAGTATGTTTTTGTAGAGCGCACATTCACCCTGGGGTTTCTTGACGCTGTGTACCGCTGGGGAACCCGTCCTGGCTTTTCCCTGTGATATGGTCCCTATTGGGCATCCCCGAGGTGAAGCCAGGCATCCCCGGCAGCGAGGGGGCCGTTGTGGAGATTAAGCAAGCCTTTGCCCAGAGTTGCAGCGTGGGACCCATGGTTAGAGAGGCACCGAGGCGAGATTTATCGAGCCCGCTGACATTGGTCCCATACCCTGCCGCGTCGGGAATTGAACCCTGGTCCTGGGCCGACCTCTGCTTCTGGGTCTGCCGCCTCTAACTGGTGAGCCACACTTCTCCACTGCTGTTTATCAAGGCCATAAGCGGTACAAAAGGGGGTGGTGATGGACGGAGCATCTGAACCAATCAAACACTCACACCTAGTCAAAAGATCTGGGTTTGATCCATCACCGTTCTTTAGCCCACTCTGCCACCCCAGTTCAGACATGGCTATATGCAAATCAGTCTGAGCCTGTGCCTCATGGGAACAGTCCAGCCCGAACTGCCAAGCCATGCTTTCCCTGGATCGGAAACAAGCTTCCGAGGACCGGTTTCTGGCATTCCAGCCGTCTTCAGCCCGGCTTGCTTGAATCCAGTGGCAGAGTGAGCAAGGGACTCACGTCTGAGCATACCCTGCCACACTTATGGCGGCCAAAAGTGGTACATATGGGGGTGGTGATGGACGGAGCATCTGAACCAATCAAACACTCACACCCAGTCAAAAGATCTGGGTTTGATCCATCACTGTTCTTTAGCCCACTCTGCCACCCCAGTTCAGACTTGGCTATATGCAAATCAGTCTGACCCTGTGCCTCATGGGAACAGTCCAGCCCGAACTGCCAAGCCATGCCTTCCCTGGACCGGAAACAAGCTTCCGAGGACCGGTTTCCGGTATTCCAGCCGTCTTCAGCCCGGCTTGCTTGAATCCAGTGGCAAAGTGAGCAAGGGACTCACGTCTGAGCATACCCTGCCACACTTATGGCGGCCAAAAGCGGTACAAAAGGGAGTGGTGATGGACAGAGCAACTGAACCAATCAAACACTCACACCCAGTCAAAAGTTCTGGGTTTAGTCTATGCCTATGTCTATAAAATGCTTTGATAGTGCAACTATTTTACATATCAGACAAATATTTTACTGTCCTATTAGATCGAACTTCCCATGCAAATCTGCCACATCTAGCATATCTGTCTACCATACCTATTTGTCATACCGAAAGCATCATACCTACAATACCTATATAATCTACCTACTACACCTACCCTACTTTGCATTTCTATCCTAACAGAACTATCATACCTATCAAACCTACACACAATACTTAATCTATTGTTCTACCTACTGTACCTACCTACCAAATCTACTTAGCATTTCACACGTTATGTATTTATTTTGCATGTAATGTATTTTGCTTTAATTGCTGATGTATACGTCTCGCTGTTGCACGAGCATGTAATGATGCAAGTTTTATACGTAGCAATGTTTTCATTTGACATACAGTTCAATTCTTCAATCGTTTCTTCTTGGCAACTGGCATACTTGACTGCGGCATACTGAGGAGAAGGACTGAAGATGGTGTGCTCTGTTTGGGTCTCAACTCTACAATAAAGCTTCAAGTTAATATGGACGCCGTGCCTCATTACACAACCATTTTGGCGACGAGTAATTGTTGAGACCCAAATACCCACAGATTTATTACAGAAAATCTACTTTACGAATTTTGAACAATTTCTTCAACTTCATAACTCCTCTTCACTTGACCTCCGAACATACAAAATGCAAGTTTGGTGTAAAATCAATCACGTACTTAGGACATGTCATAAGTGGTGCTGGAGTGTCTACTAAACCCGCATTAGTAGAATCTGTTATTAATGCTTCCCCATCCTAAAAACAAGGATTAGCTGCAGCCATTTGTTGGTTTGGTGGAGTTTTACTCCAAATTCGTACAACAATTCTCAAGCAGAATTTTCAATATATGGCAACTTAAAGATAGAAACAAATTCAATTTGAATGTTGAATGTGATAAAGAATTTGCAGACATAAAAAAAACCCATCAGTGATGCACCAGCTCTAAGTAGTTTCGATCCTGACCTGAGTTACTGTATCACTGTGGATGCTATCAAACAAAGGTGTAGGCGGAGTTCTTTCTCAAATCAATCAAGAAGGTAAGGAATTCATTATCGCTTACGCTTCTCGAGTGCTATCACACACAGAAGAGAAATTCTCAGTCATCGAGAATGAAACTTTAGCGTGCATTTGGGATCTGGAGCTTTTAAGGGCAATTGTATGGGATATAGATTGCACTGTTCGCAGTGATCACAAACCTTTAGTGAGATTGTTGACCACTGAAGGATTGTTCTATGCTTCCGCTAGGATTGCCAGAATGTCATTAAGGTTACAGGACTACATCTATGAGATTGTTTATGTCCCAGGCAAAGAGAACGTGGTGGCAGATTTCTTACCACGCATGTCCACAGAATTACGATACAGCTCTGACCATGAATGGGAAAATGTCCAAGTGGCGTTAGTTCATGATCAAGGTTTGTCTGTTGTCAACAAGGATGAATGGATTAAGATTTACAAAAATGACAGGATTCTACAAGAATTGATGCTATTCATTCCTGATGGATGGCCATCAAAAAACAGTCTCAGAAGACGTTAAACAATTTTGGGAAGTTTGTGATGAGCTATCAATACTACATGGTAATATCATGAGAGGTGAGAGAATCATACCCCCATCACAACTCAGGTTGAACATAATCAAAATGTGTCACGAAGGCCAAAGCGGCATAGTTAAAACAAAACAGAGAATAAAACAGTGGTATTGGTGGCCAGGTATGGATTTATCCATTGAGAGAGCCATGAGGAACTGTGCATAGTGAGCAAATTCCAATAAGACCTTGATCACCTTAAAACTCACAATATCTGAACCGGTAATTCCTAGGTTGCCATGGCACACTGTTGCAATTGACATTATGGGACCGATTGGCTTTCAAAACAAATATGTATTAGCTCTTATCGATATTTTCTCGAGACGGCCAGTTCTAAAGATTGCCGATAAGGTGAATTCTGAAGAAGTCATAAAGTTTCTGGATTGTGTCTTTGTAGGTGAAGGACTCCCAGCTCTCCTCATAAATTATAATGGTGTCCAATTCACCTCTAAGATTGCTAAGGATTATTTTGGAAAAGTCGGTATAAAACATTGCACCACTTCTTTGTACAATCCGAGTGGGAATGGCATGATAGAGCATTTTAATAGAGTATTAAAGAATGTCATACAATCAGCTATTAGCAACAAATGCAATTGGGAAATGCACACAGGGAAACCAGAATACCTAGCCTCTAAGCTCAAGAAAGCTGGCCAGTCCAGAAGTCTCAGAAGTTCAAACTCCCTCCTACTCATCCCCATGAAAACGCGCAAACAAAAAACTGCAGCCCGCTCTTTTGCAGGCAACGCTCCTAAAATCTGGAACTCCATCCCCGTGGACATCAGAACTACCCCCTCCTTTCCAGAATTCAAGAGCCGACTAAAAATCCTCTACCTCAACCATGCATTCCCGAACTCAATTACGTAACTTACACAATTCTGCCTGGCAGCCACCTGTCATCACGCACCGACTCCCTTATACGTCCCTCCTCTCTAACCCGCAGCCCTGGCTCTTTACCGCTAGGAAAGAAGACCAATACAAAACTTTGACTTTGCATCGAGAATACTATGAATCGAGAATGTCTCCGGACCGCTCTACCGCAACAGCACACCCTGAACCTCTGATCGCGCTATCTCAAAGTCGCACCTTAGGCGCTCAACACAATTTTTATTCTCTGAACATGTATGATTCTCTTTTGCTTTATTGTTATGTACTTGTCTTCTCTCCATCCTCTGTAAAGCGCTCCGATACCCTTGGGTCTGGCCAACGCTATAGAAAACTTCTAAATAAAAATATTAATAAAATAAATGTTTGTATGTACAGAACCACTCCGCATGATGCTCTAGGAGTATCAGCATTTGAGGTGATGAGGGGGAGAACCATCAGAACCAAGTGTAATCCTGAGTGGTTATTCAAAATTTCTAGACCATGTGTTCCTATGGAAGTTTTGAGGTCAAGGATATAGAGTAAACACCTTAAGAACAAAGAGGTTTATGACCCCAAACACCGTGCAAAAATGTGTGATGTCAAGGTTGGGACCTGGGTGAAGATTAAGAAACCTTGGAAAGTAAGGAAGGGAGAGGGTCAATTCTCTGAAGCAATGAAAGTTGTGAAGGTTTTACGCAATGCTGTCCAGTTAAACGATGGAAAAGTGTGGAATCTTAAACGTGTTGCTGTACTAAAGAGTGACATTGATTTGTACAGCAATAGTGAAGAACCAGCTTATTCTTTCTCTAAAAAAAACTTTCAGTACTATGACATTGATGATGATTTTGTTCTTAGAGATAATATTGTTGATACCAATTTTGCTTCCCCAATTGTCCATGCAGACACTAACTTGAGCCAAGCTGAGTCAGAGTCCTCCATTGCAAAGGATAACATGGCTGATGTTAGTGCGGATGTAGGAGAAGGTACCATTAGGGAAACGGAAATTGGTGCTGATGAAAGGGGTTGCGGCACACGCACCCGTATGAAAACAAAATGGTTGTCTGACTTTATCTGTGATGACCATTCTGGTTAATTCCTTATTCTTCCTTTTAAACATCCTTTGACGAGGAAGATGTGTTGTGTATTGCACATGTTATGTATTTTGCTTTAATTCTTGATGCATACCTCGCGCTGTTGCACGAGCATGTAATGATGCAAGTTTTATACGTAGCAGTGTTTTCATTTGACATACAGTTCCATTCTTCAATCGTTTCTTCTTGGCACCCAGCATACTTTATTGCTGAATGCTTAGGAGAAGGACTGAAGATGGTGTGTTCTGTTTGTGTCTCAACTCTACAATAAAGCTTCAAGTTAATATGGACGCCGTGCCTCATTACACAACACATCCCTATCAGACATTACTTAAACTACCATGTTTGCAATAACTAACCTTTCATATTTTTCATAACTGTTCACCATACCTAACATATCATTCCTAATCCACTACCATACCTTATCTAATATACTTAACATACTATACCTATATATCTCACCTAGCTACAATACCAACGTACCTACCATGCCTTATTACTTTATCAGACCTAATATTCTATACCTACTTGCAATACTTGACTACTTTGACTACCATCACAATACCTTATCTACCACATAAAACCTACCAAGCTTACCTACAATGCCTAACACACCATACCTACTCTAAAATACCTACCCGGCCATTCCCATAACCTCACGTACCTAACCTACGTATCATACTTAACCTACCAGACTTAACCTACCATCCATATCTGCAGTTTGTGTTTCTTATGCATTCCCTGTGGTGGTGGTTTTGTGAAAAAGTGGACAGCTGTGAACCTTGTTTCTCACGCTTTCTTATCTTTGTAATTGTAAATTAAGATACCATACGTTCTAGAATGAAAAAGGCTTTGCTAAGTATCCCAGAGGTGTTTTAAAGGTAAAGCAGTGTCCTACACAAACCTTATCTATTTGCTGCATTTACCAGGCTTAGCTGAACAAGATCCACCCTAGGCCACCTAGGAACAATTCCACAAGATTTACTTTGATTTCTATAAAAATCTGCATTTATTACTATTGTCGAAAGGGATAAAACCTTTGTTCTGCTCAATCACCTAGTGCACATATCAGAGCACTGCTAGAGGTGTATCGTTAGCTTCCCTCACACAAGAAAGAGGTGCCAGAAGTAAACAAGCGGTTGCTCGAGTTATAGTTCACCCATTCTGATTAACTTGGATATGAAATGTGACCATTGTTTACTGTCCAGACCTGCACTGATCTCACATTGTTGTGAGCCTCTTGCTAATTTTACCAAATCTTTACTAAACCCCTGTGCTGGTAAATTAGATATGTATTGATTAAATGATCTATTTCTTTGGTTATGTGAAGAAATGATATATTATACCAAAGAGAGTCAAAGTGACCAGGCTCGGCTGTGTGGATTCATTATAAACCCACAGCCTTAGGCTAGGGCAGGGGGGCAGTGTAGGTTTCAGCCCATCTAGTTCCTTGTTCTAGCAGCCATTGGCAAGGACATTAATGAAGTTAACAAATTATTTATGTTTTTGACTGATGTCCTATGTTTCAATATTAGGGAATGCATGTTAAAATGTATTTATGGATATTGAATGTGTGGTTTTATGTAATTAGATCAATTTATGAATGTATTTGCTTGATGGCAAACAGGGATTCGTCCATGGTCACCAGTGATTGCAGTCAGTTGCACTGGATGGGTTTACATCTGGAAAGTAAATGACATCTGGATTTACTTGGCTGTTATATAATGCGTCCTCCTGTCTGTCTATGTGCCTCCCCTCATTCTGCGAGGCCTTTGGGAATGAGGCGAGTGAGGAGAAGAACGGAATCTACTCATAGAGAGAGTTAACAAGGAAGGCTCAGAAAGGTTTAATATCTGCTTCTGTTGCAAACACCTCTGCATTTATCCTGATCCTGAAACCAATTTCAAATAAAAAGAAAACTGCTTGTGTTCAGCTGTGCCCAGTCTAAATCCTATGTAATCTACACCTTATCTTCTTGTTATTACGTTAGGTTTATGCCAGCGATGCAGGTTCCTTGAAGTGGGCTTATATGGTACACCATTTTGAACAGGATGCGAATGTCAATGGCAGCCACTGAAGAAGGTGATGCACCTAAACCGTGTAGTTCCTCGTTTCATCCTCATAGTGTTATTGCATGCTTCCCAGCCTAGCTGCCTCCTAGCTGCTCAGCCAGAGTGCGAGATGGTATCGGAATGTTGGTGTGACTGTGATGAATGGAATGCCTGGGTGCCTGTGGGAACAGTTGGAGGTGGGCTGAGCAGCAGGCAGGCTGCTCCTGTTGGGGCTGGAGTACGGCTGGTGCAATGGATTCACCTTGCTTTAAGACTGATGTACATAGCAACTTGCAACTAATAAAGAAACCTACAAAACTCAACCTGGCTACCTGTCTTAAAATGCAACATATTTTGCCAACGACCTGGACCTCGACTCAAGCGTAATTTTGGATCTTAAAAGAACTCTACATGTTTTGGACAAGGAGAAACTGGTGTTGCAGTCCTCGGCAGTGCTCACTATCGGAGTAAGCATATTTAATTTGTTTCCACATCATCTTCAGTGCTCACAGTCGGTGTGAGCACACTTCGTTTGTTTCCACGAGTAATGTGAGTGTTCGACTGTTCATTCCACCAGAAGGTTTCCTGCTGCTGTAGAGGTTCTCTCTACGAACACTGGGAGGCCAGTGGACACTGACTCAAGTTCCGGTGGTGAGTTGGAGTTTGTTTTTCACTCCTCCCTTATCAGAGTCGAGCTTGGCAGTGTATCCGCTCTCTAAGAAGTTCTACACGTACAACTTGCTGATGTACAACAGCCTGTGGCACACGATTCCGGTGACGGGTACACCATAGTCTTTGCCTGTGTAAAAGGGGGCGTTTACACAATCTTTCACATCTTTTTTTATTTATTTAGTGTTTTCTATAGAGCGAACATGACCCAATGTAGGGTATCAGAGCGCTTTACAGTAGCGTTTCGACAAAACGAGACATTAAGGAAAAGAAAATACAGTTTTACACTTCAGTATAGCATACAAACATATATACAGTCAGTAGTTAAATTACCCTAACGCAGCAAAAGAACATATGAAGTGGTGACTTTCTCAACACAGCTTAAGAATGCCATATTACGGTTTACTTTTGCTTGTCTGTAGGAGTTAATAGTTGTTGTGCATGTGTTTTCTCCTGTCTTCGACATTAGTTGGCGTTTCTCTTCCCCCATCGCAACTTCCTCATGAAAACTGCGCCTGCGCAGTTCTCATGGCGAAATCGCGATGGACGAGGGACACCTCAGATAAGGTAAGGAGTTTTTATAGTCATAAAATCGCTTTTTTTAAACATAAACAACATTGTTAATAGCGCGGGTGGGAGGCGGGTCGGAGGAGGGTGGCGCTGAGCTATGTGGAGTGTACGGAGATTGGTTTTGTCTCCGTGGCACTCCGCGTAACCCCGCTACGCCCACTACGCTCACCCTTACTACAGACCCATTTCAAATGAATGATACATTCTTTGGAAAACTGAGAGAAAGGGCAGACTTCAAACAGATTTCAAAACATCTAGAGGAAAGATCCTTATTGTCTGACCACCAAACAAGCTTCTGCCCCTAAAGAGGCACTAAATTCACTCTCTTTTCCATTTGAGAGGACCTGAAAACCACGGTAGATAAAGATTGGCTGCAATCCTTGTCTTGGAACTATGAGCAGAATTTGACACTGTACATCATCATGTCTATAGAGCAGACTGACTGATATGTATACCAATTGAAATATCCTTGGGTTGATTGTCTCCAATCTTGAGGATGCCACTATCAACAGGAAGTGAGGATTTAATGTAACAGAGCAAACCTAGAAGGAACACATACTTGCGACCCTGACCTAAAAATGACGGGGCCCCAGCAGTACATATCCAACATATTATTGACAAAGATGGAATACCAGCTGCCTCTGGAAACGAGGATGTAGATTTGTTTCAACCACGCACAAGTTACGGAGTCCCTGAACAGCACCAAAGTAATGACAACAATTTTCATTAGACCCACAGTCTGAAAGATACAATTGTGTAATTATAGTTAAAAATCTCTGTCGATAAAAATGTCTTCTTGTCCTTGTATTCCTGGCATGACACCATGGGCCCGATTCCGATCTGGTAAAATTACCGTCTGTATGAATCTCATCCGGAGCCGTCTCCGTACGACTCGTACAACTGCCGTACGACCCGGCGAGTACGATCCAGACCGGGGTATCAGGACGCGAGTCGTACGGTCCACGTCAGGTAAGGACTATTCGTACGGAAAAGCGCACAATCACATACACACCGTACGGCGCGTACCCCCCATGATCGCAGGGGTATGCGCCTTACCTCTGCGATCATGGGGGTACGCGCCGTACCCGGGGGGACCGTACCGTACCTGTTTCGGGGCGTACTCTGCTTTTACGACTGTTTTCAGCTCCCGTAGAAAAAGGGTCTTACGGTGCGTACCCGACACGTATTGTACTTGCTGGGTCGTATGAACCAGCTGCGAACCGTACATTTGTCGCGTACAGCGGATTCCGAGTGAGACTCGTACGGAGATTTGATTCGTACGGTCTCTGTAGGATTCGTACGGAGTCCAGCTCCTGGTACGAATCGTGGTTTGTCGTACGTACGGGGACGTTGCAGGGTACGATTCGTATGGGAAAGACGCTCCGAACAGCTATTCGGAGCGCTTTTTACCGGATCGGAATCGGCCCCCATGTGTGAGCCATCACCCAAATGCACATGAATTGCATAACAGGTTTGTTCCCCACCCCGCCTAGCTGAATCGATGTCAGTCCGTGTTTGCCCTCTGTCCATTGCTGCTTGGCCTTCCAGATTATGGGCCTGATTTAGATCTTGGTGGACGGGTTACTCTGTCACAATGGTGATGGATATCCCGTCCGTCGAAATATAAATCCAATAGGATACAATCGCATTTGTATTTTGGCGGATGGGATATCCTTCACCTTTGTGACAGAGTGACCCGTCCGCCAAGATCTAAATCAGCCTTTAATCTTATTGAGCTCTTCCCCTAGCCTCACTGACCCGGGTGTATGCATGACCCGAAATACGTAGATCTGTGTTCTCTAGCAACGGTGATGTTATTGTTAAGGGATTGCACCAGGACAATCAGAAAATACTATAATACGTTTCGACTGCGTGCCCTCCATGCACTCTCATCACAAGGAGGACACAACCGAGAATGCACATTTATGTATAACTGAAACACCTCCAACTTCAATTAGTTGCATGAAACTAACTGGTGCACCAACTCTAATAATGTTGAATTATATGAATTACTGCAGGGCTTACAACAGGCATTAGAACATGTGGGCCTGAGTTAGAGTTTGGACGACGGGTTACTCCGTCACAACCATGATGAATTCCCCGCCTGCCTTATTGAAAGTGCTGTAAGATATAATGCTCTTGTAATAAGGTGGACTGGATATCCGCCATGTTTGTGATGGAGCAACCCGTCTGCCAAACTGCACATGAGGTGCTAAATCTGGGCACCACGGAAAGTTGTGCTGCCCATCCGCAAAGCGATTCAACACCTCATCGGAGGTAGTAAGTGCTATATGAATCCAATACCTCAAGGTAGTAAATGCTATATGAATTCAATACCTCAAGGTAGTAAGTGCTACATTAATACAATACCTCAAGGTAGCAAGTGCTATATGAATCCAATATATCAAGGTAGTAAGTGCTATATGAATCCAATATCTCAAGGTAGTACGTGCTACATTAATACAATACCTCAAGGTAGTAAATGTTATATGAATCCAATACCTCAAGGCAGTAAGTGCTATATGAATCCAATACCTCAAGGTAGTAAGTGCTATATGAATTCAATACCTCAAGGTAGTAAGTGCTATATGAATCCAATATATCAAGGTAGTAAGTGCTATATGAATTCAATACCTCAAGGTAGTAAGTGCTATATGAATCCAATATATCAAGGTAGTAAGTGCTATATGAATTCAATACCTCAAGGTAGTAAGTGCTATATGAATCCAATACCCCAAGGTAGTAAGTGCTATATGAATTCAATACCTCAAGGTAGTAAGTGCTATATGAATCCAATATCTCAAGGTAGTACGTGTTACATTAATACAATACCTCAAGATAGTAAGTGCTATATGAATTCAATACCCCAAGGTAGTAAGTGCTATATGAATCCAATACCTTAAGGTAGTAAGTGCTACATTAATACAATACCTCAAGGTAGTAAGTGCTATATGAATTCAATACCTCAAGGTAGTAAGTGCTATATGAATCCAATACCTCAAGGTAGTAAGTGCTATATGAATCCAATACCCCAAGGTAGTAAGTGCTATATGAATCCAATACCCCAAGGTAGTAAGTGCTATGTGAATTCAATATCTCAAGGTAGTAAATGCTATATGAATTCAATACCTCAAGGTAGTAAGTGCTATATGAATTCAATACCTCAAGGTAGTAAGTGCTATATGAATCCAATACCTTAAGGTAGTAAGTGCTACATTAATACAATACCTCAAGGTAGTAAGTGCTATGTGAATTCAATACCTTAAGGTAGTAAGTGCTATATGAATCCAATACCTTAAGGTAGTAAGTTCTATATTAATACAATACAACAAACGTGAACAGACCAGCAGAACACCCACTTATTGACAATTTGCTCGCATTTTCGAAAAGCACTGGACACCCAAAATGTCACCCATCATAGCATAACCGGGCAGTGCCACGAGGCGGTTACACCTGCAGTGCGCTCTATATAAATGACCTTTGCTTAATCTGGAAACATTGATTTCTATTTCAGATACATGTTTTTGAACACAGATCTGCAGAGGAGGTAGGTTTATACCCTGAAACAGCCATTTTTTTTTAATTGTTTTAACCATTTTAATGCAGAGTGCAGCACTGGAGAACATTTTTAATATGTGATAAAGGCAGCGACCTCACAATGTAATAGGAAAATTTACTACATTTCTAAACATGCTTTATTGTTTGCACATAAAACGATGGGCCTGCAAGGCGGCCCAAATCAGCAATCCACTGCAGAATAGATTGAGATTTTCAGCGGGTTTTAAATAAGTGACATCTTTTTTTACAGGGGCGTGTCTGAGAGACCAGTGTGCCCCACTGTCTGCTGAGGTTCAGTTTTACAAGTTCTTAGATGAAAGCGAAATTTATGGCGGGCAGAGAGTAGCACTTGATTACTGCTCTAAATATAATGTGATTTTCTCTGTTTTGAAGCCCTGTTTTAAGCATTATTTACGAGCCTCGAAGAAACAAAGGCAGCCCTGTTGGCAGTGAAATCCTGGCTAATCAATCTCTACTTAAGATAATGCATGTGTTTTTCACCACATTTACAACAAGGCATTATTGATGAGGTGACCTTTACAATAAACGGCCCAGTCAGTTACACATATAAATACGGATCAGTTGCAAGGAGTCAAGGGCACCTTCACCTGCCTTCTTGATTCAGAGCTCACATGAGCTTCCAAGGGTGACATTTCCAAGTTTTCAGAGCCATCAGGTGTGACATTGGAAGATCTTCTGTGTGACACTTTGAGTGACACCTGAGAGCAAGCAGAAAAAGCCAGTCATACAGAGGAACTCGAGTCCCAAAATGACTTCCTTTTGTTTGATATATACGGGATAAAGTACCCCTGCCGTACAATATAAAGCTAGTGTAAGTCACTGAGGAGTTCCATGACCATATAGAGGAACGAGGCCAAAGGACAAGTTTCTTTGTACATTTTTGGAACTCTTGGGTGACTTGCAATATCTTTATCATTTATGAGAGGGGGTACTTGATTCCTTATAATACACAATCATACAATCACCTTTACCTTTCCCACAAACCAGTTACATCTTTGGTGCATAGTTGTTTCATATGAAATAGAGAGCATGTTCACACACCTGAAGAATAAAAATAGAATCTCTATTGCAAACGTAAACACAACAACAAAACTGTTAGATATTTGTTGCAAAAGATATAAGAAGCAGTCTAATACAGGCACTATAGAAAAATATGCAGAAAGATTCTAACTTTTCAGTAATTACCCAAGGAGTGCAAAAAAATAAACGTTGCTATATTGATATATTATATATGTATCCTTTCTTCTTGTCAATGTACAGCTGGAAAAACTGAGATGGAGAAAGAAACACAAGTTTCATTTTTTGCTATTTAAACAGCTGCTTTAATTATGCTCCGTGACCCGCCTCTCTCCTCGGCCACTGGCAGCAGGCATTATGACGTCAGAACTCATCTGTAATAAGCTATTGTAGTTGAGTTCTGATGTAATTTCCTTATATTCGTCTCACAAGTAGATGATTGTAAAGAAGTTAGAGACAGTTTTTATACAGAGATTGCAGAATGCCTGTAAAGAGCGGGAGGAGGCAGAAATAGGGTTTAAACTTGTTTATTCTTAAAGTTACAGATAGGCCCACTGGTGCTAGAGTCCAGGCATCTCTTCAGTTCAGCTCCAACCGCTTCACTGAAGTAGAATCTGGATCACCAGAACACAATAACAGAATTCCATATTACATAGCTAAGAGTCTAAGAAGGGAGAAGAACTACAAAACTAAATAAGGGAAACTACAATGGAAATGGAAGACATACACCACATGTTCCTTTCTAAACAAAATGAAACAAACAAAATAAAGAAAACAAAATCAATCTAACACATAATCACAGAATTTCTTAGGCAAATTCACACTTCTTCTAGATCGAATAGGAGCATCCAGAACAGAGGAATTCAAAGAAATGTCATTTCCTAGATCAGTGCCCACCGAATCAGAGGGAGGTAAGCAAGCAGTGTCAGGAACAGGAATAGGAGAGTTCTCAAGATTGTCACTGGAAAGGACAGATCCAGGATCTGGAGATTTCTCAGCATTGTCGGTGGAATGAGCAGATCCAGGGACAGAACAAGCATTGTTATTGTCATTGGAAAGAGCAATATCATCAAACCAGGCACCATCTCCCATTTTAGAAAAGAAACGCTCTTGACCAGGTTTAAGAATTATCACAGAACTCTTGCTCCACCAACCCTTATCCTTAAGCAAAACAGTGGAATTGGTGACATCCTCAACTTGAAAAGGTTCAGAGAACTTAGACGAACCCTTGGGGGTGAAAGATGGTTTAATAATTCTAACCCAATCACCAATAGAAACATTTTTGCTTTTAGAATGATGAGATAAATCATGATAGGCCTTACCAGACACACGAGCAGAATAAATATTGTTCCTAGCCTTAATGATAGAATCCTCCAAACTGATTTTATTAGGTTTGGCACTGCCAATTAAAGGCATGAACAAGCATCTAGGTTCTCTGCCTCTCATTAAAAAATAAGGAGATATGCCAGTGCAAGAATTGGGGGTCAAATGGTAACTCCAAATTTTCTCCTTAAGAAACTGCAAAACATCAAGATTGCTTTCTAAAGCGGCCTGAACGCCTTCCTTAAAAAATCTGTTAGCCCTCTCCACCTGACCATTTGAGCGAGGACTGTAAAGAGGAGCTCTAATGGCAGTAACCCCAAACTTATTCAAAAAAACTTGCATCTTACTGGAAACAAATTGGACACCATTGTCCGACATCAAAGAAACAGGAGCTCCCTCAACCCTAAAAATGTTGTCCAAAAAACATACAACTTCATCAGTGGTGGGATGTTCTACAAAAGAAAAATAAATCCATTTGGAGAAATCATCAATTAATACGATGAGAAATCTCATCTCTCTTCCCAGACACTCAAAAGGTCCCGAAAAATCAATGGAAAGCCTTTGCCAAGGGCCTGTGGGACCATTACCTAAGGACAACGGTTCAGAAGCAACCTTCCAGTGCTTATCAGAATTGATACAAACGGAACAGTTATCAATGAATCTTTCCACTGAAGCATCTAAACCAGGCCACCAGTAATGACATTTTAACAACTTCTTGGTAGCAGACACACCAGGATGCCCAGAATGCGCTAACTGAATAATTCTATCCCTGAGGCCAGCAGGAGGAATGAACAAATCTTGTCTTATCAAAAAATCATTTTGAATAGACAACTCCTCGGAGACTTGAGCAAAACTTCTTAGAGGTAACTCCAAATTCTTTACAGAAGGCCACCCATTAGCAACATAAGATTTAACCTTCTGCAAAACACTATCATTAGAAAAATGATGTCTCCAATCCTTTTCCTCAACACCAAAACAACAGAATTCTAAAGCGTCAACAGAAGCCACGACACATTCGTGCAGATCAAGAAGCTCATCACCAGAGTCATCAACAGGAGGTAATCTGGACAAGCAATCTGCGGTAACGTTTTTCCCACCAGAGATGTGCTGAATGGTGAAGTTAAACTCTTGTAACCTCGCAATTAATCTAACTAACCTCGAGGAAGCATTACCACTTCTCACGCCGTCCATCATGTAGACAAGCGGTTTGTGATCAGTTACCAAAGTAAAAGGCCTCCCCCACAAAAAATTCTTAAACTTCTCAACAGCCCATACACAGGCAAGGGCCTCTTTCTCAATAGTGCTGTAGTGAGCTTCTGCACCCCTAATACCCCTGGAGATGAAAGAAATGACACGTTCTTTGCCCTCAACAATCTGAGTGAACACCGCACCCAAACCAACAGTGCTGGCATCAACAGTCACAAAAGAATCGCCTTCAGGGTCAAAAGTGTTTAAACCGGGTGCCTTAGCAATGAGATTAACAACCTTCACAAAAGCAGAATCATGAATATCTGTCCACAAAAATTTAGCACCTTTCTTAAGTAATAACCTAAGTGGCTCTACAACCAAGGCATACCCCTTAACAAACTTGGCATAATACTCGCTCAAACCAAGAAATGAGCGCAAGGTATCCTTGTCTTTGGGTTTACTGCAATTTTCTAAACTGGAAATAATGTCTTTTTTAGGAAAGATGCCTTCAGGAGTTATTTTGTGGCCTAAATAATTAATTTCACTGACCAGAAACTTACATTTATCTTTACTCACTGTCATTCCCTTGCTGTTTAAGGTGCTTAAAACCTTTTCCAAGATAACATTATGTTCAGAAATGGACTTAGCAAAAATTAGTATATCATCCTGAAATGATTGTACACCTTTGAGACCATGAAACAGATTCTCAATCAATTTTTGAAAAACACTGGCCGCTGACGCTAGGCCAAAAGGCATTCTAAGAAATCTATATAGGCCAAAAGGGGTGATAAAGGCTGTCAAGTCCTTTGACTCCTCTACTAAAGTCACCTGATGATAGGCGGATTTAAGATCAATAATGGAGAAAAACTTTGCCCCATTAACCGCCGCCAACATTTCCTGTATCCTAGGTAAGGGATAGGTCTCAATAACAATGTTTTTATTTAAAGAGCGAAGGTCAACACACAGCCTGATATCGTTATTCTTTTTAAGAGCGATAACTATAGCAGAAACCCACTCAGAACTGTCCGTAGGTTCTATGATACCCTGAGAACACAGGTCGTCTAAATGTGCTTTAAGTTTATCTCTCACTCCCAGAGGTACAATGCGGACTTTATGTTGGACAGGTAAAGCATCCTTCTTGAGTTTGATTTTATGAGAAAATCCTTTTACCTGTCCAACAACATCCTCAAAAACTTTTTCATGTTTATGAAGAATAGAAGACAGGGAATCATCCTCTAAAATAATACTACTGACAGGCATATCTCTTAATTGGATTGGTTGATCAGAACCTGGGCACAAGTTAATGCCGAGCTTGCCAAGGTCAAACCAACCCACAATATTCTTTCCGTCAATAGCCACGTAAATTTTAGTAAAGATTTGGCGAGTCTCAAATTTTAGAAAATCCTGAAAGAAACCCAACATTTTAATCTTAAAATTACCAAACGCCTTAGGATTTATGTCGGAAATGTTAAGTTTGACACCATTCCAATTTTCTTTGAAAAATACGTCAGATAAAATGGTTACTGGCGAACCAGAATCAGCCATGGCTTCAAACTCAACCTTTCCAACAGAAACAATACCCAAAGGAGCTTTGAAAGGAAGAATAACACTGTTAATATAATTCTCAAAAGAATCATCATAAATGGTGATAATCATATTGTGCATATCATTTTCAACATCAGAAACATAACTGACTGTAGTATTTACATTTCTCTTAACAGTTTTACAGAATGCAGAAAAATGACCATTTTTACACCACAATGCCATTTATTATAATTCATCATCATCATCATGGAATCTTTATTTCAGCATTTTTTTTGCCATAAAAGCATACAGATAAAACATATATTTACACAACACATGCAAAATAATGCAGGTCATACAATCTTAAAAAATAAACAAATAACCCCTGGCATTCATTAGCAATTAAAAATCATCGCTTGGACCACATAGCTGACAGATAATTCGAGAGAGCAAATACAATGTGTTCAGACGGAATATATGATAATACAACGCTAACGTTTTCCACGCATGGCATTACCACGCGACTTTTGCTTCGCATGTGTCTTTACCACGCAGCATTTGAGCACGCACGATTATACACCGCCATATTTACGTTACGTTACTTCTAACGTAACCAGCGTCAAAACACGTCTTTGAAAATAGAGATAGGACTTCTATGTTGACGTACACGCCACAACGTTGTTGAGGCTCTTTCCTTTCTCTTCTTTGGTACTGAATAGCGTTTTTTTTTTAAGTTTTCTTCTTTTTTTTTTAATTCCGCTTTTTTTGGGGGGGAGACCCCTCCAGCCTCCTAGCCCCCTTTTTTTATTGTCCCTTTCTCCTAATGATATACACGCAGGACGAAGGAGCGAAGACTGGAAGGAATGAAGCTTGCGTTGCGTGGTAAAGACGTTCGTGGAATGCACCTGAAAAGATGTTTGCCTGGTAAGTGACCCGTTGTAAACGTGACGCGTGGTAATGCATTCGTAGTAAATTATGTTTCCCGTTCAGACGTATCTGTCTTTAGGATTCTGAAAGCGTGTAAACATTGGACGAAACCCATGTTTTTACATAACGGTACTAGCCAATGCTTCCTGGATTTACTGTAAACTCAGCAAAAAAAGTATGTGGAGTTCATCCTCTAAGCTACAGCCACATCCAGGACAAGATTTATTCGTAGAGGCGGACCATTTACTTGTAAAAGCCCTTAAGGGTAGTGTACCGTATCTCCATTGTATATGAAGTTTCCTTGATCCAATGGGATAGATAACGTCCATAAAAATCCTCAAAGCAGTAAGATATTTTAAATGTTAGGAACAAATTAGTCAGGGTACCAGCATGAGAGTCAAACAATATAGTATTGAGTTTGTTATCCATAAAAGTCCTCGTGAGGGACTTGCTTGAGACCTCACGGCAAGCCCTTTCAGGATCATGCCACAGGGCGGGCAGACCCAATTTACCGACTTCCTGTTTGACGAAGGCAAGCCAGGGAATTTTTGCTGCACTATTACAATTTAATATTTCCTTCAGTTCTATCCTGTAGTTTAACAGATCTGGCGTTATCCAGAGCCTGCGCCAGAACGTAAGGGGTTTTAGTGCTAGCTCGTCCTGAATAAAACTCAATCCCAGGTCTAGCCTTAGCGGAAGAAGCGGTGTACTTTGGGGAAGCGCCAGTAGCTGCCAGATAAATGTATTTTCCGTGTTGGGAATTTCAGGCCTGCAGGAGTGCACCCATAGCTCCCCACCGTAGAGAGCCGCTGCCCTCGCCTGGGTTTTGTAAATCTCCAGCGCAGGCCTCACCGGTTTAAATGACGATGTATTGGACAGCTTGAGTATTCCCGCCGCCAACTGGAACAATTTCAGTTGAGATTTAACCTGTTGGGGGCCCCAAGACAAGATTTCATTTATCGTGACCCCTAAATACTGGAAGGTCTGTACCCTCTCCAGTCTTACAGATTCCAGAATAGGCGTTGGGCGGGTGGATGCCGGCGGATTGAAAATCATAAATTTCGTTTTGTCCGCATTAATCTCCAATCGGCGGCATTGACAAAAATCCACAAAACCGTCCAGTACACATTGGATCCCCATGGGAGACTTGGAAAGCAGTAGGGTGTCGTCAGTGAACATAATCGCCGGCACCCTCCTGCCAGGCAACCTGGGTGCATCATTATTGGGGACCGCATCCAGATGCGGTATAACACCATTTACATAGAGGCAAAACAGAGTCGTGCCAATACGCACCCCTGCCTCACCCCCCTGCCAACTGGGAATCTGGATGACAGCGCCCCATTCCTTCCACATCTGACCTGTGCAAAATTCCCTGCGTGCAGCTTCATCAGAACCCTCAGTATTTCACGCGGAACGCCCAACTCCAGAAGCACCGCCCAAAGTTTTCCCCTAGGCACTAGGTCAAAAGCGGACCGGAGGTCCACAAACACCACCCTCTATTTTTGCTGTTTCCAATAAAGTAAAATAAGGCGAAAGATCTGATCCATGGTGGCTGTGTTCCTCCTGAACCCAGCTTGATACGGGCTGAGGACATCATGTTCCTCCATCCAATCCAGCAGACGATCCAAAATGAGCTGTGAGAAATTTTTTGGGGGGACGTCAATTAGGCTAATGGGCCTGTAGTTGGCTGGGAGCAGAGGAGAACCCTTCTTAAATATTGGGACTATCTCTGCTCCCAGCCAGGTACTGGGCACCTCCATGCCTCTTAGAACTGCATTTAAAAGGATATGCAGATAGGGTCCCCAGATCCTGGGTTGGTGCATAAAAAGATCACCAGGGAGCTTGTCGAGGCCAGGAGCTTTTCCCAAGGCAAGTTTCCCTATGGCGTAACAAACCTTCTCTAGAGTGAATTCCAACTCATCTGGCTGGACAGTTAAATTTCCGGGTGCCGACATCGTTTCCGGACCCAATTCAGCTGAGTATAGGGCTTTAAAGTGATCTTCCCAAACCCCGGCCTCAATGTTAGGTTCTATTGCAGATTTTGGTTCTCCAGGCCCTGTGCTGACTATTCCCCAAAATCTGCGTGCATCCCTGAAGTCTAAGGCAGAGGTTAGGTTTGTCAACCTTTCCATATCCCACTCTTTCTTCTCGTGGTTCATTATCTCCTTATACTGGAGTCTCAGAGTGCGGATTTTATGTTTGTCACTCCCATCCTTGAGAGCCTTAAGCAACTCAGTTTTTGCCTTCCTGCAGGAGGTATTGTACCAAGAGGATACAAGCACCCTTTTCCTCCCGCTAGGGACCTGGCGATTAAAAACTTCAGCTAAGCAGACTACCAGTTCCTGGTTCATGGACTGCAATTTGTCATTGAAATCTGGGGCCAGGGGTTGGGTAATTAGAGCATCAAGCTTCATGAGCAGAGGTAAGATTGTATTATATAATTTGGGTAATCCATCTAGGGATGCCACAATTTTCCCCCACTTGACCCTGCGTCTGTTATTAGTTAAGATCTTCCCATCTCCTAGATCTGCCACGTCTTCAGTTTCAATATCCTTAGGCCCAGGAAAAACCATCTTCAGACATAATGCATTATGATCGCTGTCGGCCCTAATGATTACCTCAAAATCGATAACCTTGGACCACAGCCGTGTCTCCACCATAATGTAGTCGAGGCGTGATTCTTGGCCCTTCTTGTTAAAGGTACACTTTGACGGAATGTCAGAAGGAGTCCGACCATTACAGGCCCTGATCGAACTATTTAGAGTTAGGGCCATAATCTGGATCGCCAGAGGGGACCATGACTTAGAACAGGGCGACTGGCATGGCGGGATTGCCCAATGTTCGTCCTCACCCGTGAGGGCTCCCTCGTTCAACCCCCGCAGGGGCTCAAAATGACAGTTTAGGTTACCAGCCACCACAAAGCAAGGGTATTCAAGAAGTGCGATAACTCCTCAATAGTAGTAGACTCGTTAGCCGGACTTACCGGGCGTGATTAAACATTCATGATAGCGAGTTTAAAAGAGTTAGGCCACTTCAAGAGCACACACTGAATATCATCAGAATAGGTGGAGATAGACTCACCCGTACAACCCAGGTGTAAGTCAACCCAGATGGTAAGACCCCCTGATGGGCGTCCCTTGCCTCTCCAGCGAGCGGGAACATGGAAAGCAGCAAATCCCACTCTATGTTGTTCCTCACTGGCCCAAGTCTCCTGGGAGAGACATATATCGTTTCTATCCACAAAGGTAACCCACTCTGGACAGTTTAAATTGTGTTATAAGCCTGCCACATTCCATGACAATATTAGCATACACCTCGAATTACTAGGATTGGAGCAAGTGATATCGCTCCCCAGTTGAACACCTTCACTTGATGATTCTTGGGGTGACCCCAGTGCGTGGGCCAACTCTACATTCGCCAGGCCATCCTTGCCCGTTCTCAGGCTGCTCCCCTGGATACAGACCTGGGATTCTGGTTGATCACCCGGCAATTGACTTCTAGTTGACTCCACATCACCCCCCATTTTGCCATTGCTCCTGCTGGGGCTAGTACCTAATGCTTCCACCCCGCTACAGTTTAGTCAATCGACCTGTTCCAGGCCACTGTACCTGTTATGGCAAACAACTTGACTCTGTACAGATGGTAAACGGCCATGCCTACCCTTCTCAACCCTTCCCACACCACGATGTGTTGCCAGGGACCATCCGCCTTCTGTGTCTAACGAATCATTAGAGGGATAAAAATATGAGAGTGGGCAGGATTCAATGGTTGCCCCAGGACTATGGTGCCTCAAGTTGCAAATATATTCTACGGTACGTGGGTCCCTAAAATTCACCAAGACACAGTCACCAGTTACAGTTTTAGAGCTATGACCCACCCAAGACACCCTACGTACCATCAATATTTCGCTGGTGATATGAAGGGGGAGTGGTCTGTTCTTGTTGAGCCAATAGGTGACTTTGTTTTTCAGGTGGTGTATGATTCAAACGTAGGAGTAGTAATTTCAGGAACCCCTGTCAAAACAACCAAATACGGGCTCGTTTCCGGGGGCAAATCAATTCTAAACTCCTCCTTGCAGCCCACAGCAGAAGGAACCCGCCCACCTTGTTTTAGAATTGGTGAAACCCCCACTCCAACATGATTGGGCAGTGTATTTAAAACTGCTGTAGCTCTCACAGATGGTACAATAGAATTATCTACTAATGATTGTGCCACATCAGTGGGAGATTTGAGCATTACGGTCCCACCTGGTGCAGTGCTCAAATGAGAATTGCCCTGGATTAGCACATTTTTTTTTTTTTTTTTTTTTTGGTGTAAGACATTTATTATGATAAAAGGGACAAACGGTTACACTGCGTCACGCCAACAACCCGGAGGCAGGCCGCTATTAAGTGTGCACATCATCAACGTCAGGAAAACAGTCGACAGTAATACAACTTTTGTGGAGCTCCGAGCTCTCAGCAGGGTGTCCAACATTGCAATGTATCATACGTGAGCAACACAACCGTAGCACAGTTAGTGATCTTACATTTTTCCAGTGCAGTAGATAGATGACCATAACAGGAGCTGTGGAAGCTGTCTCGGGGCAATCCGCAGGCCCCAACTCTAGAAACAGCAAGTGGGACGCACACATCTAGTAGCACCGTTTTCGCCCAACCGTCCCCAACAAAATAGAAAAGAAAAGAAAGGAAACGTAAACAACGCAACAGTGGTGCAAACATAGCAATTCAACCACGCGGTACCCCTCGCTTTGGCGGGGCCGCGTGTGTCCGTCGGCTGGCAGCGATCCGTGGCAGTAGTGGAGGTGAGGCAGGCAGCAAGCATACATGGCGGAGGTAGAGAGGGGGGGGGGTGACGCGGGGGGGGGGGAAGGGAGATATCTTAGCAGGGCAAGGGGTCGGGACGAGTGGTCTAAGGGAAGGCAAAGAGGGGAACAGGACGCGTTGCTAGTACAAAGTGAAGGAGGGGCAGCAGGGCAAGCGTGGTACCTAGCCAGGGCGTGACAGTGCCAGAAGGGAACATCAGTGCCAAGTCAGTTCAGATACGCACCGCAACCACTCAGCCCATATCATCCGAAACACCCACATCAGGCGATCCTCCAGATACTTCCGATCCCGCCCGCTCTCTTGTCCACTGCAGAAAGGGCTCCCAAATGTCATTCGGCCTAGAGGCAGTGGGCATGGTCTCCCAGTAGTGAGTGAGTTGCGCGTGCCCATAGGTGACATCCCCGACCCACCCAGTGAACAATGGCAACGCCCTCCTACCCCAGTGTAGTGCAACCTGTCGTTTAGCATAGAGGAGGAGGAGTGCATGTAGTTTTCTGTCACAAGGTTCAGTGTCCTTGACGTAGCCCAGCAGGCCCAGGAGCGGCGACGGCATGTCGTTCCTACTTAAGATTTGGTTGATAGCTGCAAAGACATCTGTCCAGAAGTCTGTTAGTTTGGGGCAGCTCCACGCCACATGTATGAAGGACGCTTCTGCCCTCCCGCACTTCCAACAGGACGCATCCGTACGGATGCCCATGTGATGAAGTAGCATCGGTGTCCGGTAGTATCGGTGTAAAAATTTAAAGTGAATGAGCCGCAGCCGGTAGTTCGGGGACAGTGCAGTCAGTTGTTCACAGCAGTACTTCCATATGTCATCTGTGAGGGGGACGGCCAGGTCCGCAGCCCAAGCATCCTTGGCGGTAGCCACAGTGATTGGGGCCTGCTCCTGCATGCAGTTGTAGAGCCTTGATACCAATTTTTTGGAAGAGGGTTTCGACAGCAGGTTCTGTAGGGCATCCAGTGCCTGCGGCTCCTCCGGGAAGTGGGGTCCCAACTGTTTGCATGATTCCCTAAGGGAGTGGTACAGCAGCGTGTCCGCAAAAGATTCAGGGTGGTCCCCAACAACCGTGTGCAACTCGACAAAGGTGCCTTCAGGGTACAAGTCGGCGAATGTGTGCAGCCTGTGCCCCCGGAGCGTGAGAACATCGCCTCTGGCAGCTAAGCAGGGCAGCAGTGGGTTCCCCCGCAGTGGGATCGCAGGTGCATACAGGGAGGAGAGGCCAGCCCTTCTCTGCAGCTCTCGCCAGGTCCAGCGTACCATTTCTACGGTGTCGATCTCCGCTGAGGGGCGCGTAACCTTCCCATATAGGGCCACGCGCAGGGGCAACGGGGCCAGCGCAGCCATTTCCACCGCTACGTGCGGTTGGTAGGGAGTGGGGAAGGCCCAAAAATGCAGAAACTGCGCCTGTGCACACAGAGAGTATAGCTTCAAGTCGGGAGCTCCGAGGCCCCCCTGCCTAAGTGGGAGTGTGAGCAGGTCCCAGGAGATCCTCGCCTGGCCTCCAGCCCAAACCAGTTTCAACATCAACGAGCGCACCCGCGCATGGAAGTGTGATGTCATGGGCAGCGGGATGTTCACAAACAGATACAGGAATTTGGGAAGAATCACCATTTTTGCCAACGCTATTCGTGCAACTAGGGACAAAGGTAGCTTGTTCCAAACCTCAATCTTCCCTTCCATCCAATCTACTGCCTTTCCAAAGTTCAGAGACCATAGTTCTTGCACATCCCGGCTAATCCAAATCCCCAGGTACTTAACAGCCTCAGCTTCCCAACGTATAGGGTAGTCTGCAGATGGCTGGCTCGTCTCATCGGTCAGTGGGAAAGCTACGGACTTTGACCAATTGATGGATATTCCCGCCAGGCCCTCAAACCTCACAAACTCTCGGAGCAGCGGGTTCATGTTGTCTTTGGGGTTGACAATATACAAGGTCACATCGTCAGCATATAACGAGATCAAAAGGCTCCGAGAGCTAAACCCGATGCCCCTCGCAGTGTGGTGTTGTCGTATCCGAGCCGCAAGTGGCTCCATCGCGATGGCGAAGAGGAGGGGGGATAGTGGGCACCCTTGCCTGGTTCCTCTAGTGATATTAAAGGATCCGGACACCAGGCCATTTACACTTACTCTGGCTCTGGGTCCAGTATACAGCAATTTGATCAGGGTCATGAAATTGCGACTGAAGCCCATTCTTTCCAGCACCTTGAATAAATACGGCCATTCCAAAGAGTCGAACGCTTTGGTCGCGTCCAAAAACACCACCGCCGCCTGCACAGATGGATGTAGGTAATGAAGGACCGAGAAAATGGTCCTGAGGTTATGGGACGTGGCTCTACCGGGGATGAATCCGGACTGGTCAGGCAAAGCTATAATCGGCAACATCGGTTGCAGCTTGTCCGCGATTATTTTAGCGTATATTTTGGCATCTACATTAATGAGGGAGAGGGGCCTATAGGAGTCCAGGAGCATCTCATCTTTGTCAGGTTTTAGAAGAGTGATTATTAAGGCCTCGTGCATGGAGTCAGGCAGGGAGTTCAATTCAAGGGCCTCCACAAACACGGAGTGTAGTTTCGGCGCCAGTTCATTAACATAGGTTTTGTAAAAGGACGTTGTCAGGCCGTCAGGGCCAGGGGCCTTGTTAGCCGGCATGCTTTTTATCACCTGAGCGATGTCCTGGACGGTAACAGGCAAGTCCATGTATTGCCTGTGGTTGCTATTGAACCAAACTAATGCAATGGAGTCAAGGAAACTAGTTAAGGAGGCCGGGGCGGTGGGTTGTTTAGAGGCGTATAGAGACGCATAAAAGTCAGTAAAGGCACGCAATACAGCCTCTTGGCCTACGGCTAAAGTCCCCTCTTTGTCATAGATAGTGTGGATGTAGTGTGACTGTGCCCGAGAGTCTATCAACCTGGCGAGTGTTCTGCTGGGCCTATCTCCCTCTCCGTATCTGCGGGCCTCAGCACGTTTCCCCAGAAAACGCACCTCTCTCTCCGCTTCCTCTCGAAAGGCAAGCAGTTTCGTTTTGATTTCACCTGCTGTTCCTAATGTCGGGGCCAAGCTAAAGGCCGCGTCCAGCCCTCGCAACTCTCCCTCCAGTTTAGCCAGGGTGTCTCGAATCGATCGTAGCACTCCCGCCTGCCTCGCTATGCACTGGCCCCTTATTACTGCCTTAAAGGCGTCCCATTCAACAGCCTCTGAGGCGACGGAACCTGCATTTTCAGCAAAGTATTTAACAATGTCGTCTCTTATCTCCTCAACGAACACCTGGTCCGTGAGTGCGTGTGGGGGCAATCGCCACGTAAATGCTCTGTTAATGGTATCAGGAAGGCGTAGCTCAAGCTCACAGGGGGAATGGTCCGATAGGGACCTAGCCTGTATTTCGACCTTTGTCACCCATGTTGCAACCTCAGGAGACACCAGCCAGAAATCCAATCTGGACCAAGCCGCTTTATGGCACGTGTAACAGGACCCCATTCTCACATCAGGGTGACGAACCCTCCACACATCCGACAACAATCCCTCACTCATCACGTCAAGGATAGCCTGGCGCGCACGGGCATGCATAGGTCTACTCACACCACGTCTGTCCATATCATCATCCAGCACAACATTAAAATCTCCCCCCAACACCACCGACGAACAGTCAAGCAAAGCAATCTGCGCCCACACGTCCCTAAAAAAGTCCGGGTCATCTACGTTAGGACCGTAAACAGCTGCCAGCACAACAGGCCGCCCCTGCAGGGAGCCATACAAGATCACGTATCTGCCATTCACGTCATACACGTGAGCATGTTCCCGCCAGTCTAACCCCCTGCGCACAAGTATAGCAACCCCTCTGGCATAGTTGGAGTAAACAGAAGAATATACCTGAGACCACCTAGAGTTCTTCAACCTGGGCGAGGGAGTAGTATTAATGTGTGTTTCCTGCAGGAAGCAGACGTCAACATTATGTCTGGCCAACGTGCCATGCATCAATCGGGCCTTTCTGTAGTCCCCGAGGCCTCTAATATTCCAGGTCCAAAGTTTAATCCCACCCATATTTGAAGTCTTCCAGTGTCGGGACCATCCACGTCCCAGCCCACCCCCTACACCCACAACGGACCCCATAACTCCTTGCCACGAATCGCGTACCTGAAAATGAAAACAGAGCGGCCAGTTCTGTGCACCATGTCGGAACAAGAAATAACAAAACAGCAAACCCCCCCCATTGCCCCCCACCCTCAGCAACCTCCCAATCAGGTCGTGAAATACCCCATAGTAAGGCACACAAGGTGTAACCTAGAACCAACAGCAAAAACAGCGGGAGGCACCCCATGGGGCGTGGTGTGCCCAGCGAACAGCCCCGTGTGAACGGGGTGGCTACAATTAGGGATAAGGTTCCATGAGTTCTGCGAGTCCCCCCCCCACGGGATCCAGCAGCCGCACCGCCTTCAGGATGACTGTACTCAGTAGGGCACAATAAAACACACCCAGGAGTCCCGGGACAGGACCCAGCTCCACCCATTGCGCTCCCAGGGAGCATGTACCAGCAACGAATCCAGTGAATCCGCGCCAACTCACATGAAGTTTGAGGTGGCGAACTTACGACATCCTAGTACCCCCACTAGATCACCAGTTAGTCATTGTCACTTAGCTGTTCGGACGTATCTTCATGTCTGGGCGACCTTCTCCTGGACCCCGCCCCGCCGATGTGCTTGGCGAACTTGAGCGCCGACTTTGCGTCCGTGAAAAAGTGGGTGGTGTTGTCATGCAGTACCTTCAACCTTGCAGGGTACAGCAGAGAGTACGGCACGCCTGCCTGCAGCAGTAGTTTCTTCGCCGGAAGGAACTCCTTGCGAGCCGCTTGCACCAGGGGGGTGAAGTCCGGATAAAAGGAAATGTTATTACCTTTATGGGTGATTTTGCCCTTCTCCCTCGCCAGGCGCAATATCAAGTCTCTGTCCTGGTAGTTGATCAGTTTTGCGAGGATTGGCCGAGGTGGAGCACCTGGCGGTGGTTTCTTCCCTAGCGATCGATGCGCTCTCTCGACCGTAAAGACTGGGGATAGGTGCGGGTCGAAGAGTTCATGCAAAAGGTCCGCCACATAAGTCTCCATTTTGTCGATATTTGTAGTTTCCGGAATTCCCGTTATGCGTATATTGGATCTTCGGGAGCGTGCTTCCAAATCATCCGACTTGGCTCGCAATACATCTAACTCTCGTTCCAGAGAAGTAATATGCTTCTTGGCTTGCTGCTGGAATTCACAGCATTCAGTCTGCCTGTTTTCTAAGCAGTCAAGCCTAGTCTCATGTACGTCCACCTTGGTCTTCACGGATTCCAATTGCGCAGACATGGTGTCGAGTTTAGTATCAATACTTTTCAGGCTGGATCTCACCTCCATGATTAGCGCCCCAAAGTCAATATCGGCCGGCAGCCCTTGAGACGACGCCATGTCGCCACTCGATTCTGCAGCAGGGTTCCTCGGAGTGCGCTTGTTATCAAAGCTAATCTTGGATTGTTTGGCTTCGTTCTTCCCCATCGTGGCTGCCGGTCATTTACAAAGGGCGGTTCAGAAACGCAGGGATCCCCTGTGCAGTGTAGAGGCGTCAACCCGTGTGAGGCAGGGGTTGTGTAGGTAGTCCCGGGGAGCTCGGATCCACAGCCTGGAGTACAGGTCCCGGTGGCGTGAGTGCTCTCCGCACGCGATGCCAGTAGCGTGCCAGGCAGGCCCAAGATGGCGGGCTGAGTGCTTGGGGTATGGTAATGGCGCCGAGACCCAAAATGCGGCAGGGCAGGTGACCAAGTTATATTCTCAGGGCTGGAGCCCCACAGTCTTGTGGCTGGACTGGCAGCGCGCCTATGGTCTCAGCAGTTAGTATGTACCTCTTCCAGGTGGAGCAGGTAGGGCACCGAGGACGCCAGCAGGGGCCCCTCCACGCGTAGCACTTCTCGCTGCACCCCTACCGCCACCGCCAGCGGACACAGCAGGGTAGGAACAGGCGCTCACCAGGATTCCGCAGGTCTGGTCGCCCCACGTCTTCTCCACTAAGGCGGCAGGTCCGGGCTCCGCTCCGCAGGCGAATCCGCCGCCAGGCAAGGGATCTAGCCCCCGATCGCCTCCAATCCGCCCACAGTTCATCCGATCGGTTCAGGGCTCAGCAGGGGTCCGCTAGGGGACGTCTGAAGTCGCGGCGCCGCCGCCGATAAGTTTTCGCGCCCACGACCTCCGGCCCGCTAGGGGCCTCCAAAGCCTCGGGCTGCAGTGCGTCACGCCGCCCAGGGATGTGCACTTCCGCCCAGTGCAGGATGGGCTGTCCAGCCGGCGGAGCTTTGAAGGGCTCCGGTTTCGGGATCGCCGCAGCAGTGCTTCTCAGATTCACACTCCGGAGTTATGGAGGTGTCCTCTGCCAAACCCCGAGGGAGCGGGGGCCCGCAGGCGCCAGGAGCAGGATTACAAAAGGATTAATTGGTGTAGCCGGCGGAGCTCACTCAACGAGCGGCCATCTCGCAGCTCGGCTTAGCCACGCCCCCGGATTAGCACATTTGATATAATATTGTCTAAAGTTCCCAATGTGGCTTGCTCAAACTTGGCAAGCTGTTGCTCAATGCGGGTGAGTCTCTCTTCAAGCGGTCGGAGTGAGGATCTCAATAGGACACTCAGTTTCACATATAGGGGATCCTGCGCTACCACTGATCCATCGGTCGTTGTATCCACACCTAGTGATTTTTCTCCAGAGTTTATTACAGCTAATAATGGTGAATAAACTATATCAATAGGCCTCTGTTCCTCGGCCCCCTTGTGTCCATCTGTTGTAACATTGTTGCCAGAGCCTTTAGCGAGTTCGGCCTTCCTTCCACCAACAGTATTGGCAGTGACCCGCTTCCTCTTAGGTTTTGCACCCTCACATCTTTCCCGCAACTGACGGGTATTGGGTTTTTCAGGGAACTTAACCGGAGTAGAGATAGAGGTAGTCTCAGTAAGATCCGGTGGTTGAAATTGCGCAACAGGGGAAGTGACGACCTGGTCCTGGAGATTGGGTGGGTTATGTACAATCACTGAGACAATGTTCGTGTTCAGTCCCCTAACAGACTCAGGGGTACGAGCGTTAGCAAAGTGGCCCATAGATGATCTTTTGGCCATGGCTAAGTCCTGGGAAACCCGACGTTCCATGAGTATAACGCCCTGATCAATACCAGAGTTAGCTCTTATTATAAAATTATCCAATTTTCCCATTAGCTGACCACTTGGAGCCTTACTCCTACTCTCACGTGCAGCCATATTGCTGGTACTGTGTATGCCACGAAAAGTACTTACAGTGTGTCCAGGACGTAGGCCTGTTCTGTGGTGGACGAAAGAGGGGTGGCCCGGTCCGGTCTCCTCCGGGCTACAACGGGCTTAAACTGGCCCGCCCTTGGCCCGGCACGCGACCGCGCGCGTTCCGTGATGCGGACGGCGTGGCCCAAGATATGGAACGTGTGGGAGGGGCGAGAAGAGACACCAGCATCAGGGATGAAGGGCTGCTGGTCCTCGCGGTCCCGCAAATAATCGCTCTGCCCCAGGAAACTAACACCAACTCCTCGAGTGGCTCCCACGAAGCGGGGGCCGCGAGGCGCTGCCTTTGAAGTCCCGCGTGTGAGCGGCGGGAAGAGGCACCAGCGTCAGGGATGAAGGGTTGCTGGTCCTCGCAGTCCCGCAAACAATCGCTCTGCCCCAGGAAACAAACACCACCTCCTCGAGCGGCCCCCGCGAAGCGCGGGCCGCGAGGCGCTACCTTTGAAGTCTGGCCTGGGAGGGGCGGGAAGAGGCACCAGCGTCAGGGATGAAGGGCTGCTGGTCCTCACAGACCCGCAAACAATCTCTCTGCCCCAGGAAACAAACACCACCTCCTCGAGCAGCTCCCGCGAAGCGGGGGCCGCGAGGCGCTGCCTTTGAAGTCCGGCGTGGGAGGGGCGGGAAGAGGCACCAGCGTCAGGGATGAAGGGCTGCTGGTCCTCGCAGTCCTGCAAACAATCACTCTGCCCCAGGAAACAAACAAAACCTCCTCGAGCGCTCCAAAGTGTTTAGGCCTGGTCATTAACCTATACTTGCATTTGCAAGGGGCCCCATTTGTTTAATTAGGAAACTGTGCAGGAAGAACTAAAAAATAGAAAGTTCTTTGTGCAACGAATATTTACATAGAAGTATCTTTACATATGTTAGTAAAAAGGGTTGTGAGTCCCAAGCTCATACTGTATGGACTCATTGCCAGAGTAGCCTCATTAGGTGCAATGCCTTTAGCCTTTACTGGCTGCATAACAGAATGTTGCATTCAGGGAGTTGTAGTTTTGCTTTCACTTTTGTATGAGCTGTTGACTATGATATAACAATGCGCTGAAGGTGTAAAACACCTGACCTTTAAAGCAGTGCTTAATTTGTAGAAAGAATATGTGCCAGGGATATCTTTATGAGGCCCCTGCAGCTTGCACCACACATTGCCCCTGTCATGCTGTCAATGACAGTGAGACCACAGCTTCTAATCATCACACTCCTTCGAGTGTGACAATTTGGACTATTTCAGGCTTCCTAAGCTATATGAATAGCTTGGGAGGCATGTTATAGCCATTTTTTATGTATATTGAATTACTAATTAACTGTTTTCATGGTTATCTCTAAATTAGCCAGACAGCACCACCTTGTGGCAGACTATCACAAGCGCCAGTTCTGACAATTATGTGCCGGTGCCGAGAACCAGAAGTCATCGGCTCAAATTAAGTACTGCTTTAAGGACAATGGCTTAAGTGTCAGTGGCAATATGGGGACATCCCTAATCTGCAGGTTTGCTGCTGTAGTTTTAATATGGTCTGGCACTTATCTTACATATCAACAGTGACAATAAACAGCTCAGCAGAGCAAACATGCAATGTCTCTGGTTTGCACATACAAGTTTGTCTGAACTGGGTGTGGCTTCACCCACCCTCAGCTCCACAGTCTAGGTGGTGGTAGCGCACAGCCTCGTCGTGATACAGAAGCCTGCCTCAAAGTCACCCACATGACTGGGCTTTTGAGCAAGAAGGCTCTTTGGAGTCTTTCTGCTGTTCGAGGGCTTAGAAGAAGGGAGCAGGAGAGGAGTGCATTGTAATTTAACAACAAATGCGTTCTGAATTCAGGCAAAATAGGTTGTAGGTAGTCATAGGTGGGGCTCAAGGGCTAATACGGCAGCCCAATGCTTACTTGGCTTCTAAGCTCTAGACAAGAGCTACTTACGTTCTGTAGTTAAACAGTAGACATGCAAACAAATTGGGAGGTTGATTAAGGGTGCATGGCAGTCCAGAGGAGAAAACAATATATGAGAAACTAAAGTTACCCTGAAATTAGAAAAAAGCCTTACTGAGATGACAGAATGACTAAAGTAAATAAAAACATATCTATGGGTTCTTTTACCTGATTGTACTTTCAGTCATTATTGTGTACACAATAAAGGGGCATGTCCAGCCCCCCAGACAGGCACATGATCACATCCTTAGCAGGCTGGCCTCCGCTTGCTTTCTCATTGCCTGGGCCTTTTGCCCTGTAGGACTGCAGGCTGACACCAGAGGTCGCTTTGATTATTCCTAGAGTGCCATAAAGAGACGCTGTAGTCTGAGGGGCCTATTGACAAAGGTAAACTTATACAGAAGTAAATCTACATGCAAATCAGTCTTGACCCTGCTCCCCATGGGAAGAGTCCAGCCGAGCCAGGTCATCCCTGGACCGGAAACAAGCATCCTAATACTGGTTTCAGAGTAACACCCCTCATCAGCCAGGCTAGCTTGAATCCAGTGGCAAAGAGCCCGATTTACAGAACTAACTTAAGACAAAATCCTAAACTTACTACTTTTGGTATTCACAGAAGTTAGGATTTTGTCTAATGTTTGTCTTAAGACAAACTTAAGTTAGGATTTTGTCTTAAGTCTGTCTTAAGTCTGTCTTAAGACAAACTTAAGACAAAAACCTAACTTCTGTGAATACCAAAAGTAGTAAGTTTAGGATTTTGTCTAAAGTTAGTTCTGTGAATCGGCCCCAAAGTGAGCAAGGGACCCACATCTGGGCATGCCCTGCTAACTTAGGGCAAACAAAGCAAACACAAAGAGATGATGACTGGAGCGCTGAAACTTTTCAGACACTCACCTCCAGTCACAGATCTTCGCCACCCCAGTTCAGACCCAGCCATATGCAAATCAGTCTTGACTTTGTGCCTCATGGGAACAGTCCAGCCCGAACTGCCAGGCTGGTGGTGTTCAGGTTGAAAGTTGTGTCAGTGTGAGTGCAGAGTGAGGCATATGCCTATGTGAGTGCAGCATGAGGGGTGTGGTATGTGTCTACAACAGTATGAGTGTGTGGTCCCAGCATGTAATGTCTTTGTGTGTATTGACATTACAAGGGTGAAATCTATTAGCTTTAGTAATGTTTTTTAAAGTTATGGCTTTGACCTGCAAAAATGCACTGCAGTGAGAGGAAATACAATAGTGTGTGTGCGTGTTGACATAGAAGATGCAGACATTGTCCTGATGATGACCCCTTTGAGTTGCTTATTCAGGGCCACCACACTGGTTCCTTTGGGCTTCTCATACATTCCATTCAATTAGGAAAAACAGAGGGAATAGATTGTAGAAATCTCTCTATTGATAAATGATATGCAGCCATAGTTGGCTCTACCCATATGCAACATTGTCATTATTGTATGATTGAAATTCATGAGCACTGCCCGCTTCACCGTTCACATTTGGGTGATCCTGTTTATATATAAATAAGGTGTGAATACAGATAACTTCAATTTGTGTTGTGATGCCTAAGCAATTCATATGAGCAATTGTAGGGAATATCCAGTGTTTACTGTTTCAACTCTTGACCTGTGTCCTTAATGTTTTGATTTTATATTTTTGTGTAATTATAGTGAGTGAGACAATGGTGGGGAAGGATTTATTAAGACCTCACAGAGCAGTTTTCAGAACTAGCAGAGGGAGTCACTGTTCCTTATGATATTACATGCATATCATTCACTGTCTCTAAAATGCCAATATTTCTCCTATCCTCATGTCAGTGGTGGGCATCTTCATCTGGGAAATGGTCACATTTTGCCAAGAATAACCACCACTTTACTAGAGGAAACATTCTGCCTGAAGGGGAGGAGGGGGTATCACTGTGGCACATGATATGGATATTTTCAATTTGAAAATAATTACCACCATGGCCAACATTATATCAGGGGTTGGAAATAAAGTGGCACCACTTATGCATCATGTCCACGCATGCTCCAACTATGTCGTCTGATACACCTGTACACTGGGACTGGGCTCCTGTACACTTAATCTCAGACTCACAAGCCTAAGATTAAGCTTACATGTACATATTGTGGACCAGAACTGGCCTGGACATGGCCCTTCATAACATATCATATGCAACATGTCCAAACTCGCGAATGTAGCAATGCAATGCAGAGGAAAGCTCGGCTTTGAGATTGCTTTTGGATTGGGCAGTAAGGCTGTGCCCTACTTGGAGATTGAGCATGCCATGTGGGCTGATCTCGGACTAGAAGTGACACCCCCTCCTACATCATGTGCATGAATGCTCTGGGCTGTCAGACTCAGGAGTCTGAGCTTGCACACATGTGATGTGGAAGCCCTCTGCAGGTCCACATCATGCTGTTTATGGCAGTTGATTTTCCAGCTTTTGAACAGCGAATGCAGCATGAAGGTGCATTCCAATCTGATCTGTAATGTTATGAAATTCTTGGACTTATATTACATTGACGAATCATACTGACTCATGTTACAGTGGTCAGCCTTAGGGTGATCTTCCCCCAAACCTTTTGCCTTCACCCTCCTATTTTTGCTGAATTTTTTTTTTGTTGGTCTCAGGACTCTGTGTACTCTACCACTGCTAACCAGTGCTAAAGTGCTTGTGCTCACTCCCAAAAAACAAAAACACAGTAACATTGGCTTACACCCAATTGACATATTTAATTTACATATAAAACCTTAGTAGAGCAGTATACTATATACTCAGAGCCTGTAAATTAAATACTGCTAGTGGACCAGCAGCACTTATTGTGCCACCCACTTAAGTAGACTTTAAAACATGTCCCAGGTCTGCCATTGCAGCCTGAATGCAGTTTGAAACTGCCAGTTCAGCTTGGCAAACTAACCTCCTTTCCAAGCCTTAAAGTCCCCTTTGATTACATATGTCATCTCTATGGTAGGCTCTAGGCAGCCCATAGGAAAGGGTGCATTGAAACTAAAAGGTGGGACATGTACTTTTAAGTTGTACATGTCCTTGAAGTAAAAAACTCTCAAATTCGTTTTTCACTACTGTGAGACCCACCCCTCCACTCAGATAACATTGGATTACCTTATTGTATTTAATAGGTGCTAACTTTTGATTGGGAGCAGGTAGGACTTTCATGTTTGCCATGTGAGAAATTTTCAGATTTTAAGTCACAATTTTGAAAATGCCACTTTTAGAAAGTCGCCATTTCTTGCCCTAACTATTTGGTGCCTGCAGCCTGTTCCTGGGTCACGTGAATGGGTGTAGTTAGCAGTATGACTTTGTTTATTCCTCCCAGACAGCCACACAATAGAGTGATTAGGTGTGCCTGGATGGCTTATCACTGGAAGGATGGTGGACGGAGCTGGGCACAGCCCCACTTACAAATCAAAAGTCTGTGCGCTGTATTCACACAAAATACTTCACACTAACTCATTGTTCATGCAGCCAGTTATGAGCCAGGGCAGGGGAAGCAGGAAACTTGAAGCATTTCAAAGGGAAAACTCTAGAGATTTCTACTTCATAGAAGGCACCAGGTATAAAAATAGGACCCTCAGACCCACTCTTCAGTTCACTTTTTGGACCTGTGGAAAGACTCTCGGAAGACCGTCTGATGCTGTTGCCGGCCGTGTACTTCAGAAAATTGCTTTGCTGCACCTGGAAGGACTGCTTCACTGCCTGAGGCCTGCCCTGAGCCCTGTTAGTGCCTTCTTGAGCCCAGAACTACCAGAGTGATTCCAAGGGCTTGTTGGCTGGCCTCCTGATCAGAGCTTCAGGGACAGTATAGCATCCAACCACTTTGAACCCGCACCTGTATTAAGCTGGAGTGAGTCCTGACCCTCCAGACGGCTTCCATCAAGATCTGGTCCATTAAAAGTGGTCCTAATGAGGCCCAGATAGCCAATATCAACATCTTTGGACTTAGAAACATTTTGGCTAAAAAGTGTTCTGAGAACCTACCTTCTCATTTATCTGCCCAAGCTGTATCAGCAGTTAGCCTGACTTCGTGGCAGCTCCTGCTATGTTATCTCATGCAGCAAATTCTATTCAGCAGTCTCCGCAGAAGGGTAATCTGGCCTTGTGGAGCCCTCATTGGCTATAGCCAGCAGATTCGTCCCACTGGAGATTTTCAACTTCCCAAAAAGAGACTGAGGGTCGTAGAAAGAGGAAAAAATGAGGAGAAAACATTTTTCCTGTTGCACCTCCCCTGGGAAATCTGGAAATGTGCCCAATCCATGGGAGGAAGCACATACGCTCCACCCATGGAACGCCTTCCGAGGGCAGAGTTACACAACGCAGCCACTTGCGCTACCTTGCTTTGCTCCAGATTTACATAGCAACATAGGGCCACGCAAGGTTGCACGACAGAAGGGCAAACCCATATTATGATTAAACGGAGCCTAAATCTGAACATAGAAATCTTCACCGCAACCTAGTCCATCGGGTCTATGACTACGACACCTCTCCTCAAACACCGCCTGCAGTCTTGCCCCTCTGAACTTTACTTTCTCAGAACTTTTTCCATTAACTACTTTCTAAGTCTGAAGCAAAGCGGTGACCTGACCCAATCCAATCCTTGTATCCAACCCACGCTCCATCACGGTCAGCCATATTTCTTTACTTTGACTCTGTCTCGCATGACTAGTCATCCGCCGTTGGCGCTTTGATATTTTAGGTGCTTGTTTTTACCATAACATATCTAAATTCACAACTCCAGTTCCACCGACTGGATTTTTGTTGTTTTGGTGTCAAATATTTTATTACAATGTACTCTGTTTCTCTAACTTGGTGTGGTATTTTTCTTGGGTTGTGTTTTCACTTTATCACTGTTTGAGTGCTGCATAAGTACTTCACACATTGCCTCTAAGTTAAGCCTCACTGCTTTTTTGCCAAGCTACCAGAGGGCTAAACACTGGTTAATTTGAGGTTTGCCTTTGTTTCACGTTGACAAGAATTGTGGTTGCTGCTTGAGTTGAGTTTCAACCCCTTCAACCAATAATACAATTTCCTACAGACTCCAAACTGCGAACGAATACTTATAGCTGCATGAACTGACAAACAGTGATAATTGCAAGATGTCTGTTTTGTTCCACTGCCTTGACTTAAAGTGCTCCAGCACGGTTGTATGAAGGAACCCCACAAGCATTTACCTCCACATTCCTTTACCACGCAGTCAGTACCCTGTGTGTGACATTACCACACTTTACTAAAGCACACAGGTCGTAACAGCAACTTGCTTTAGGGGGCGCTGGACTCTGGAATAGTATAATTTACTATTCCAACTCCAGTCTATGCAACAGCAGGGAAGGTGTTGGACTTAATAATCCAACACCAGTCCAACAATGAACCCCCTATAGCAAGTCGTTGTAACGAATTGCGTGCTAAAGTAACACACGATAACGTTGCATGCAGGGTACCAACCTCGTTGTAGAGGTTGGTTGTGGCAAAGACTGCGGGGTAAATGATGTTTCCCCCCCAGTAGAGTTCATCCCTACCATTAAATAGATGTTCCTTACTTATACCAATCACTAGCCACCCCCCTGTCCCTTGTATGTTCTGCCTCTGCCGGTGATGCCCTGCCACCACTGTTGGTCCTCCACAGATTCCACCCAACTCATCTCACTGTTCTCCTTGTCCTTGCAGAGTCTGACAAAAGTGAACATATTCACAAAAACTTTGTTGAACAACCTGCAAAGTTGTGCAGAAGAAAAACATTACTAGACCCTTTTACAACAGCAACAGTTTGATGGGTTGTGGTGGTATTTCCGGAAGACACTGACTACATGACCTCATTCCAGACACACGGTCAATGCTTGGCAGCATCTCCCAATTCGTTGTTTTGATCCTTTGATCCCCATCATGGACTGTGCGGTTCATGATGGGGTATTCCACACCCTCACCTTTGTTGTTTTGTTCCCTTTGGTTCCCCGTCCTCCAGACATTTTGTTCTTCCACCCTGTGATACCCCGCTGACCTTCTCAACCCTTTTTTTGCTTGCTACACACTTCTTATGTTCACTGCTTTGCTACAGGTGGTAATGCTCACCAACCTGGGGCCATATCAACCATTGTAACCCGGGGGCACAATGAGCATATGCACCAACTTTTTGCACCCCTGGGTCACTATGGTATTACAGGAGATGCTGCAGACCTTGTGTGGCCATTCTATTATACTGATAGTTCTGGTGCACATGTAATGACCGCGCTATCTTGAGAGGGTGTTCCCTCATTTGCATGGGAGTGTGGCTCTGTGACGCATCTCTATGCCTCTGCGCATGAGCCCTACTACGGAGGGGGGCCCATAGGCATACAGTCCCTTAGAAGGTGCAATGACAGTATGACACAAAGAGGTGATGCGAGTCACTGCGCAAAGGGCAGCCCTCTGAAGGGTGCAAAGGGTGTCATATGAAGCCCAGATATTGCTCTGCACATGGGTACAGTCATGCACTGCACCCATCTGCTGGTCGATATCAGTTCACTCTTCAAACAGCAGGTGGGTGCCGCCTGCACTGTGAAACATTTAGGGCCAGATGTAGGTCGCCAATTACCGGTCGGTAACGGCCGAATTCGGCCATTACCGACCGGTAATTGGTGATTGAGATGTAGGGGCCATTATTTTACAGAATCGGTAAATTGACCGAATCGGTAAATTTACTGATTCTGTAAAATACCGAATCGGTAATGTTACCGAATTCGGTAAATCAAGATGTAGGTGGCACTCCACAGAGTGCCACAGGCCCCTAAGAGTCGGTATTTTACCACCCAATCCTATTGGGTGGTAAAATACCGAATTCAGGTGTGCATGCACATCTGTGTATGCACACCTGTGCCATGTGACACACAGACATGCCCTTAGGGCATGTATATGTGCCACATGGCACACAAGCCTGCACTTGGGGTGCTAGAGGGTGTCAAAGTGACACCACCTGCACCCTTGCTGGATTCGGTATTTACCGATTCGGGAAATACCGAATCGGTATTTCCCATTGATTTCTATGGGCTCCAAAGCCCATAGGAATCAATGGGGAATACCGATTCGGTATTTACCGACTCGGTAAATACCGACTCTTACAGATTCGGTAATTCAAAATAAAAAAATACCTACATCTCCCTCCTTCTAATTTACCGATTCATGAATACCGATTTGGTATGATTCGGTATTTATGAGTCGGTAAATTAGATATACCTACATCTGGCCCTTAGTGGCCTAATTATGACTTTTGGCAGACTGCCGCACCACTGCTCCACCGAAGGTCGCTGCCACCCACCTTCCAGACTCAGTCTGGTGGTCCTCAGACTGGCAGACATGTAATTTGGCCCTTAGGGGCTTGTAAGCAGTCACTCCATATTTTCCTATATGTGCTGCCCCAAGGGTAGGCGCAATTTCACAACTGCCCTGGGGGTGACACATTGCTTGCAATAGGGTGCACGGTGCCTATTTACACTGGGCACACCTGCTTAAAGGTATGCCGTGGGGTAAACGGAGAAAGTGCACCCATTACATATTATTTGCCCTGGTAACCTCTCCATTAGTGTGTTCCATCTTTCAGCAGCTACATCACGTAGCTGCTGGCTCCTCTGATGAGCCGGTTTCTTCCATCTAGGCTACTCAGCTTTATGCTGGAACCCATGTAGCAATGGGGCAGTCTCACTCTTTCGCTGAGAGAGAGGTAAGTCTTATGACATCACTGGAATTGCATAGAGTACAGACTGTGGAATAATTTTCATGTGTAATTTACTCTTAAACTTTTGAACACATTTACTACTTTTGGCTATTCACAAAAACGGAGTGTACACTGAATGAAAAGTGTAGACTTAAAATCGCCCCCCCCCCCCATGAAATAGGGGTTGGGGCCAAACATATGAGTGCACATAACTACTGTCAAACAAGATACAGCAGTAAGTCCAGGACCACTCATACCCAGCCATTGGTACTGCAACTCCCTCACATGGAGCACAATAGAGGTAAGGAATTGAAGTTACAACATATTGGAAATACTGTTAAATTACATTTAAAATAGTGAAAAATATAAATAAATAATATTTAATGTTGCAAAAAATATCTAGGAATAAAACCAATGTATTGTTTATCTATACTATATTTTAACAACCTTTTTTGAATGTTTAAATTAATGTAACATTAATTTTTATTAGAATGTTATTAAAATACTTTCAATACATTCTAAATATCACTTATAAAGTATTAATGCATAAGAAAAAAACGCTTTAGGCGGGAATTTACTTTAGATTTAAACTTCATAAAATAATTGTATTTAATTTCTTACATTAAATGGGTTAAAGATTTAATTCAAAATGAAGTTAATACTACTGTAGGTTTTTTTATTTTTATTTAGCTCTACATTTAAAATAAATTTAGAAGCTTAATTTGCATTCATATTTTGCATAAAACCATTTTCACTAATTTATTGTAAAGTTTAATAAACTTTCATTTGTCTGTGCACTTTATCATGGGGAAATCTTCACCCTGACTGTGGTGTCATCCTATGATTAAGTGCAGGAAAAAAGTAAAACAGTTTCATTGACTCCCAAAAAATAGTCCAAGTATTTTTATGTTATATATTAGTTCAATATTAAAAGAGCAGGCCCTCAATTGGTTGGTGGTATGATTTACCTAAAAGGTAAAAGGACTTTGATAAACGTATAAAAGTAGTACAATAGACTATATTAAAAAAGTTGAAAAATTATAGGAAACTGACCCCTCGAAAGATTTCTTGAATCGGACAAATGGTGAATTATGTAATCAGTTGAAAACTGTTTTGGCCTAATTAAGTTTTGCCAAATACATTCATTTACTTCCTAATTTGAAAACAATACTGCAGTGGTATTTCGCTGTAGTAACCTCCGTTTTCAGCCAGGGTTCGAGAACCATTTATGTGTTTTTATTCTCAAGAATTAGAGATTTTAATGTAATTTCCTTGGTTATTTGTTGCTGGTCGACTTAATCATTGTAAATTGTGTGAAATTGTCCAAGAGTAGAGTGGCCAGACAAACATAGAAGTAGGACTACAATTTAGCAAATTATGTGGTGCACAGAACAACTGAATAGACAGCGCTCACCAACATAAAAAACAGAAGAAACTAAAATCTAAGGGTAATTCAATGCAACTTAAAGGCCAGGTAACTAATCGTGCACTTGAACAGTTGAAAACTTTATTCCCAAGGTGTTCAGTGGACCATCACTAAAAATCGAGACATGTGTTTAATATGCTGGAATTTACCAGGACCAATGTTGAAAAAATGGGATTGTCTGTGGCGCCTGGTCACCCTAACCAGAGTCATTATTTACTATATTATTTGTGGGTCTATATTTGAATTACAGTCATCAGACATACCTGAGAATATGCCTCTCCAATAGATACATATGTATGGTTAGTCCTGCTTTGGAATTTCTTGATAGAGTGGAAAACAACAATATATGGTGTTCAGATGTAAAATGTTATGTTATGTTATATGCCTTTTATATAGCGCAAATCACCTTCAGGTCTCTAAGCGCTTATAGAGAAAAGTGAGCAAGTCACTAGGGCAGAGGGAAAGGCAGCAGCGGTGGCAGAAATTACACAATTACACAATAGTTAACACCTCTCTAAATAGGAACGTTTTAAAATGTTTCCTAAAAGTGAGGAGAACCGGTTCCCTGCGCAGGTACTCAGGTAAATTATTCCAGATTTGCAGAAGAAAAACAGAAAACGCTCTACCCCCTTTAGATTTAAAGGTGTACCTGGGGGGAGGTAAACGGCAGGCCTCAGATGATCGCAATGTCCGGCCAGGAACATATTTCTCCATGCGATCTTTTATATACCTAGGTGCCTGACCGTAGATTGCCTTGTGGGCAATGCATAAGCCCTTATACTGTGCTCCCTATTTAATGGGAAGCCAGTGTAGTTTAGCACGTGTCTTTCTAAGAAGTCTAAAAAGGAGCCTGGCTGCATCATTCTGCACCACCTGCAATCTCCTGATAAGTTTCCGGGGAAGGCCATGCAGAGATATTGTGTTCAAGAGATTAGTTCCAGTGCTTCAATTTCTTTTTAACAGTTTATAACAAATTTGCTCTTTGAAAATGGCATGCGGTGACTAACAAAATGTATTTTTTCTTAGAAGGGCCCACATTTTCTATTATTTTCCCTTTCACATTTTGTCTTGTATAATTTAAAATATTTCGTTTTTGTTTCCATGGTCACTTGTGACTTAGCATTGGGCCCGATTCACAGAATGAACTTAAGACTCGATCCCAAACTTACTACTATTTTGGTATTCACAGAATGCACTTACTACTTTTGGCATTCACAGAATGCACTTACTACTTTTGGCATTCACAGAATGCACTTACTACTTTTGGTATTCACAGAAGTTAGGAATTTGTCTTAAGTTTGTCTTAAGACAGACTTAAGACAAACTTAAGACAGACTTAAGACAGACTTAAGACAAAATCCTAACTTAAGTCTGTCTTAAGTTTGCCTTAAGACAAACTTAAGACAAAATCCTAACTTCTGTGAATACCAAAAGTAGTAAGTGCATTCCGTGAATACCAAAATAGTAGTAAGTTTAGGATTGAGTCTTAAGTTCATTCTGTGAATGCCAAAAGTAGTAAGTACATTCTGTGAATACCAATATAGTAGTAAGTTTAGGATTGAGTCTTAAGTTCATTCTGTGAATCGGGTCCATTGTGTTTATTGTTTAATATGGACCTATATTGCCACCTCAGGCTTCTAAGTGACATTTGTAAGCCTCCGGATGAGTAGATTCGAAATGTCACCAGAACCCAGAGGTAGCAGTATAGTCCCATATTTCACATTACTCCTTATGTATTTTTTATATTATATGATTTATTAATTGATGTTAGCTTTAGAAGTCAGCTGAACATCATCTGTTAAGAAGTCATTGTTTGCCTGAGACTGCGGATATGTCTGTTAGTGTTTTGAGAAATGGATGTTCTTGTATGGGATAATATACTAATATTTAAAATGTCTATAATAAGGAACTTTAATGCAAAGTTTATTGTAAGGAAACTAAAACTCTGAATAATAAAATGTGTGTTTTTAAAAAAAAGATTGAGACTGTAGAGTGGATTTTGCAAGATATATATAAAGAAAGAAAATAAAGTGTAATGTGGGGCACAGTGTAACTTTTTGCTGAATGGGTTCTGAGTTCACAATGTTTGCTTTTACCAGCACTGAAAGAATTGAAGAACTAAGAAATTATGTGTTAACTATCCTTTTATATTTGTCATTTGTTTTGTAACTTAAATACTGTAGGAAGGTGGATATCTGACTATATGGTTACCCCACCTTTTTGCCTAGTGTTTAGCTGGTTTTTTACTTAGTTGGCCTGGGATCCTGCTATTTAGGGCCCCTGGCTATCTGCTCTCACTGTATAATGGACTCCATGTACTTTAGGTACATATCCAATTGGGTATTGGGTCACCTTGTGAGCCCCTATATAGTGTACCATAGGTACCCAGGGCTTAGGTGCATCCAAGGCCTACCAGGGGCTGCAACATTTATCATGCCACCCCTGTCTGGGCATACAAACTGATACAACTGGCTGATCACTCAGCTGGGGCAAGGTCGTGTAATCACCCCTTGCTTAGGTATAGTATCTCTATACCTACCATTACATATAGACACATATATACCTATAAGTCACTCCTATGGCAGGCCTTAACAATCCTGGAGGCAGAGTGCTTGGTTTTATGTGAGATGGTGCTCTAGCATGAACTGAGCCTGTCTGCAGCTGTCTAAGTGTATTATAATCTTCGCGGTTAATGCTAACTTTGGTTTGGCTTTATCAAAACATGTCGCGTAAGGTGTCATACGCTTTGGAATACTACCCCCTCACCAGTTCTGGCGGTGGGGGTAGAATTCCACCCTTCTAGAGGGAGAAGACATGTAGTTGTAGCTTTACCTGGTTAAAGTTAAACCGAGCCTCAGCATCACAAAATGCATGCTGCTGCCACAGACACAAGTCTGACCTCCTGCTGCTGGACGAAACTCCGGCAGGTGAGGCCTGGACTATAGGTTTCCTGCCTTGGGAGGTGCTAGCACCTCCCCAGACAGGCTATAGTGTATTGGGGCAGGGTGGGTTGAAAGAAATGAGACACTGCCTGGGGCACACAAGGTGCTCCATGCATAGCCCGGTTCAAACCAGTTGCTGGGGCACTCCAGCCCCAGCTCTGGTGCGAAACTGGATAAAGGGAAAGGGGTGTAACCAACCCCTTCCCAGGTTCCACCCATAGGAGGGACCTAGCAGGTAATCCAGCCCCTTAGATTGGTATAAAGCTAGGAGCTGAGTCTAGAGACTTTAGATTAACCTGAACTGAAACTCTGAAACGAAACTCTGGACCTTCGACATTCTACTGCAACTGGAAGACTGAAGAGTCTCCCTTGTGGTCAAGGAGTGACCACCCTGCACAAACAGGCACCATCAGTGACTTGCCAGTTTGCTTTGTCGACGCGCCTGCCAGAACCTGAAGACTTAGCGACACAGCCTTTGGACTTCCAGACTTCTCTGACTCTGACCCACATCCACAGCAAAGCTGAGACCCGTGGCGGACACAAGAGACGTGGGACCGCACACCGTGCAGTACCTACTTTTTGCTAACTGTGCAGCTTCTGAGGCATCCTCGAAGTTGTGCATTGGGACCTGAGAAGCCCAAACCCCGAGCAGCAAGTGCACCGAAGCTCAGCCCTCCACACTCCACGAGTGCCACGTGGGGCCTGTGCCGGCATTTCTCCTTGATGCGCCTTTGCGGTTGCTAGCCCATTGGCTAGTGGCCCTCCTGAAGACACCCTATTGAATCAACGTTGCTTGCCTGGTTGCTCTGGGCTTGCTCCTGCTTTCCTGTAAAGGGGAAGCTCCACAGACATTGCTGGTCTGAACTAAAAGCCGATCTTTCCTTCCTGCATGGGTTGCCTTTACCAAGGCTTGTTGACTCCAATCCGGAAGCCGACACCGCCAACAGCGAGATCCTTTGTGTGACAGTCCGGATCCAGCTCCTGGTTGTCATCAACGCCTCCTGGTCCACGTGGATGCAGAGACAAGCTTCACTTCTTCACCTGATGGCATCTCGACATCGCCTGGTTCCTTCCTGGTTCCTTCCTGGTCACTGGCTAGTGACCCAGACTCTGTCCCCTCTGCTTTCTGGTTCTTCACTTCTCCGATCCACCCTTGGGTCCACCCGGACATATTCCTCCTGGTCGAGTGCAGCATCTTCTTGCAGCTCTCCATAGGATTCGACGACGAAACCCGACACGAAAGAACACCTATGCACCCGGCTTCCCTGGGTGAGGTAACTCGAGTACTCCGGTGCTCCTGTGGGTAAAATCTATCCAAGTGTCCTACTTTAATTGGGTTTTCCCGTAGTCCACCCGGAAGTGGCTGAAATCAACTACTTTGTAAACTTTACGTTCCCATTGAAAGTCTATGAGAACCCACGTGTGTGTTTAGACACTGCACACGCATCCTGTGGGACTCCTGCTTCCTAACCTTTGGTTATTCAGTGTAGCCCCAACGATTTCCAAGGCCCTAGGCCTACTCATCTTTTCTGAAGTGGCTCTTATACCACTTACTTAGTATATGGTTCGTGAGGACCCTAGGTAGAATTGTATTTGTGTAACTTATAGTATGCTTAATGAGTAACTTGTGCTGTATCTCGAACTCTGACCTGATAAAGAGTGCAGAGGGTTGTGTTAGGAATAAATACATATATATTTGATATATACCTTGTGTGCTGTCCTTTCATTGATGTTCAAGGGATTATTGTTGGTAAAACAATTGGCTTCACATGCTCTCTGAAGTATTAGCCTAAGACTGCTTTGTCCATGCTACCACTAGGATAGCTGGTCTATAAGGCTGACTTTACAACCATCACCATAAGGGTTGTTTGGACTGATACAGGGTGTGGACATCACATATCAGGCCAACTTCTCACAAATGTCTTTCAATTGGATTCAGCACTTTGAATAAAGAAAACGAATTTAAGATTGGTTTGAATATGGCTGGGTCTAAACTGGGGGGGGGGGGGGTCATGGTGAGCAAAATAACGATGGATTTATTGACTGGGGATGAATCTTTGATCAGCTCTGCATTCCCTCCATCATCTATGTGTCTTTTTCTTTCTCGCCCTAAGTCTGCTGCATATGCCCAGATATGGGTATGGGTTCCGGGCTCACTGTGTCACTGGATTCAAGCTAGCTGCCTGATGAGGGGTGATGCCCCGAAACCGGTCCCAGGAGGGTTGTTTCCGATCGAGGGAGGACCTGGCTTGGCAATTGGGCTGGACTGTTCCCATGAGGAACGGGGTCAAGACTGATTTGCATATGACTTGGTCTAAACTGGGGTGGCATGGTGAGCAAAAGAACGATGGATTTAACCCAGATCTATTGACTGGGGGTGAATGTTTGATTTGCTCTGCATTCCGCCCAACCTCTGTGTGTCTTTTGCTTTCTCGCCCTAAGTGCCCCGGGTATGCCTAGATGTGGGTCCCGGGCTCACTGTGTCACTGGATTCATGCTGGTCTGGCTGATGAGGGGTGATACCCCGAAAGAGGTCCCAGGATGCTTGTTTCCGGTCCAGGGAGGACCTGGCTTGGCAGTTCGGGCTGGACTGTTCCCATGAGGCACAGGGTCAAGACTGCTTTGCATACGGCTGGGCCCAAACTGGGGTGGCATGGTGAGGAAAAGAACGATGGATTTAACCCAGATCTATTGACTGGGGAGAATGTTTGATTTGCTCTGCATTATGTCCATCATCAGTGTGTTTTTTGCTTCAGTGCCAACACAGGCACCCTTGCACCATAGTGCAATGGTGCCTGCTTGCAGGGAATGATTGTTTATGTGCAGGAAAGATTCCCTTCTTGCACATAAACAATCAATAATGGGGGTTCGTAACTTCTACGTGTGCTGCAGAATGCAGCACACGTAGAAGTAGTAAATCGTCATTATTTAATGATTGTTTATGTGCAGGACATGCTCCTGCACTAAATAATCATTAATAGTGTTTTGATCTTTCTAAGAATGCAGCACACATAGAAAGAGAAAAAACGAGGAGCATTAACAGATTTCGTATTGTTTCGCCATTCTAACGCCTGCTCTTGCATGAAATTAGCTTTTGCCGCTGTCTCAGATTTCCAGATCATTGTAAATCTGGGGCAACATCAAAAAGCCATGGGTGTCGAGGTGGAACACCCACAGCAACACCCACAGCAACACCCACTGCACACCCTTTTCACGCAGAAAACTGTTTGACAGGGTACCATATTTACATGGAGACGTTAAGCCACACGAAGTGGCTTGACGGCACTTTGTAAATATGGAGAAAGGCAAAGTGCCACCAGAACGTCCCTGAGAGGGACGTTCTGGTGGCGTTAGCCCCTTGTAAATATGCCCCATAGTTTCAAGGATCACAACATGGCCCTCTTGACCAAGAAGGATACAATGAGATTTGGAAACTAGAAAAAACATAGAATTTTCTTTATCTAAGTATTTACCTTTCAAACCTACTGAACTGCGACTATCAAATACTTAGGGCCATATCTATCAAGCAAATTCGCATTCGCAAAGGCCGAAATTCACAGAATTTCGGCCTTTGCGAATGCGAATTTGCTAAATGGAATGTATTAAGAAAAATATGGTGCAAAATAAGGAATCGCAATTGCATTTAAGGAATCGCAAATTTTGCGATTCCTTAAATGCAATGTATGTAGCAAAAAAATTTGCAAAATGCCCTTAAGGAATCGCAAGTTACCGAAGTTTCGAATTCCTTGAAAAATGCACATTTTTTCAAAGTGCCATGGGGAGCACATACATGCCCTTAGGGCATGTATGTGTGCCACATGTGCACCCATGTATATTTCAGGGGTGCAGCAGGGTGTCCTTTGAACACCCCTGCACCCTTGAAATTATTCTCAATTTGCGATTAGCAAATTGCGAATTGCAAATTGAGAATAACTTCCCATTCATTTCTATGGGCCTCCTGGCCCATAGAAATGAATGGGAAAGTATTCCTTAATTGCGATTCACAATTTGCTAATCGCAATTAAGGAATTTTAAGGAATCACAAAAAAAATGTGATTTTGTAAATACATACCCATTTGCGATTCTCAAATAGCGATTTCTTAAAAATCGCTATTTGAGTGTAGTGTAGTTCCTAGTTTCCCACTAGGCCCTGCGCATTGGAATAACATAAACAGTAGTATCGACGTGGAACTGCTTATATTCCAGGCCTCCACTGACTATGCTAAACTTAATTGGGTTGTGTTACCAACTAGCTCAGAGGTCACTGGAAACTTTCTTCTCTGCATAGGAAGTGATCAGCTTCCTTGGCACAGACAAGAAGGGATTCAGCTTTCCAACAACCGTGCAACATGACAACTTTGCTCCTCAGATCAAGAGTCGATCTCTAGGGTCGTGTGAAACAATAGACATAGATTTCACTCAGTCAGTCTGGTGCAGTTTACTTTCACGAGATGTAGAGAATAGAGAGACGGGCGTTTGTCAATAAAGGGTTAACATTTATTGAACAGTCTTTCTTCTCGTACAAGAGAAATGTATTGCCACAATTGCAATAATTGTTATTATAACAAGTACGTACAGTAAGATAAGTATTGTGAAATAGAACTGTAAAAGCATTGATATGGTTTCTTAGCCATACAATGGTTTAAAAGTAATAAAACATATATACAGTCATATATACATTAGGCTAACATACTCAACTGGTGCTTCTAACTAAGCCTACCCCAGTGTGCCTGACCTAAGCCTAACACGTGAAAAGGGGAGTAAGTAAGTAGCTTTAAGTTAAGTTGGTTTTGCCAAGGTTTGTTTCAAGAATTCTCGTCTAAGGGTTTAGTCAACACCACACCTCTGAATAGAATGATGGAGGATTGGTATCTCCTTCAGGGGTCTCTCTCGATATCCCAGTCACCCGCGAGGGTAAACCGGAAACGCCGTGGCTGGATTTCTCTGCACGAGAAAGGCAGCGGGTCTCTTCAGCGCGTCGAGGAAGGAGGGGTGACAGCGTCCGCGGGCAGCTGGAATCTGCTGGATGTCTTCGCAGAGGACGGCTGTTCAGCTCCTTAAGCGTACTGCACCATAGTTCGCGCTGTAGCGGCGATAATGGTAATCAGCAGCTTCACCACCACAGGATAGCAGGCTGCAGCGACAGAGTGCTAGATTTACCAACACGGGGTCATGCAGGCAGCTTGCATCAGCAACAGGCAACGAACTCACATTGCTTAAGGCAACGTTGGTAATATTTATACCTGACAGGTGCCGGGTTTGACGCAAGTTTGCTGGACATAAGACGTCAATTAAAGATGTCACTAGGAAGTGATAGTTATCAGTTGCTCATTAGAGTTCCATTACTAATCAAAACATAGCAAGCGGGGATTTCCAGGTTTGCTAAGTTTTTATCTTGTTGAAGAACTCGGAGTGTTATCTAGGAATATCAGATAGTGACTGCTGCTCTGTCATTGCACTAATTGGTCGCAAAGGAAGTAGCAGAGAGTCATGCTGGAATGTGGCTCTGTTCGTGTGAGGCCAGAGATGACTTTTCAGAAAATCGCACTTGAACGGTTATGCCAATATAGGGAATAAATGGATTTATAGCCGAATAGGGGCATAAGGTCACAGTATCGATCAGGAACCTAGATAAACACGCAACATGAGAATCGCAAATGGGTATCTTGATACATATGGCCCAAAATTTAATGGAGACGGCGGAACTGGAAAAGAAGGATGTAAAATGCTTCATGTAGAAGGATTTTGCTGTGTTGGTCAACTACATCACAAAGTACTCTGACTTTCTGTAGGGGTCATGCAGAGAAAGTTGTGTAATAAATGTATCCTCCTTCCCGCGTCTTGTCCATCTGCTATCCAAGAAGCAGATCCTGCCATGTCAGGGTAGATCTCAAAGCAAGTAAAGCGACATTGACATTTTCGTCAAGAGGTCTACATACATTTACTCCTGAATGAATGAAGAAAGGGATAAATGGACATAACACAAAAAAAGATAAAAGTAACGGAAAAAGAGCTGACAAAATTAGGTCTTAGAAAGAGAACGTTCTCTTGTTAGGGAGGCCACCAAAGACATTTTGATGTTCAGAATTTAAAAGAAGCAACTTTCGAATGGCAGCAAAGCACTGAACAACTCAAAAGATTCCCCTAAGGGGGAAATGTTTGATCTGCAAGATTTTCTGGCGCCTTTCGATCACCTGGTCTCGAGGCACCTAACATAATCAAGTATAATCAAGTATCTTCTGTGTAGTTTGCAGATTTTAACAAATAAAAGTTTCTAGCCGTTACTACGTAAAAGCGGCACGCTCCGCCCTGTGCAGCAGCAGTCTGTTCTGTTTGCAAAGGTTATGCGACTACTGTTCAGTGGCTGATTGCCTTCCTGGGAAGTTAAACATTTACAGATGAGATCCAACTTTGCACAGAGAGAATTAATGTGTGCTAAAATGACAAAATAGCAGAATAACAATGCCACTGATGGGCCACATCTTATGTCTTTTCTTGATGCATAATTTAGCCAACACTGCAGCATAAATTGGTCCTCAGTTGCTGCATAATTCCTGTGCCTCTCCTTGCACCCCACTTGAGACAAGCTTGGGCTAATATGAAATGCTAAAGAGAGTTCCCTCACAAAATTATTTTTGGGAATTTACGTTGCCTCTACGTTACCAGGACGGGAGTAGCATGTCACGCATGGACCTTAGAAGCTTGTCAGAAGCTACAGGAGCTTTCTTTGGAGGGGAGTGTGCAAACAGATAGCCCGAGGCCCTAGAGTCCCCGCCCACTTCTTTCTAGGTGCCTCGAGGCTTTCCAGTTGTGTGTATTTGATGCTTTGCCCTTTCCTTTCCATCACCCTCTACCCCCTTGCCATTCCTTATGTTCTATGTTTAAACCCTTGAGTACGTCAAGTAAACATTGAATTTGAAAGTGGAGAAGCACTTTCCCTGAATAGCTGGCTCTATTACTTTTATATATGGCTTTACTGCCATCATGTGGTCATTATGTATTGTTACAGCTGAACGAGATCACCCTATGCTTCTCATCTGTAAACCCGGAGATGTTTACAGAAGGTACAGAAATGAAAGGGAAAAGATGGTTGATAATGTGATTATTGTATATTAGGTCGACAAAGTTATTTGTCGCTCTGTAATTCCAAGAAGCAACTCTATATCTTATAGAGTTATTTAAAAGACATGCTTTTTTTGTTTGCCTGATAAAGGAGGTACAAATATGGAATAGTAACTAGGCGTTTTACCAGTTATCACATCACTATTTTAGAACAGTAAGAGCTTTTCTTATTCGTTTACTGATCATGTGGGAATCGTTCTATTGTTTTGCGCCAGCGAAATGTGGCCACTAATGGAATTATGAGGATTATGCATGAAACCTTTACTTGAACCGACTGATGCATGTATTACATTTTTCAAGGCATACAGGATACAAGTGTCTATTGAAGATCGTTTCTTATTATTATTGGCACAGTTTTACTGCAACAGGCCAAACAAATTCACTTATAAAAAACCTTTTAGCTCATTGCAGGACATGTAAGCGTGTGCCAAATCTAGTGCAGATGGAAATTCACATTACATTTTTTTGTGTGCTCCTGTGTCTTGAACCCTGTGACCTCTTCTGTTCTTATCGAGTGCCTGCTTGCAGATTCTTTTATCTCTTTTACACAGAAGTGTAAGTATCATTTCTGCCTCTTATCTAGGCTGGCATATTTTTATTATAGCGGCTGCCATCAAATCATGGTTACTTACTGTATAAACTCACATGCTTTATTGTTTATGGTTATAGGGGTATATAATATACCTTTGAATCGAGAGGACACATGTGTTGCCATATTTGTTTAGTCTTGATTACATATTATCTAAGCACAGGTATCGGACCATGATTTGTAGGGACTAAATTCTAGGATTCTCACGCCAGAGGTCATGCTGGTTTGCAGCAACAACCAGCCTTGATCGAGGTGACTCCAGGGGCAATGCAGAGAATGGCTAGTTATCTTTATTGACAGAAGGTATGCTGTGCGATCCATCTTTAGAGATTGAGTTTATAGACCTTCTATTTATTGTTTCTAGTAAAAATTAGCATAGCACTTAGAAGTAGCTCTAAGGTGTTAAGATGCTATGAACTTGAAATCCTTCATAGAGACGTTCATATTGTTTTCAGCGGCCATGGTATGGATTTGTACATTTGTTTTTTATTCTGGTTGGTAACCATTCATATTTTATGCACTAGAGGTTTAGGAAATGAATATTTTAAGGTGGATCGCCTGTGTTTTAATGCTATTTTGAACATGGTATTCATTTATGAAGGAAGGTTTGGTGTTCCACTGTGTCCCTGGCACCGACGGCTGGCATATACAGAGAGTGGTGGGGCGGGGGACACAAAATAAATAAATAACATACACGTACATTCCTGCATGATGCGATGTCCTCCGCCTACAGTCTTCTCTGAAGACAGGCTCCAATGTGGGACCCAGCCTACTCCCCTAACCAATCCTGGCGCTGCTCTCACCAGCATGAGAACCGTGCCAGGATTGGAGGAAGCCACCTCACTCAGCGCTTTCAAGAACACCGAAGGTCTGCACTTTCTCTAGCCCAGCTGTCTAAGGCAGCTGGGTTACAGAAGTTTAAAATGTTCGTGTCTGGTTGGCATTCGCAAGATGGCGACCAAAGAGTCTTGCACAATTTAAAGTGCACAGCTCCCTGCTGCCAGTGTTACATTTGAGCTGTGCCTGGTTGGGAGGATATAAGGTTAGTGGTGGCCATCTTCTATTTCAGGGGGTTGCAGCAGTTTCAAGACCGTTTTAGAGCTTCTCATTACTTAAAAGGGTTTTATGTCTGATATATATCTGTTTCCATGCACTTCATTGCTTGGTTTCACTCATGAGAAAGTGTAACTTTTAGGGCCTGATTACGAGTTTTGCAGACGGGCTACTCCATCACAAACATGACGGATATAGCGTCATCCGTATTATGAGTTCCATTATATTCCATTGGATAGTGTCACACATTTGGTTGTTGAATGTCACTCATACGTACACAGATATCATGGAAATGTCACACATAAGCAATCTGAAAGCCTGATTGCCTTGAGCAGAAGGGGTCACAAAGCCATTCCAGGTAGGAGAAAGGGGGAGGCACTAGGACTGAACCGTATTCCGACTGATTTTATGGCACTTTCCAGGATAACCTGACCTCTCCACTGTGCAATATTTCAAAGCTGTCATATCAATAGACACGCACCAAAGGTGGCTAACATTCTCACATTCTAAAAGAAGACAGACATACACCAAAACCCTTTTATTACTGTTACTACTTAATTTAGACAGGGACTATTTGGAAATATATTATGGACAAGATTATTAACAACCTATGCTGTCTGGTAAAGCCAGATCAAACAGTTTTTATGGGCTTCACTAGTTTCCTTGTTAACAGATAGTTTGCTGACTGAAATCAGATGAGGGTTGGGGTGACATGCCTCTCAACAAGGAAAAGACCTTGGACAGACCAGAATTGCCTTTTTTGTTCCAACCATAGCCATCCATATGTTGGAAAGCCTGCACACCTGCCCAAGAGCACCCACAATAATTAACGTCTCTCACTAAAACTACTTCTATCACCGCAGGGGCAAGCATCAGGTATGTGTGCCCTTCCCCATCCTCTTTGCATACTAGAACTTTAAACTTTCTTAGAATAGATTAAATAAAGAAAATATAGGAATTGCAGTTTCAGAATCCTAGATATTTTTAAGCATTTGCAGACAATATTTTCTGAGTCTTAGCCACACCCAATAACCACTATCCAACTCAAACTTACGAATATCAGTGTCTTTGCGATTATTCGTTTTATAAACTCAATAGACAGGCTGACAGTTCGATCTGAACTGTCCCTTGTTGAGGCTAAACTAAGACTGATTTGCATATGGTTGGTCCCTGTCTATATCGGCACAGAGTATCTAAAAAACAAAGACCGAAATGTGATCCAGAGTGATTACCAGTAGCTGAGATCAATCAAGTTTTCCTCGCATCACAAAGTGAAGAGAGATAAACCCAAGATGCTGACGCAAACAATTCAAAGATGAACTACGAAATGTAGGCCTAGGGTGGAAGTCCAAATCAATAAAATACCTGGGGATCAAATTCTTCAGACACTTTGATGAAACCAAAGGCTGCTACTGCAAAGTAACAATAAATATCAGAGGTCACCTGGAAAAATGGACCTACCATTAAAACGAAGAACGCATGAGTGATTTAACTCCAATGGCTGATAATCTTCTCCATCTCAACATTTCTGTACAGAAATAAACTAAATCCTCTTTAAATTCGTTTGTTCAAGGAAGAGAACATAGATTGTTCTAAAATATTGGAAGGCCATAATAAAATAGGACGAGTCAATTTCCCCTACTTTCAAATGTATTATGAAGTCTTTAGAGATATCCGATCATCCCTGTGGTGCAACAACATTGATCAATCTCAGTTTCTGATGTTTGGTCAAACTTGAAACAGCCATACATGGAACATTGGCAACATGCTTTCCTTCTCTTTCGTTGATCATTTAATCTCTAATCTAATTATTATAAGTGTTACATCTTATTCAAGGGCTCTTAGACCACTGTTCAATAGTTGTTGGAATGACGAAGATCTGTGACATGGTAAATCTATGCTGTTGCATTCTTGGATGTGTTTGGATCACCCGGGGCAGTTTTTCCCTCGGAAAGCTAGACAACCATGGAGCCCTCCGAGAGCGCTCTTATTTTCATGTTGTGAGACACCAGAGCGAAGCTCTGATATCTAGAGGCAACCGAAGGGCACTCTTCCAGTCTGGTGTCCATCGTTCCATCTGCTCAGGCTGAGAGTCTGACCGTGGTGACAACATTATCTATAATGAAGGGTGCAGGCTTTTGATGCTCACCCTTAGGAGAGGAGCCTACCAGTACCCTCTGTCTAAAGCCTGTTCACTCTTCCGTAACCGGGGTTATTGCCTTAATAGCGCCTGGGACATATATAGGTGCTATCTGTGTGAGCCCATAGATTCCTTTGCTCCGGGCTCCAAGAATGATGCATGGTGTGTGCCCTGGAAGCTGGTGGTTGGTTTTCTTTAAGTCTGCACAGGGTCCATCGCGGGATCTTTTGGAGCCTGCATACATATCTCCTGGAAGCCATGTCTTCAGTAGGTAGCTGAAGAGCCTTTGCAGTTCTTGCGCCCAAAGAAGCCACACGTACAGCTCTTCCTGCCAAGATGTTTAACTCCTTAAGATTCTGATCTTCTGTCTGAGGCCAACACTAATCTCACTTAGCTCCCTTAAACCATTCTGAAATGGCCAAGGGGGAGATGGAGTGTTTCATGGGTTTCAATGAGGTCATCACACTGCGTCCTGCACCTCTAGGATTGGAGGACACATCCAGAGTTTGAGAACTGTAGATATGGTGATTTTCCAGTCCTAGACGGACAAGTCCTGGATCCTCTGACCTCTACTTTATTAATTGTTTGACTCTGCAACTAACCTGGAGCTTACACCAGTCTAGCTTTGAAGATGATGACGGTCCAGGAGGGGAACCTTTGTTGATTGTCTCTCCTGCTGACCTTGATGGGGCTCAGAGTCTGATTTAGATCTCAGCGGATGGGTTACTCTATCACAACAGTGACAGATATCCTGTGCACTTAAATATAAATGAGAAATATAGTTGCAACAACAATCTCCCACACAACCTCTATTTCTTTAATGGTGGCTTACTCAAGCTCAAAAATTGCCCATACTGAAATACTACTCTCCACACACAAACTTTGATTACTGTTATTTCATATTTTATTATATTTTTCTTTTTTTAGAAACACAGTTATCAAAATTTTAAAATTGACTTTAACAACATTTCATTTGTGCAACAATCACAATTCAATTTTACAATCTGTATTCAGAATATGAAAGCTGTTGTTATACAGTTTAAATGGAAAAAAGAACAAAGAAAACCAACAATCCCCTGCACTCATGCCTCATTCAAATGACCCACAACCATATCACTAGCATACTCACACTACCATACTACTCCCCAGACCAACACTGCATGCACAGATGGATATAAACGGGGTGGCAACATCCACCCTCGATTGCTGTGCTGATGCCTGGGGTGTCACACTCTCTGGCCGACGTACGTTTCAATGGACAGTAGCAATGGGCTCTATCTTCATCAGGACCTTTTAATTTGCATATAATTTTTTAGTAACGGGTGGAAAGTTAGGGGGATCGGCTAAAGAACTTAGGGGCATATTATCAAGGCGGGCGATATGAAATTATCGCCTGTTTTGCGCCCTATTAGCAAGCTGTCGCTAACATCAGTTAGCGACAGCTTTGAGGTGATAGCGAGCGGTTTGGGGCCCACTTTGCCTGTCAGCGATATTTATCACTAATGACATGCAAAGTGAGCGTACCCAACCTGTTAGCGACTGAAAGCAATCGCTAACATCGCTATCGTTTATTTTCTTAGCAGGCGTAGCGATAAAAAAATTCACGCTAAGCGCAAATATCGCTGAAAACTAACGCCTGCTCAGACCCCTTCTTAGCCTGTATATCCAATGGGGGTTGGATATTCAGGTTAAGACCCTATTGGCGTTAATGCCTGAATATTGCTGGATTTCCAGCGATATTTACGCATTAAGTCGCTATAGCAGGATATTTTATCGCATTTGAGATAAACGTTTGCTAATAGCACGTTATCTCAGTGATAAAATCCGGCGATGCACTGCGATAAAAAAAAATGTCGCTAAGCTCATTTAGCGATAAATATCGCTAGTTGCTGATAATATGCCCCTTAGAAACTGCTCCAACCAGGTTTGTGCAAGCAAAAGTGGGTCCTGCAAGTGTTCTGTATCTCCTGTCTGGCCACTGACTCCATAAGCTTAAAACCTTGACTTCTCATGGGCGTACAGCTCCAACGCAGAGGAGCATCGGAATCAGACGAAGACAGGGCGCCCGCCAGAGGGGTAACGGAAGGAATCCCTCTCTTCACTGGTGATAATAATGACAAATAGAAAGATAAAACATCTGTGAAACGTTATAACGAGAATGTACAATACATCAGAGCAGTATATGCAAGAAGTAGCTGGATTCATTGTGAACGAGTAAATGGGATAGGAGATAAGCAATACATGCCCTACAGAGATCCTATCAGTATTAATCTGTGCAGTTATATAAACAAATATATCGTGCTGTTTTCCAGTTTTCCTGATTTTTACAGATAAATACAGACAGAAAACATTAATTTTCTTGTCTGTATTTATTTTCAAATATGGAAAAAACAGAAATTGTGTTGCTTTTTGAGTACTTCTAAATACTGTATGCCATGACTGCCAGGCCAATAGATGTGTGGACTGATAGATAGGAGGGTTAAAAAAGAAGCACATTTTTGTAAAGAGGCATTAACAGCAGTAGATATGCATAAGGTTGATACTGAAATGTGCATATTTTCATATAAGTGCACTGATTTATCTTCTACGGTTGTTTACACCACTGAAACCTGGCAGACATCCAAGCATGAGTGCATATTTATCGGTTAAATAAGCGGGCCTGGGGTTTCCAGTTCTCTATGTCAGAGCCATTTCCCACAGTTCCAGCCAAGCCAAAACATCTTCAGGTTGGTCAAACAAGTTACTTTTCGCCTGTGCTATTACCCTAAGGTGTGCAGGATACAGCAACAAATATTTGAGGTTCATGGCCTTTTCGTTTTTGCTTCACTTCACGGAATGACTTCCTTTAGGAAAATATTATATAATCCAGGTATACAGCAGTGCCAATCTCCCTCTCCACTCATGTTAGCCTCAATACAAAACAGATTTATATAAAAAGAAAATTATGGAGTGCATTCCATATCATTTCTGGTTCAATATGTACTGTAATATATTGTTTTTAACATGTATATAGATTGTAAATAGGTCTTGTTTTGTGTATATTTTAGCCCTGAAGGAGTCCCAAGAGGGATGAAATGCGTCAGCTGTCAAATGTGTGCTGTGATTTTAAAGAATTTCTTTTGAATAAAAGAATAAAGAGGAACTTATCTCTCCAGCAAAGATGCCTAACAACGTGTTTCATTTGGGAAGACATACATTATTTTCTGTGTGATGGACTATGGACACAAATATCCATATATAAAACGCCAATTTGTTTCTTTGTGTGCTGAGCCATTTTTGTCTAAACTCATAAGATGCAGTCCCTATCCTTATAATTGAAAATCCATGCAATTTAAGCTCTCCGGGTGCTTCCGGTGGAGGTCTACCACCCAGCACCCTATGGGCTCTCTCTACTGCAAACATTTTTAGATATACCTTATATATAAAGCTCCCATAGGATCCATTCCTTCAGAAGATTTCTGCAGGGTCTTCCTCTGCCCACTCCAGGAAGCCCAACACCTGCAGATTGTTACAGCATGAGTAGCCCTCAACATTCTCCCTCCGTTTTCTAAATTCCTAGTAAACATTGTAATTTTCCCATTTTTTCCCCTCTGTCTGGAGTTCACTGATCATCGCCTCAGTCATGTGTACTCTGTCCACCACCTTTTGCAGGTCCGTGCACAGCAGTTTGACCTTGATCCTCTATTGACAATGATTCGATTTTGTCTTCCAGGGCTTTCCCAACCCATGTTTAGCCTCCAGAGTGCCTGCCCTCAGGATTTTTCCATTAGTACCTCCTAATTTGATGAGGGCTAAACCCTAGGCTACCTGGTGGTCCTCTGGTGGGAGCTGTGAAGTGTTGTTCACTGCATGATGGTGTTGCCCTGCTGAGCTCTGGGTGTCCATCCACATACTGAGCTCTGTGTCCAGTATCGCAGTTTATAGAACACAGCATTCTGTTGCACCACCAGTAACTGAAGCAGAAGAGTTTCAATCCCATCTGGCTTTCATCTGTTTCAGTGCATGAGTATCAAAGTCACTCAGCAGTCCAGTATAAGCCTTTCTGAACAGGAAATCTAAAAACTCACTGTCCACATTCAATGTTCTATTTTCCTCAACAAGAACAGGGGCAATGTAGGACCATCCGCAACACAGTCCAGGTGGAGCCGTCTTCCTATCTCCAGTACCGGTATTTCCTCTCCTCTAGTCTTGAGGATAGCCTCCTCACTCAGCCTCAGGCATTTCAAACCCATGCTTCCTGTTGATCATTTACCAGTCCATGCCCATCAAGGCACATCCTAGCCCGGTGGCTCTTACAGGATTGTGCAGCCTGCAAGGGGGGCCCAGGCTCTTCTATCCCTTAGGCTGGGGCTCCCTCATGACGAATCTCAATTGAGGCATCTTCTGCCCAGATACCACCACAGCTCCTTCTCCATAGCTGGTGGGGGCATCTCTTCCCAGTGCCCTGTCACCCAGTCAGGGCCTCAAACCTGGAGACTCCTTGCCTTCCACACTACTCCTGGGGTTAGAAAGGGTAGCAACAGGTGAAAACCTCCTCACTCTAAATTCTCGTCATCACTATTCCACACAGATGGATGGGCGGCTCCTCTGGTTGACCGGCTCACTCTTTTCTCCACAGTTAGAAATGCAGCCTAGACAAATACAGTGTCCCCCAGGGTCCACCCACCTAGGCCGACATCAGCTCTCGAGAGCACCAGTCTTTCTTCTCCTCCCACAGAGGGTCCCCTCCAATCTTTGGGCCCACCACCCCACAATTTGGCTGAACCAAGTCTCCACTATAGATGGTCCCACACTGGGAGAGGGGACTGTGCTCTGGTCGGCCAGCCTCCTCCACTGGGACCCTCACCAAAGTTGCTCCAGGCTTGGCCTCACCTATGTTTTCTTGTAGCTTCCCACCAAAGCCTCACAGCTCCCCACAGACAGGGTTGCCACCTCTCAGTGGGACTGCCCCACTCAATTGTATTTTCTCTGTGGCACAAGCAGGAACCACTGCACCAGGTGCTGCTCATGCCCATGGCAGGGACGCAGCTGTATGCTGCTGGCTCACACTCCACAGGGTGCGGGCACAGGATCCAGGGTCCCCTTCAACATTTAGGGCATCCGCGTATCTGCCACTTCACAGTAGGGCCTGGCAATGCCTCAAACTCACATACATCTGGGCAAAGCACTCCTCCAAGTGTCCTCATTCCCTGCAGTGTGGTTAGTAGGCTCCCTAATGCAGCCAGAATTGTGATCAGGGATCAAAGGCCAGGTGTTGGGACACTAAAGCTGAAGTTCTTGGAGAAGACATCTTGATGATGGTTCAGGCCCTGGAGCTTTCCAATGCACCAACACACATGGAGGTGCACTCAGGAAGCGGATCCCGCTGGCAAGAAGAGGGATGGATGTCAAGTTACCCTAAAAATCAGGCAATGGTAAAACCTGTGGGCAAGGTGAAGGTGTCTCAGTTCCCACATTCAAGAGAGTGCCCAGAAAAAGGAAAGAAATGCAGCGCATTTGGAAAATCAACCATTTTGCAAGAGTGAGCGGACGGACACAAAATAAGAAGCTTAATCAAAGAAGAGTGTAAATGTTGTTGACTCAGTACCTCACAAACATTGTAATGAAGACAAGGACAAAAACAATCCTACAGAATAAGAGACTGTACATGTGGTACATACCATGGAAAAATTGAAAAATGGAAAGGAAGCCGGCGACCACCTCCAAGGTGCCACGTCCAGCTGTTCAGACAAACGATGAGCAAGCTCTCTCATTGACATGGGTGTCGCCATCAATGTCATGGACAAAACTCAGTTTGATCTCCTCATACTACGTACAATGCTCAAACCGACCCAGGTGCAAGTCTTTATGTATAGGAACAAGACTCCATTGGAGCTCTGTGGCACATTCTAGGACATACTAACCCATGAATATCAGGCGATAACCATGAAAGTGGATGCCACTCAAGATAGTGAGGGTACTAAATCAAGCTGTGAAACAGCTGAATTGCTAAAATAAATAATTTTGCTCATAGTGTGCATTCCACTAACCCAGAGGACCTATCGATGGCGCTTGCACACCTATTTGAAGAAATCAGTTGCTCTCAGTGGCCTGTGCCCCGACAAAGAAGCGGGGTGGGGTCGGGGGGAACCAGGAATGACGGACAAACAAGTAAACAATACATTTTAAAAACTTGTGTGCCACATCGCCAGTCTTCTCCACCTCTTTGGCTCCAGCCTTCTGCAGGTACAGGCTCCAAGACTCGCTTGCGGCCAATCCTGATCCTGCTCTCATGCTGCCAGTGCTCCTGGTAGCATGAGAGCAGCGTCAGGAATGGCCTGAGCACCTTCAATTCACACTCCCAGGGAGACTGGGAGCCTGTGCCTGAAACCCGGTTGAAAACAGCTTCAGTGCGCCTGTCAGTTTGGCCATCCTGAGATGGCCTGCCAAACCCACATGTGCACTGAAGACAGTGTCTGCAACCACTCCCCTTAGTGCCTGTTATCCCCCTGGCCCCATCCCCAAATACTCGGCCAGATAACAAAATAAAACGAGAGTAAATCTGGGTTAATTTTCCATTTTGTCAAGGGTGCTGGCAGGGGGCGGAGGAAGGGGGTGCTCCTCCGCCATAGTGGAGGAGCTACCACTTTGATAAAGTAGTTAAATTGCACATTGACCAATTGGTCCAACCAGTTGTCCTGTGTCACCTGATAGTAGCTTTCCGTTTCCGACCCAAAGTCGAAGCAGAACTCCTGAAATTAGAATAAAACACAGATCATCGAAAATGTTTAAGGGCCATTGTGAGATGCAAGACTCAACCACCTGAAGAGGTAAGACTCTATGAGGCTTATTTATGAGGGCACTGCATCACTTTTGCACCACGTAAAGTGTACATGCATGACGCAGGGCTCTCAATCTGATTTATGAATCCACTCATAGTCAACCTATGTGGCTGTAAGGGGCCTCCTCAATCTTGGGGAAGCCAATGCAGCGCAAATCGCTGTTGCCTTACTCTGCACCCGGGACGCGTTCCATGTTAGTTGGGTTGGGTTTTCCCACACAACACCCATGGGTTTTGATGCTCACCCCGATTTATAAAATCATGTAAAGTTAGGGAAGTGCCAAATCCGTACGCCTCCCGTGAAGAGGAGTAACAAGTAGAAATATGTTTACTTTTCCTAATTTTTTCCTCTTTCTATGTATGCTGCATTCTGCAGCACACATAGAAAGAGGTACACGCCTCCTAGGATTATTTTGTGCAGGAAGGTGCACCTTCCTGCACAAAAACAATCATGTCTGCAACGTTGGCATTAGGCTGCCGACACGGTGCCAGCAGAGGGAGAAAGGCCAGGAATGTACCGTATTGCATAAATACAGTGCACTCCTGCCTTTTCACTGTGGCGTAGGGAAGCCCAGTAAGGTGCTGTACGCCAAAATCCCGTAAATGAGGGCCTTTGTTGATATAGGATCTCAAATCTTACCATGAAACAAGAGTGCCACCTAATCCTGACCCTAGACGACCTGGTGATGGAGGTGAAGAGATGAATGCTTTAAAATGGATCTCTAAAGTCGACCTAAATGCAGAGATGGGACCAGTTGATTCTTGACCCTCATTCGAGATGGATAGCCATCTTCTTGGTCGACATCGGCCTCGCCCCGCTACAAAAGATTGAGCTCCGGAAACTTCAGTGCAGCAGAGATCTTTTATCATTCCATCTGAGAGGCGTTCTCAAGATTAGTGAGGCTGATCAACATGACTGGGGGTATCTTTGTGCCTCCCTAGAAGTCCACCAGGTTTGCCTCTGAAATACTGAGACTAAGCAACTGTAGCCTCATCCTAAATCAGAAAAAATGTGAATTCTTAAGCACAGCCACATTCTTTGTTTACAAGTTGTAAAACCAAGGTGTGGCACCTGACCCCACAAAGATTGATGACATCAAGTCAGCAGCCCCACTGACCTAAAGTCTCAGAAGTTTTTTTGTTATGTTCACTTATTGTGGTCAGGTCATCAGCGGATGAAGCGTCAACCCTCTGGCTCAGCGCCAGCAGCTGAAAAGGAAAAATTACATTTTACTGCTGTTTTATTTTTCTGCTGCTGGGTGAGCCAGCGTGTGCAGGTAGGGGCGGGGCTAGGGCATGGGAGCGGGAGGAGGAGTGGTAAATGTGCACTTTTGAGAGCATATGTGTGTTTGGCCGGCCGTTTGGCCGGCCAAACTGATATGCGAACTTAGGTTTCTCCAACCAGGCTGTATTGGACAGTTGGGTTGGAGAAACAGCACAGAGTCCCTGTGCCTGAGCGAACGTTAATCCAGTCCACTCAGGCCAATCCCCACGCTGCTCTCATGCTTGAGAGCAGCATAGGGATTGGAAGGCGAGTCTGATGCTGTTCCAGGGACTACTGGTACCAGGAACAGAGGAGTGCTAGGTCGCCGACAGCACCAGGTAAGTCTTGTTGTTTTATTTTATATTATCCCCCTTGCCACGCTCTCCCCCACGCACTTCCTGCAGGCCCCCTTTACCCACGCACCGCCTTCCCCCGCCCCACCGGTCTTTATCCCTGTCGGGAGCCACTGCAGTTCATACAAACCTTCACAGCATTAACTGTACCTTTACGAGATATGATCAAGGACAATGTCATGTGGCACTGTAGTGATTACCAACAAAAGGTGTTTCAAGATACTAAAAAGGGAAACAACACCAAAGAACTTGATACCTCCAAAACATCTGAACAGTCTGGAAATGTTAGCACCACTGGCCTGCGGTGGCAGTGCCTCAAAGGTAACAATGTGGTTAATTGGCTCCTGTATACATTAAAGTGGTCCCAGTGTATTAACGGCTTTCTCATGGAAGGGAAAAACACACATAAAGAACATATTCAACAGTATCAAATTGAAAGCACAAATAGTGATTTTTGACCAATGTTATTTAATTACATTGGGAGTAAGCATTTCATGTAGATAGAAATTCATGGGAAAACAACCTAACAAGGTATCAAATTCAAATGAGTGGTGCCCAGAAAAGGTGGGGGGGGGGGGGAGAGTGTAAGATGGTAAGTGATGGGAGAGAAAGTTTTGTGGTGATGACAGATTATCACAAACAGTTCTGGTATATATTGATTATATACCGGATGGTCAAAGTCACAACATTGTATACATATTTGCCATATAACACAAGAGGTCACAGTCTATTTATCACTGTCGATTGGGTATTGGCAGGGTTTCTAAAGTCGATGTTTCAACCCCTTTCTGTAGGTATCTTGAACCTTACCGGTGGGGTCTTCATCAGGACAAGTGTGAAGTGATAGGGGCTAGGGACACCATTAGTGTTGCGGCGGAAGGGCAAGGGGTCTCTCTCACAGTCCAATCATGGAGAAGAGGGGCTCCAAGGCTCTCCAAAGTACAGTGTATCGGTAGGAGTGAGGCGTCACTGAATGTACATCTGCGGTGTGCACAGTTCCAAGTAGTTATAAGATTTCTTCTCTGTTGGGCTGAGTAGTCCCGAAAAATCAATATAAATTAGATAAAGCCTGAATCAATCAAAGGAAGTACACGGAATGAATCCGATCGGCAACTGCACAACGTCTTTGGAAAAACGAATTGGCTCCTCTTGCATATGCGAGAAAAGTACTGATCCCCACTGAACATAGGAAATTTCACAATGCAAAGGAATGTATCGCCATTCACTGGGAGGGCTGTCACTAACTCAGGGCGGAGTTCACGAAGTGCAAAAAAAACCTCTGCAGTACTACGTGGAGCTCCGCAAGCAGCGGAGTACAATAGAAAAATGTTTTTCGCGGTGATTGCACAGTGCCGGATGCTTGTCCGCACTGTAAAATCATTGCAAACGGCACCTTGTATTGCGCAAGCGATCCCTGCTTTCCTTTTCTGCCGCTCAAGTAGATTTTTACTCGAGCAGCAGCTTTCTCAACACGAACGGGCGGTTTCTCAACGCGAGTAGTCGCAAGCATTCGCGACCACTCTCAATGAGAAACCTGACCCCCCACATTTAGAATCTCACCGGGAGGTTGATTTTCCACGCTTGCGTTTGCCAACTTGATATTGACGATCGCGAACAAGTAAAAATCTCCTGGAGGTTGATTTTCCTTGCTCGCCAACTTGACAGGACAAACGCGAGCGAGCGAGGAAAAAAACTTGGGAACTCTGCGAGCTCCGCATAACGCTGAGTGCGGAAAACTCTGCAAACTCCACGAGCGGAGCGGAGTTCACTGCCCAGGGTTAGCTGTCAGTTCAATCTATACAGATGTGGTTACCCTTTCAGGGTAAATACAGATCAGAAACCCCTGATCCTTACCTTTAAGGGACCGTCCTCCGAGCTTTCACCTAGGATCGAAAAATGGATTCTTTATCTATAGGAATATTGATCACAGTAAGCTACTGATCAGGGTCTAAAATCCTGCGGGCTTCCTGTCTTGACATCCGAAGGCCTGTGACCACTAATACCGCAATGCTGCATAGATGGAGGAGCATCTTAAGCTGTTTAAAGAGAGGTCTTGAGCCAAGCCATGTCCTTGGGAGAGATTGTGACAGCCTCTCTCTCACCACTCTCACGACCTACCTGACAGATTTTCAAATGTAGTTGTTGTATGCTTATCATGTATAAGCAATTAATGTTACATTTAAAGCGCTTCAATTTCAACTGCTGAAGTGGCACTATAGAAAAGCAAAGTAAATAAAATGACGAAAGCATCCAAATAGCTATTGGTGCTGTGGAGCAACACAGCTGCAAACTACTGGCTTACGACCAGTCAGCGTGCGCTCCAGAAGCACTAGTGTACCTAAAATCACTGCACAGTGTATGGAGTTAGCTGGCTACAATGCAAAAGAGGAAGGTTCCTGCACAAAAACAATCTCCCCACAGCGCAGGCATCCTTACACCATGGTGCAAGGGTGCCTGTGCTGGCACATGGCAGCAGTTTGTGCACCAGCGCAGTGGGAAGCACAGAGATGCGACATATTGTTGTAAATATGTTGTATCCCTGTGCTTCGAAACTAACGCAGCAGTGCACAGCAAAATGACTTGCTGCACTGCGCTGTGTTTGTTTCTTGTAGATCTGCCCCTATGTGTGTTGTAAGGGTATCATCTAACTCCAGACTCCACCACCAGATGACCCCCACTTTACCAGTGCCGGGGGGACTGGGCAGAGATGTGATTCCACACCATTCCTTGTGGACTCCTGTGTCCTTTGACAACGATGAGACCGTGACTCGCCAAGGAAGGAGAAGTGAGGGTTGAAGCCGAAATGAAGAGACAAAGCAACCTTCCTGACTCTTGGGTATGTAGTGCTTGTGAAGGATAGGAAGAAAGTTTCAACTTCCGTTTGAGATAGCACTATAAATAGAGGTGAAGGTTATAGGCACCAGGTGTCAGCCAAAAAAGGAACTGAAACTGTGAACCATAATGTGTGTTGGTCCTGAAAATCCCAAGCAGAATTTGTATAATAGGATGACGGTTTGTCTATGGTTTTTGTGTAAACGACAGAATGGACAATACTTACAATCATGTTATGGACACAAGGACAGAGAACATCCCAGTCACAACTGCAGAGACACCAAGAACTCCAACCTAGAGAGACTGGATCATAGCTCTCCCATTGTTGATGCTCCTGACCTCACCCCCCCCCCCCCTACCCCCTACCCTGTGCCTCCTAGAGAAGTCATTTTTTGTTACAATTTGCGGGAGAATCCATGGGCCTCATTTATGAAAAGTGACGCATCGCTGCGTGAAAACAGCAGTGCGTCCCTTTTCACTGCGCTCTGCCTGTGACCCTAACGATGCGTCATATTTACAGTATGACGCATCATGTCACAAGGAGTTACAGATACGTCAGTATTTCTGACGTATCTGTAGGCGCAAAAGTGACGCATTGCTGGAGTGTGTCACAAAAGTGACGCAACTCCAGCAATGTGTACTTTCACATGGGCAAGTCCCATGTTGTTAGTGACTGCGTCAGATTTTGATGCATTAGTGGCCAAGTGGCCAAGAAATGGTGCAGTGAAATCTCATAGATTTCACTGCGTCACTTCTATGACTCTTTCTTGCGTTAAAACGCCCCCCTTGCATACATTATACCTGGCGCAGGTATATTGTGGCGCAGGGGTTTACAAAGTGACGCATCTACCTAGATGCGTCACTTTGTAAATATGGCGCACAAGGCACATTTTTTACACCACTGGTTCATCACAAAAAGTGACGCACCGGTGTCGTAAAAGTGACGCACAGCCTCATAAATGAGGGCCCATAGCTCTCCAATGTTATTGAAACTTTGTGAAATGAAGTTATTTTGTTGCTTTGCTTGATTTTGGAGAGGAATGGGATGTCGCACATACATGACATCAGCAGCAGAGTCAATTTTGTGTACATTCCTCCAAGTGTTTTTCTGAATGGTTTACGCGCTATGACCCCTGGTTGCATAATAAGAGGACTGGTATGCAGTGCTTAATTTGTAAAACAATAAGTGCCAGGACCCTAGTCAGAAGACTTCTGCAACTTGCACTACCCATTGCCCCTGCCAGCGCTGCCAACGACTGTGCCAACACACCCTCTAACCATCACACTCCTACAAGTGTGACATTTCACACTATTGCAGAATCCCAAAGCTATATGAATGGTTTGGGCAGCAGGTATTAGTTATTTTTAATGTATTTTGGATTAATAAACAACAGTTGTTGTGCTTGTTTCTAAATCAGGCAAACAGAGACATCATGTGGCAGACTGCCATAAGTCCAGTTGTTGACAATTAAGTGCTGGTGCCGAGCACCGGAAACCACCGGTACAAATTAAGCACTGCTGGTCTGGCTACCCTCTTGTGCTTTTGAGTAAGCCACTACCTGAGTACCTGTGTGTGAGGCTCAATATTATTCACCTGTCCCTTGAGGTACGGTGACTTGCCACCAAGCAACTTCTGACCTTGCTGCAATTGGCTAGACTAGATCGCAATAATGGGCTCCACTGAGCCACAAAGGGCTTATTTATGGGCCCTTGCGTCACTTTTGCTCCGCTGGTGCGTCACTTTTTGTGACGCACGAGTAGTGTAAAAAATGCGCCATGTTGCGCCATATTTACAAAGAGACGCATCTAGGTAGATGTGTCACTTTGTAAACCCCTGCACCACATTATACCTGCACCAGGTATGTATGCGGGGGGGGGGGGCATTCCAACGCAGGAAAGCCTCATAGAAGTGGGGCAGTGAAATCTATAAGATTTCCCTGGGCCACTTTTAGGACGCAAATGTTATGTTATGTTATGTTGATAGGAGCTTGTAAAGCGCACTGTCATCATAAGTTTCCTGGCGCTGAATTATGTATGATGTTGCTGCGGTGGACCAGGTTAGCAGGCTTGTGCGAATAGCCAAGTTTTCAAGGCCTTTCTAAAGCTCGATAGGTTGCCGCAGGTCTTAATTGTGAGGGGGAGGGAGTTCCAGAGCCTGGGTGCAAGGAACGAGAACCTGCGGCCTCCCTGCCTTTTCAACTTGATAGTGGGAGTGGTAAGTAAATGAAGATGGGCTGAGCGGAGATTACGGGTAGGGACGTGCTTTATGATCAGCCTACTGAGAAATTTTGGGCTGCTGCAGTGCAGTGCTTTGAAAACCAAGCAGCCTGTCTTGAAGGCAGCTCTTTGTGCTAAGGGCAGCCAGTGGCGTTTTTGCAACGAGGGCCTAGCCGATTGCCATCTTGGCTGTTTGTGAATTAGCCTTGCCGCCTGGTTCTGGATCATTTGCAAACGGTTGAGCAAGGTCTGGGGTAGCCCAATGTAAAGGGAGGTAGAGAATTCTAGGCGTGAGAGCACCAATGCAATCACTACCTGTACGAGGGCTGCGTGAGATAGCAGATGGGAAATCTTCCTGATTTTGCGCAATTGGAAGAGGCCAGCAGAAATCACGGCCCCACATGTCCTCTAAGTGAGAGGTCAGAGTCGATGACCACCCCTAAGCTTTTCACTGAGAGGGAAGGGGTGGGGGGAGGAGCTAATTCGCTTGGCCAGAAGTGTGGTCCCCAATGAGCAACGCTGTTCCCAGGCAGGACCAGTTCCGTCTTTCCTGGGTTAAGTTTTAGCTGATTGAGATTCATCCAGTGCTGAGTATGGAGCATCACAGATTGGAATTCAGCAGCGGCATTGGGGGAATCCAAGGGAAAAACAATCTGAAAGTCATCAGCGTAATTAAAGAGCGTTATTCTCCTGGCTTTAAGTGAGTGAATCAGAGGCCGAATATAGAGATTAAACAGCAGTGGGAAGAGGGACGAGCCCTGCGGCATCCCACAGGAGGTAGATATTTTAGGGGCAGTGAAGGTACCGAGACGTACTGCTTGCGTTCTGCCTGTGAGAAATGACTTGATCCAATCAGATGCAGGGCCGTGAATGCCTGCTTGTTCGACACGGTGCAACAAGATGTCGTGGTCGACCGTGTCGAACGCGGCCGACAGATCCAGGAGCACCAGAGTATGAGGGACCCCCCTGTCTGCGTTTGCTCTCAGTGTATCTAGTACTGCTAGGATAACTGACTCAGTCGAGTGAGCTGGCCGGAAGCCAGCTTTTTTTTTTCTTTTGTACTTTATTTATTGGCATTTCAAAATTTGTACAATCAGATGGCAAAAATGTTGACACTCGTGCTACAGAAATAAATCAATAACATTTCGACATGTGCGCATTCCTCATAGCAGCAGCAATATCCACATTCCAACAGACGCCTCAAACCCCAACGCCTCCCACCTCTGCAATAAAAGCATCGTGAGTGTTATCAGCGCATCTCCCATCCTCACCGTCGCCAGCAGCTATATCTCCATCCAGTGTCCTTAACCTATCGTCTCCGCCCCAGCGTGCCGTGATGCGCTCGCACTCCGGTCCCCGTCACTAAGTCTGAGCGTGTGTCCCCGGGATCACTGTCGTCCGCCACGGACCTCCTCTCCAGATACAGTGCCCAGTAGTTCTTTGGCCGGTTACGGGGTGGTAATAGCTTGCTGTACAAACCCATTTGTGTACAGCAGTACAGCATGTCCTGAGACCATCTGGACAGTGTCGGGGTGGGCCCTCTCATCCAGGTGAGTGCAACGCAGCGCTTGGCCACAAGGAAAGCCATATCCACCAGCCTGCGGAAAGTGGGCACAACATCCTTAGAGTACCTCAGCAGCGCTAGCAGCGGGGTGGGGGCCAGCGTTAACCCAGTAACCCTGTTCACCTCAGCGTAAACCGCATGCCAAAAATCAGCAATCTTCGGACAGATCCAGGCGAGGTGTAGGAAGTCTGCAGATTGCGCTGTACACCGTTTGCATCTAGGGGTTTCCCGTAAACCGTATCGAAACAGTCGTTCTGGGGTGTAGTATACCCTATTAAGGATTTTAAAATGCAATAGCCGGTGTCGGCCGTTCAGAGATACCCTCTTGACGTTGGCGCAACAGTACCTCCACTTGTCCTACTCGAAGTCCGTCTGCCACGCTAACCATGGTTTAGCATAATGTGCTGTTTTCTCCGCTAGGGTGTCGCGATAAAGTCGCGATATTTAATGAGTCAGAGTCTTAGCCGAAACTATATAGTCGTACACCAGCACCGTTTGAGGTTCCGTCATACCCTCCCCCAACAAGTCCCTGAGAGCGAGTCTCACCCTGTGAAACTGGAAGCGAGTAAGAGGTGGAGCGTTCTGTCCATCATCTAGGTCTATGTCCTCCCATGTACGAGCCGTGCCGTTAAGGAATAGATCTCCCATAGTGGTTAGGTTCAACTTTGCCAGTGCTGACAGGACGCCCCTGTCTCTGCATTTAGCCAAGCCACAAACACCACTCCAGCTTCGCCTCCGGGGCGTACAATAGCGAGCAAGCCTGTGCATCCATAAGATGGTGCCAGGCATGCGTAACAGCATTGAGGGAGTCTAAGAGGCCCGTTCTTCGATCTCTGGCTCGGGCCAGAAGCGCCGGTAACGGAGTCGGGTCAGCAACTATTCCTTCAATGCGTATGTGTGGAGCGTTAGCTGGGCCATGCATCCAGCCATACGCATGCGCACCCTGGGCGGCACGGTAGTATAATTCCAAGTCTGGGGCTTGCAGGCCCCTGTCCTCATAAGGCCGTATAAGGATGTCCCATGCCACTCTAGGTTGCTTTCCAGCCCAGACCAGTCACAGCACTAAAGTATGCAATTGTCTAAAGAACGCACTCAACAGCAGCATAGGGATGTTGCTAAAAAGAAAAAAGAAACGGAGTACTATCATTTTCAACAACGATATGCGGGTCAATAGGGAGATGGGAAGGTCAATCCATTTACTTACATCGTCCTCAAGTTTGGAGATATCCACTCCGTAATTCTCCCTGAGGACCACCTCCGCGTCCGTATGCAACCGTATACCCAGGTAGCTGACCGAGTCAGTGGTCCACTGTATAGGGTAATCCGAGTCAACTCTCTCCGTGGCTGGAGTGAGCGGGAACATTATAGTTTTACTCCAGTTCACATGTATTCCAGAAAGCAAACTGAACAGGACCACTTCTCTCAGCACCCTCGAGAGATTGGTCTCCGGATCCCGCACGTAGAGCAGGGTATCGTCCGCATACGTGGACACTATCAAATTGTACCCGGGTAATCGAATACCTTGGTGTCCGTGGTACTCACGTAATGCGCATGCAAGCGGCTCCGCAACTAGAGTATAGAGAAGGGGGGAGAGGGGACAGCCCTGTCTGGTGCCGCGTCCGATAGCAAAAGGCTCAGTCGTCAGTGTTCCTATGCGGCACGCGCTGTTGGGGAAGCATAGAGCGTATTTAGCAGTTGTATGAAAAGATCCCCGACTCCCATTCGCTGTAACACCATGCGGAGAAAAGGCCAATCGACAGAGTCAAAAGCCTTTTCCATATCTAGGAAGACCGCTGTCGCCGACACGTCCTGCCGTGAATGTTGGAATGCTGCAAAGACAGTGCGTAAATTATAGGGCAAAGTGCGGTTGGGACAAAGCCAGCCTGTTCAGGGGCCACAAGCGTCGGGATCAGAGGACTGATACGATTTGCAAGGATTTTTGCGAATATCTTCGCGTCCACGTTAATAAGCGACAGCGGTCTATAGGAGGCGCAGTCCTCTGGAGGCTTACCAGGTTTAAGTATAGCTATGATGATTGCTTCCCGCATCTTCAGGGGCATCTCTCCCCCCTCTGCCATCTGCTCCACAAGCATCAGTAATCTGGGGATCAACAGGTCAGAGAACATCTTGTAAAATGAGGCTGGGAAACCGTTGCTTCCCGGAGCACTACCCGGCCTCATGGAGGACAGCGCCCAGAAAATCTCCTCCCTCTCGAATGGACGCACTAGGAACTCACGGTGAGTATTAGTGAGCCAGGGTAACTGTATGTGTGTGAGATAATCCAGTATACGTTCCTCCAAGGCTGGCCCTATAGAGGCGTAGAGAGCAGCATAATATTCCCGAAAACGGGCCGCCACGTGAGCTTCAGACAGTTCTTCCCCAGTGTGTGGGTCCCTCAGTGTAGGCATGGCCACAGTGTGCCTGTGTTGTTTAGCCATCTTAGCCAACACCGCTCCCGGGCACTCTCCCTCCCCATACGACCTGGCAATGGCATACTTCCCAAGATGCTTTACCTCGACGTCTGCCTCATCGTGGTATTCGCGAAGCGTTTGCGCTAGCTCTTGTGTTAGGTCCACTCTGGGATCACGCAGTTGACGCGACTCTATATCCTTTAGTCTATTCTCAAGCAGGGACAGGCGGTCCCGAATGGATTTGAGGACACCTGCGTGTTTGGAGATTGCAATGCCGCAAATGTGCGCCTTAAAGGCCTCCCACACAGTCAGGAAGGAGTCTACCGTGCCGACATTTCTGTTGAAGAAGTCCTCAATGGCGGTAGCAAGCTCCTCCCGAAAAAACGTCATCCATCAGTGCGTATAGAGGGAGGCGCCAAGAAAACGGGGGGGGCGGCACAATGGGACACCATGGGTGACCAGTACCGGGGAGTGGTCCGAGTAAGTGCGGGGGAGCACCACGCACGACTGTACCATAGGGAGTAGGGGCGAGGAGAGGAGCCAGTGATCTATACGGGTATGAATGTCATATTGTGATGAGTAGTGTGTATACCCCCCTTGTTCTGGGCGTCTAGTCCTCTAAACGTCCTGTAATCCCAAACGGGTCATCTCAGCATCTAGGACGCGAGATGAGGCCGAAGGGCGTCCACTAGGTCCATCCGATCGGTCAAGAGCCGGTTGCCGAGTCATATTAAAATCACCGCCCCACAGAACCTGTCCCTCGCCCAAACCACTAATCTTGTTGGCCAGTGTTACATAGTAAGAGGGGCAGTCAAAGTTAGGGCCATATGAGTTGATCACGTGGAATGCCATGCCCTTACCGGTACATTTTGTGATCACATAACGTCCATCAGCGTCCGAGTCTACTGGTGTAAGTGTCAAAGAGGACCTCGGGTTCACCCAAGTCAGCACTCCTCTGGCCCTCGAGGTGAAGCCAGCAGCATGTATGTGATTATGTAGCCCCCTATAATGTAGTGTCGGACTGTCCGGTCTCAGGTGGGTCTCTTGGAGCAATGCAATGTCAATCGCGTGTCTCGAGAGGTACTGGAGTACTCGTCTGACCTTCCTGTGGTCATTGAGGCCCCTAACGTTCCAAGTCATTAGTGTAATAGTGTTGTTGTCGTGTCATTGAGGTGTCATGGCAGGGGGTGAGGCGAGCGGCGAGTTTACGTCATTGTCATGCAAGTGTTGCATCATTGCAGAGGTCATAGTAAGGGTGTTACAACAGGTGCAATCCAATGTGCCAATGAGCAACGCGCATGTCTGTCCACATCTCTGCCAAGAAAATTCAATGTCAGCCTTTCAATAACAAAACAATACCCAAAAACGACAGAAATAAAGAGACCTGCAGTCCCGCCCATTCCCCCCACCCACGCTTGCCCCTTCCCAACATGGCCGCGGCCCAGCTCCCCTCCTCCCCCAACCCCCCCCCCCCCCCCCAGAACATTGCTAAGTCCTCCCACAACCCCCCACCCAGCTACCCGCATCTCCAATACCAAAACCAAATGCAATTAACAAACCAAAACAGAAAAGCAAAATGCCCTCAACGTAGAAGGCAAGGCAGGGGAAGTGTTCCACACACAGGGGCGTAGGTGGCCTGCGAGCAATTAGACTATGGTAATGCCCAGTCTGGTACCTTACCTCCCCCTCCCGCCCCTCCGCCCAGGCAAAAAGGAGTCAAATGACAAACAGTGCCCTCTTAAGCGAACGGTGGCCACATGATAGCAGTTAAGGTGCCTCCCTTCTCATCACAGCTGCCACAGCTATCTGCATGCCCCTATCAATCACGTATTATATAAAAGGTGAATATGTGCATTTCCCCTGCAACACTATCATTCCACCTCATAGCAGCAACGGAGTGCTCAGTGCAGCAGGAGACCTAAAACAGCCATGACAATATCACAAACTTATCTCCAAAAAGAAAAATGCACCTTGTCCCTGCATCATTCGTGACTCACTGTTACCCTGCAGCATCGCAGCAGCTCATGACAATACATCTTTGGAGCTGAGTGACAGTTCGGCCGCAATGCAGCCGTGCTTATGACCATGTGTAGAAGTTCACACCTTTCCAGCTCCATAGTGGACCAACAATGCATCCAGTTGGGGGTCGCAAAGTCAATCTTGGTCGTCCATGGGTCCACCCGAGGCCTCCTCCAATAGTCCATCGTTCGTGGAGTGTTGCCGGTCTCTGCGCCAGTCCTTCATAGCTTTCTGCAGTGCTCTTGGGTCCGTAAAAACCGTAGATCTCCCCTGTCTGTTGACCCGCAGCTTAGCAGGATAGAGCATGGCATAGTCAACGCCAAGCTCTCTTAGTTGCCGCTTCATCAGGACAAATTGGCGTCAGGCCTCTTTCACTCTGGCCGTGAAATCCGGAAATAAGGAAAGCGTACTTCCTTCGTACTGTAGGGGTTGTTTCTCACGAGCCAGTTTTAGAGCAACATCTCGGTCTCTGTAATTCAAAAGCTTGGCCACAATGGGCCGGGGGGGGCCCTGGCTTGGGTCTCGGGCCCAGAGTGTGGTGCGCTCTTTCTACGATGAACATCCCTGAGAATGCAGTCTCACCCAACAGCTTCCTCAAGAGAGTCTCCACGAACAGCTCCATGTTGCCAGTCGGGGTACTTTCCGGTAGGCCCATGATGCGTATGTTGCATCTATGAGACCTCGCCTTCAGGTTCTCAGCCTTGTCCTAGAGAATTTGGAGCACCTTGACCAGTTGCTTATGCTCGGAGTCCAAGGTCGTCTGCGCTTCCTCCACTTCACGTATGCGCCTCTCTGACATATCCAGGCATTCGGCGTGTTTGTCAAGCCGTTCTGCCATGAGGTCCATGCGATACGTGAGGGCGTCCATTTTAGTCTCTATAGTGGCGATGCCGCCCTGCAAGTTTTTCTCCATGGCTAGCAGTATGTTGCATATGTCTGGGTCAGACGTGTCCCCCCCTGTCGCATTCTCAACCCCTGCATCCTCGCAGCGGGACGGGGTATCTATGGGTTTGGGCTTCTTACTGTTTTCAATAGACAGTTTAGGCTGCGTTCTGTCCTGCCGTCCCATAGCGATTCTCCGGGCCGTGCTTCCGCTAGCAGCGCTCAAACAGAGTGTTGCAGGGTCTCAGTAGCCAATTGTAGTGCCCAAGAAATATACGCCAGAAATGAAAGAGATGTTATGCCGGATTGTTGCTAGCGTTCCCACAGGTTCAGCTCCCAGTGCTGAAGGCTAGGGACCCCAATCTCCTACCTTCGTCAAAGCAAAGCCCCAACAGCGCACGTCTCGGTCCAGCCACAGGACCTGCGCCGTCTCCGCAGGCAACAGGAGTGCGTATACAGTGTTGAGGGGTAAGATTAATTCCAACTGAAGGGCCACCCTGTCCAGCACCTAGGCCAGGAGTCTTCCCTGGGACAGGGGTGCTGACTCCGAGTCTCAAAGTGGCACCGCGAAACAGGCGCAAACGTAGTTCCACTACCGGCCCTGCCAGTGTCCGCAGTGTACAATTATGGTGATTCCCCAGTCCAGTGGCAAAGAGAGGGGGGGAAGGCCTGGGTGCAGCCCCCCATGTGGTCGCGCCTCACTCCGACTGTGCTCCTTCTAGGCCCTACCCTAGGCCTCATAGCGTTCGCGTGGTTGAGCAGGGGGAGATATGGCGACTCTCCCAGCTGTAGACCCAGCCTCTCACCTTTCAAGCCGTCGCGGGGTCCCATTGTCCATGCAGCGGGGGGGGGTCTGCTCCATCGACCGGCGCCGCACGTCACTGCAGGTCTCAAGGAGATGTGAGGCCCAGCGACTCAGGCAAAGCCGGGCGCTCAATTAATGTGCCGGAGCTGGGTCTCGAGGCAGGGCGTCTCCCCCCGTGCGGTCTCTCCACGCTCCGTTGCTCTCCCGCCCACAGCTCCGGTATCCTCCGTGTGGCCGCACTTCAGGGCTCAGTGTCAGTATTCGCCTGGTGCACTTACCGCGGCCGCACTCCTCCGGGGCAGGGCAGAACTTCCAGTCGGCTCCCAGGAGGCCGCAGCTCCGCCTCAGGCGCCGTTCAACCAGGCATCCCCAAACAGCGGTTCTGGCGCTTGGATTCGTGCGATTTCAGGTCTATGTGTGCACCACACGTTCCGGAGCAGCAAAGGGATTTTTCTGTGTTCAGAGGGCATCGTTATCAACAGGATTATTTAGTGGACCGTGTCCTAGACGGAGGAGCCAACGGTTCAGGCGGCCATATCTGTCGCTGGCTAGCTCCGCGCCGGCCGGAAGCCAGCTTGGTTAGGCTCTAAGAACCCAGAGTTTTTGATGAATTTAGAGAGGCACCTTGCCACTTGAGCCTCCAAAATTTTTGCCAGATAGGGTAAGAGGGAGATAGGGCGGTAGTTGGAAGAGTTTGAGGGGTCTGCCCCAGGTTTCTTTAAAAGAGGAACTAAAGTTACATCCTTGAGGGTGCTAGCTACTACGCCCTTGCTCTGGGATTCATTGAGGAAAGGGAGGATACTTTAGGGCAAGGCCGAAAAGATGTCCCTAAGAACAAAAAGAGGGCAACAGTCATTTGGAGAGCCCGACTTGATACAGGTCATGAGTTCTGAGAGAGTGTTGTGACATATATCTGAGAAGTGAGTCAAGGTAGGTGAGTTACTGGATATGTCATCAGGAGATTCCGTATGGGCGGTGGGGGGAATGCTGGCCTTAATAACCGCTATTTTTTCTGCAAAGAAATTGTTCAAAGAGTTGCACAGCTCTTGAGTGGGGGCCTGTCTAAGTAGAATTCTATCATCGCTACTGAGATCATTCAAAATTTAAAAAAATTCCCTCGATTTGTTGTGGGCAGTAAGTATTCTCTCTGAAAAATGCGCAGCTTTGGCAATGGAAATAGATGCAGTGTAGTCCTTACGGGCTGCCAGGTACAGCAATCTATCTTCCTTAGAGTAACCATGCCTCCAATTCATCTCCAGTTGACGAAGTTTTAAGTTTTTGGTCCTTTACACCGCTGGTGAACCAATTGTGGGCATTGCCATGTCTAGCACAGGCGTATTTGATGAGAGGGGCGTGCTTATCACTGGCCACCAATAGCCAGTTCGCAATGTCTGTTTCCATAGAATCAATGTTAGAGTTGGAGTCGATAATGGGAAGGGTTCTGGCTAAGGAGTCATTGAGTCCCTGAGAGTCAAGTGTTCTCCATTTGCGGGTCAGGCCTCTTGCCACCTTAGGAGGCTTAGCCCTGCCTTTGACGGTCACTGTGAATTCAATCAGGTGGTGATCCGACCAAATGCAGGGGGAGATTATTGCTGTTGACAGTGTGACGTTGTGAGACCAAATTTGATCAAATTTGATCAAGGGTATGGCCCTTGACGTGGGTAGGGGCAGATACCAACTGGGTCATGTTTAAGCTTGCGAGCAATTGAGAGAGTTTTGCCGCGTGTGGCCCGCCGCATACGTCGTTGAACCAATAATTGAGGTCCCCGATAAGTAGTACTCTAGCGTGATTGATAATAAGATTCGCCATCTGTTCACTAAGGGAGAGGAGGAAGGAGGGCATGGACTGGGGGGGGCGGTAGATGAGCACCAGTACCAGAGAGCCCGAAGTAGCTTCGAGATTGATGACAATATTCTCAACTTCAGGTAAGACTAGAGAGGTCGTGGTGAAGAACTTGTGATTTTTGTGTATGATCATCGCTGTCCGCCCCCCCACCCCCCGCCTGACTTCCCTGGAGGCCGGTTTACATGGAGAATGTAATAGTCTGAGGGGAGCTCCGCTAAAATATCCGGTGTGGAGTCCTGGGTAAGCCAGGTCTCGGGGACTAGTAATGCATCTGGCTTTTCTGATGTTAACAACATAAATATGTCTAATTGGTGCTTCCCCATGGAGCGTGTGTTAAAGTACAGAACCTGAAGAGTAGTCAAATTAACTGTAGTGGGGTGAATAGTGAGGGTGGGACTTGGGGTAGCAAGGAGATTAGTAGGGTGGCCCATTTGATTTTGCAGAATACCGTAGGCTGGGATGCGATCAAGGACATCAGGTGCTAGCGTGAATGGTGGTAGTTCTAGTGCTCTGAGTGCCTTAGAGGTATATATGGTGGTTTGACAAGAGCTCCTGGTCCATGGACCCGACGGGGCATGGACGGGCACAGACGGGCTCGCCTTCGGCACGCCGCCGCTGCGCGTGTCCGCTGCGCTCCGCGAGGTGGTCTGCATATAAGCCCTAGTCCTGCCTCCTCTCTCACCCCGTACCGGCCGATTGGCTGAGGCCTATGGGAGGGGAGCTAGGAGTGCATCCGGGACAACAGTGCAATTCCGCGATTCGGGTAAGTGGTGAAATTCTTTAAAACAATTTTTAAAATGGTGAACAATTCAATTCAGTGCAAGCGCGAGCTTTTCAATCAGAAAAGCGCAAGCTAGCGAGTACAGCGCGGCAGCAAACATACAATTGCCCGCTTCCCGCGTAGAGTCTGATTATAAATGCCAAGTCCCGCCTTCACGCTCCACCCCGTACCGGCCAATTGGCTGAGGCCTATGGGAGGGGAGCTAGGAGTGCGTCCGGGACAACAGTGCAAATGCAAATGCATCAATATCTTACGCCTGCCTCACAGCAGGCGTAAGACTGACACAGGCATATTTAACATGGAACTTGCCCATGTGTAATGACCCATTGCTGGAGTTGCGTCACTTTTGTGACACACTCCAGCAATGCGTCATGTTTTCACCTACAGATACGTCAGAAATATTTACGTATCTGTAACTCCTTGCGACATGATGCGTCATACTGTAAATATGACGCATCATTGGTGTCGCAGGGAGGGTGCAGAGAAAAGTAACGCATCGCTGTTTTCTCGCAGCGATGCGTCACAGTTCATGAATGAGGCCCTAAAGTATCTACATCGTCACTGTGCTTTACTACAGTCACAAGCAGTTCTCATCCAGTTTATTTAACCCCTTGGCCAAGCCCTGCCCAGGGGTGCGTGACGTGGTATGCACTGCATCACAGAGGCTGACCGGCACTCTATGTCTCTCCCCATGTTGCCTAGCAAAGCTGATCCCCGGGTTGTTTACGAGGGTCTGGATCAGGGCCGGACTGGGAACCAAAACCGGGCCTGGCAAAGTGCTCGGCCGGCAACACCCCCCCCCCCCCCCCCCCCCCCCCCCCAGGGGTTGTGTGTACCGCCAAGCTCTTTGCCAGGTCCGGTTTTTGGACGATTTTGTTACAGGGCCCCAAACCGGCCCCCACCCGTGCAGCGCACCGAGGGATTGCCCGGTACCCGCTAGGGCAGTCCGGCCCTGCTTTGGATGTTTAAGTCCCCACACTTACAGCCTGATTCATCATCGGCATGTTTTGCGAGTCTGTAATAGCGAATAATAAGGAATCGCTATTACAGACTCGCAAAACGGGATTCATGTAGGAATCGCAAAATAAATTGCGATTCCTAAACATTCCTTATTTGCGATTAGGCCCATAGGATTGAATGGAGAGTTATTCCTTATTTGCGATTAGCAATTTGCTAATCGCAAATAAGGATGCGATTTCAAGGGTGCTAGGGGTGTCCACAGGACACCCTGTAGCACCCCTGAAATGTAAATTAGACTCATTTTGCGCACACACATGTCCAAAGGACATGTGTGTGTGTAACATACAACTGAGAAAAATGCACAAAAGTGCATTTTTCTCAGTTTTTGCTATTTACCACGAAGTCTGACTTCGCGGTAAATAGCGGGAAAAAATAGCGAATTCACAATTTTTTATTGGGTCATGAATAGCATTTAAGGTATCTCAAATTGAGATTCCTTAAATGCGATCGCAGTTTGAGAAATCGCAATTTTTTGCGATTTCTCAAATTGCGAGTACAGGACCCAATGATGAATTTCAAATGCCATTTTTGCGGGTGCAAACGGCGGAATTCTGTGATTCGCACCGTTTGTGCCCGCAAAAATGCTTCATGTATCTAGCTGATAGTCTCTAAATGACTGGCTGGGGGCTGGGTTTGACCTGAGGTGGTATAGTTGGTCCCTCTCATAGTTGGCTCTTTGGTCACCAGTTGTCTTTGCTGTTGTTTTGTCGAATTAGTTCAGGCGCCCATCAGGGGTGAGGACCCCTGTGGCACAACCTTGCATCCTGGCGAGCCATCGCTTGGGTCTATCCAGCTGGGCTTTGAAATCCAGAACCCCAGTCATCTCCTGAAAGATCGTCCCTGGCTGCAGTTTGGATGTCCGCAATCTGTGCTCTTTTGAACCAGGACACATTCCGGGTCACCAATTTACCGCTTTGGGTTGTGGTGATCATCGTTCCACGCACATTGGTGATCTGTCAGGGATCTCTTTCAAATGGCATCTTGAATTTCAAGCCCAGTTGGCGGTCTTAGATCAGCACCAAGTATTCAACCTTAATGGCAGGGGCCACAGCAACCCTGTCTCTACTTGCTTGATCATTTGTTCACTCTCCTATGCTCCCGATTGTAGCTTGTCCAGGGTGGAAGGCTGCCACCCGTTGCCGGTGGGGAATACTATCTCTCATATGCCTCCGAAACATGCGGTAAATGGGGGCACACTTAGCGGCGCTGTGAGAGGTGGCCGGCATACTCTTAGGAACTGATGCAGGCAATATTTCAAGTTGTCACCCTGATCTACACCAAAACTCAGAGCTTTATTAAGGGTGCACTTGAATCGCTCAGAATCACAATTCTATTGAGGCCACTGTGGCATTATATTTCTGTGGCGAATTCCAATGCAATTTATGTAGTTCTTGAACTCTTGGCCCTGGGAACGGAGGGCGGTTATCAGCCTTGATCTCCACCTGCAGGCTGAACAGGGCAAATACCTTCTCCAAAATAGGCTTTACCTTCAGGAATGTCATGGATGGTGTTAATTCGACCACTGGATACTTGGAGTGGCTGTATATGACTACCACCTTTGTGCGTCCATTGGTAAAACTCCCAAAGTCCGAGGCAAAGCACTGAACTGGACCACATCCTTCCTCTCCGGCAAAACACAGAGCGTCCGCCTCCCCCTTTCCGATCCAAAGCCTCCAAGATCATCTGCGGCGTACCCCAAGGATCATCCCTCACCCCAACATTGTTCAACATCTACATGGCCCGTTCGCCCACGTCGCCAGACTGCATGACCTCAACATCATCTCCTACGCCGACGATACACAGCTGATCCTCTCCCTCATCAAGGACCCTCGCACCGCCAAAACCAACCTCCACAAAGAAATGACAGCCGTCTCAAGCTCAACTCGGACAAGACGGAGGTCCTAATCATCGGCTCCACCCCCTCAGCCTGGGACGACTCCTAGTGGCCGACTGCCCTCGAAGCCCTCTGAGCAGCACCAACTCCCACGGACCGTCCTGCTCCAAACAGAAGCGGTCGCTCCCCACGCTGCTCCCCGCCCTGCCTGCCTGCAGCCTGGTATTGTAGCTAAGGGTGGGCGTAAAATCCGTTTCGCGGGCGAATTTGCGGATTTTCCGCGATTTCGCGATCTGCGAATCTCGCGAAATCGCGGTAGAATCCGCGAATCAGCGGGGACGAATTTTCAGCCAAGCAAGGGTTACAGCAGCAGGTGCAAAAGTTGAACCTAATTTCTTTGTAACCTTTTACAAAAGGGTTACAAACAAATTAACTTCAACTTGGACACCTGCTGCTAATTGCTTCCTGGCGCCTCATTGCCTACTTGCAACTATTCTCTGACCCTGCTCTGACCCTTGAAGCAGGGTCAGAGAATAGTTACAAGTAGGCAACGAGGCACCTGTCCAAGGAATTAAACCTCATCAGGAAGCACTTACAGATATAAAAAACAGGAAGAAGGGAGAGGATGGCAAATACACCCATTTTGAGTTGTCAGGAGGGGTTAAACTAAAAGAGACCTTTACAGCACAATTTTCATATGCATTTTGCTAAAAATAAAAAGCTGTATGTTCTGTAGGGGCAACTCAGGAATCTGGCCCTTCAGAGATCCGGCCTCTCTTTCTTTCTCTCGTTCTCTCTCTCCCTCTCTCTTTCCCTCTCTTTCTCTCTCTTTTTATCTATCTATCTATCTCTCTCTCCCTCCCTCTCCCATAAACGACTGCATGGGTAACTTCGCTATGCAGGCGGCTCGCGAAGACGCAAAAAGCCCCGCGAACACACAAAAAACCCTGCGAACACGCAAAAAACCCTGTGAACACGCAAAAAAACAAAAATCCGGTAATTCGCACAAATTCGCGAATTTTGCGGATCGCGAATTTGCAAATCCGCAAATTTGCGGATTGCGAATTCGCAAAATTCGCCCATGCTTAATTGTAGCGCATCACCGCAAGACTGCTTGCCTGATTAATTTGCACATTATCTAAGTAGCGCTAGCTTGCTTTGACTGTCCATTAATTCAGCTTAACATCGTAGTGCCAGATTGCATTGATTGTTATTGTAATCATTTTCAGTTCGTAGCGCTAGATTGCCAAAGTGCGCTGTTACTACAGTTTCACCTGCGCTGCCTGTGGATATTGATGTGTGCCTGATTGTGCCGGTGCCACCGCCATTTGCATCGCATTTACGTCCTGTTTCGCTTTAGGCTGCCTGCCATTTTGTTGTTGTTGTTGTGTCTCCCTGCCCAGATCTCCGCCCCGCTCCCGCCTCCCACCTGGTCCCCCCTCGCACCTCCCCCCTCCCCCCTCCACTACCCTCTTATGACAGATGCTTTTGCGCACAGCATTCACGCGCAGCGGTCGCGTCCCATGCGCGCCAAAGGTAAGCCCGTCTACACCCGTCCGCGCCTGGACCGCGCCCAGCACCGGACCCCCTGGTCCTCGCAAAACGCACTCCACCTGCATAACGTATGACGCCGCTACCCTCTTTGCCCTTAACCCCGGACGCACACCACAATGCTGCGAAGCTGCCCCAGGACACACCCATAGACCCTTCGCCTGCCACTCCTGCAAGTTCGCCTGCATCAGGACCAACACCAAATCCACTAACCCCAAACACAGCTCCGACTCTAACCACCTGAAGTGCATCCTGCTGAACACCCGCTCAGTCCACAGACACGCCACTGAACTCTGGGGCCTACTTGACACTGCATCGCCAGACGTCGCCTTCCTAACAGAAACCTGGATGAACACCTCATCAGCGCCCGACATCGCCATAGCCATTCCGGACGCTTACAAGATCATCCGAAAAGACCGCACCAACCAAACAGGAGGAGGCATCGCCATCGTCCATAAGCACACCATCCGAATCACGACCAGCTCCGACGATAACCTCGCTACCGCCGAACACCTTAACTTCCAGATCCACACCGACCCCAGGACCACACTTAGAGGCACCCTCGTCTACAGACCACCAGGAACCCGCACACAATTCAACGAAGACATCACTGACTTCGTCAGCCCACATGCCACTGGGAGACCTCAACTTCCACCTGGAAAAGAAAAACGACAGCAACACCACCACCCTTCTGGACAGCCTGGCCAATCTCTGACTCAAACAACTTGTTGACACCCCCACCCACCTTGCCGGACACACGCTTGACCCTATCTTCACCTCCAGCAAACACATCTCCTTCGATCACACCACAGCTCTCCATTGGACGGACCACAGCTGCGTTCACTTCAGCTACAAAAAGACCTCGACCCACAACCCTCCACAACCTATTCCTCGAAGAAACTGGAACAAAATCACCACCAACCAACTCTTCACATCGCTTAACCAAAACCCTCCTGCCATATCATCGGACCCAAACCAAGCTGCCACCAAATTCACACAATGGATCACCCACAGCGCTGACGAATTAGCACCCTTGAAAAACCACCAGATCAAACAAGGTAGCAAAAAGGCCCCCTGGTTCAACGATGACCTCAAGAAATCCAAGAAGTTATGTCGTACTCTCGAGAAAACCTGGAGAAAAAACCCAACCACTGACAACCTAACCACCCGCAAACACCACCAATTGATCCGATCCACCAAGAAATCAGCATTCAAGGATCGACTCGACAACAACGCCCACAACAGCAAGGAACTATTCAACATTGTCAATGAATTTACCAGCCCCACCGCCGGCACCAACGACATCACTCCCTCCCAAGACCTCTGCAACTCTTTATCCTCTTTCTTCCACAACAAAATCGCCGACATACATAACAGCTTTGAAAACCAGTCCGAAGAACAGTCCACTCCACCCACCTCCGAACCAAAACAGCACCCTCACAACCTTTGCGCCTGGAACCCAATCACCACTGTAGACACCATCCGCCTGATGAACTCCATCCACTCAGGATCACCAACCGACCCATGTCCCCACCACATTTTCAACAAAGCAGACTCCATCTTTGCACCCCATCTCCGCGATGTCATCAACTGTTCCTTCAACTCCGCTACCTTCCCAGAAAGCTGGAAACATGCCAAACTCAGCTCCCTTCTGAAGAAACCCACAGCAGACCCCTCTGAACTTAAGAACTACCGCCCCATCTCACTCCTCCCATTCCCTGCCAAAGTCATTGAGAAAGCCGTCAATAATCAGCTCGCCGCCTTCCTTGAATCCAACAATTCCCTCGACCCCTCACAGTCCGGCTTCCGAGCCAAACACAGCACCGAAACCGCCCTCATCGCAGCTACAGACGACATCCGAACGCTACTGGACAATGGAGAAACAGTTGCCCTCATCCTACTTGACCTCTCTGCCGCCTTCGACACAGTCTGCCATAGCACCCTCATACAACGCCTCAGCAACGTCTGAATACAAGGAAAAGCTCTGGACTGGATCATCTCGTTCCTTGCCGGGAGAACCCAGAGAGTCCGCCTCCCCCCCATTCAAATCAGAGGCCACCGAAGTCATCTGCGGCGTACCACAAGGATCATCACTCAGTCCCACCCTCTTCAACGTTTACATGAGTCCCCTCGCATCCATCGCGCGACAACACAACCTCAACATCATCTCCTACGCAGACGACACCCAGCTGATCCTCTCCCTCACCAAAGACCCAAACACCGCCAAAACCAATCTACACGAAGGAATGAAAGAAGTAGCCGAATGGATGAAGAACAGCCGTTTAAAACTAAACTCGGACAAAACGAAAGTCCTCATCTTAGGATCCTCCCCCTCTGCCTGGGACGACTCATGGTGGCCTCCGGCCCTGGGTACAGCACCCATACCTACAGATCACGCACGTAACCTGGGCTTCATCCTAGACTCCTCCCTCTCGATGACCAGACAAGTCAACGCCGTCTCATCTTCATGCTTCAACATCCTTCGCATGCTCAAAAAAAAATTCCGTTGGATCCCCACCGAAACAAGAAAGACAGTCACCCACGCACTGGTCACTAGCCGACTGGATTATCGAAATACCCTCTACGCCGGAACCACAGCCAAACTACAGAAAAAACTCCAACGCATCCAAAACGCCTCAGCCAGACTCATATTGGACATCCCCCGTCAAGCTCACATTTCCGGTCACCTGAAAGACCTCCACTGGCTCCCCGTCAACAAGAGAATAACGTTCCATCTCCTCACCCACGCACACAAAGCCCTCTACGACCTAGGACCCGAATGCCTCAACACACGACTGTCCTTCTACACACCCACCCGCCAACTACGATCATCCAATCAAGCCCTCGCCGCAATTCCGTGCATCCATAGATCCACCATGGGAGGAAGATCCTTCTCCTACTTAGCGGCCAAAACCTGGAATTCTCTCCCCACTCACCTCCGCCTTACACAGAACCACCTCTCCTTCAGAAAGCAGCTAAAAACCTGGCTATTCGATAAGTAATGCACACACCCTCCCTCAAGCGCCTTGAGACCCTCTGGGTGAGTAGTGCGCTATACAAATTCCTGAACTTGAACTTGAACCAGGCACGCAACCTGGGATTTATACTCGATTCAACACTCTCCATGACCAAGCTAGTCAGCGCCATCTCATCCCCTGCTTCAACACTCTCTGCATGCTCCACAAGATATACAGATGTATCCCCACCAATACAAGAAGAACGGTCACCCAGGCCCTCGTCAGTAGCAGGCTGGACTGCGGAAATGCCCTCTATGCTGGAGCCCCGACCAAACTGCTGAAACGACTGCAACTCATACAGAACATCTCTGCAAGACTGATCCTAGACATCCCTCACCACAGCCACATCAATCCCCACCTAAGAGACCTGAACTGGCTCCCCGTCAACAAGAGGATCACCTTCAAGCTCCTGACCCACACTCACAAGGCACTCCATGACACCAGACCAGCATACCTTACCAGACGACTTACCTTCTACACCCCGAACCGCCAGCTCCACTCTGCCAACTGCACCCTGGCTACCGTCCTTCGCATCTGAAGAGCTACCTCCGGAGGCAGATCATACTCCTACCTCGCCGCCAAGAGCTGGAACACCCTCCCCATCCTCCTACGGCAGACCGAAGACCTACTAACCTTCAGGAGGCTACTCAAGACCTGGCTATTCTAGCAGTAGCAGCACCCCCCACCCCCGCCCAGGACCTTGAGACCCTTACAGGTGATTAACGCGCTCTACAAATGTATTGATTGATTGATTGATTGATTGATCCACTGATATAGGTGAAGTTCTTGTGTTGTGATGGGGGCAGCCCTTTCCCCTCATTTGGTTGTCTGGCTCGGGTGGCACCACTTGGCACTTTGTCATCGATTGTGCTGTTCATTCCAGGGAACCAGAACTTGCTTCTGAGCTTAGCCTTCGTCATGCCAACCCCTTGGTGGTCCTGTTGGGCCAGATCAACCATTCGGCTCCATAGGGTGTGCTTTATGACGATATGGCGGCCTTGAAGCAGGAGCCCATCGGCAATATAGCGGAGCTCATTGCTGCTCTCCACAGTTGTGTCATGACCCACGGCCAGAAGTAATGCGGCCAGCTGACCCCCTGGTCCCAAGCCCAGGGAGCCTAGTCTGCTGACTCCTGTGCCTTCCTGTGGCACTAAGGCGGCTGCCCTATTGGAGGGTCCCCTACGTGGCCCCCCGGGCAGCCTTGGCAGTATACAACATTGAATATGTACAACTGCAGCAGTGCAGCTGGAACTCCCATCGGTCTATCCTCGGCCGGGAATGCCTTCCCGTATCAGCGAACAGCAGAACAAGTGTATGGCCTGTGATGACTATGAATCATCTCCCGCAGAACCAGAGATGAAAATGAAAACAGCTCCATTGGATCGCCAGTGCATCTCTTTCGATTTGAGCATAGCAAGACCATTTAAGTCAGGACCCTTATAGTGTATGCATTGGGGACTCACCTTGCCCAACTCTTTTCCTGCAATAGATCCATGGGGTTGGCATCAACTATGAGCTACGAGTGTCATTCTTTAGCAGAGTGTTCTACTGCAGGCTCACAGTGGGATTGCCTGGCGCTCCAGACGTCATGGGGTGAGAAGCGGCTGTGGCCCCTCTGCAGCGTCCCTTCCCTGCAGGAAAGAAAACCACTGACCGCACACTCCACTCTCACATGGGGAGATGGAGCTGGTCAGTGTTGAAAGATGCATACATGCCAATAGACCCGATTGAGGTGGGAGACTCCTGATTTTTTAAGCAAAAATTGATTCATTTGGCCTTTCTCACACCTGAAATTGCTTTTCTTTCAATTAAAGTCAACTGGAGAAATACGGGCCATATTAGCAAGAAACTGCAAAAAATATCGCAGAGCGTGCTTAGCGCGAAAATTTCCATCGCCAGCTATCGCTGGATTATATTGCCATGCTAACGCTGTATTAGCAAAAATTAGCGCTATGGTGAGATATATTCCAGCGATAGCGGGAGGGAAGGGCCAACATCGTGACAAAACCAGCGATGTTGCATGGGGAAGGGGGAAAACCTTGCTGATACGACCCTGTGGTCGTATCAGCATAATCCACCCCCCATGTTAGGTATTACTAAGTCATGAAAATAGCAGGTGTTAGAAAACCAGCGATGACCCCGGTTACCGTGACTTTTTACGTCGCTAATCGGGGCCAGGGCCTCCTTGATAATAGGCGATAGGCCGGTTAGCGGCTGTTTTTCAGGTCTGTTGGTCGGGAACGCCTACTTTGCTTGTCATTAGCGATAAATATCGCTGACATGCAAAGCGGCACCCTAACTGGTCGCTTTCGTCAGAAAGCTGTCTCTTACTGCTGTTAGCGACAGCTTGCTGATTGGGCGACAAAAAAATTGCTGCTTTAGCGGCAAAAAGTGCCGCTAAAGAGGCGATGACACCCTTGCTAATATGCCCCTACATTCTCCTGATTCTTTTTTTTTAGAATCTCCCTCTTTCCTCTTCTAACATGTTGGCATGTATGCAGATGATGGATAGCAGCCATGAAGGGCACATCGGCACAGGAGCTCTGTCCCAAGGGTCCAGTACACTGACATAGTTGCCAGAGTAATCGGCCTGACTAGGTCACAATAACGGACTCCATCAAGCCCCTAAATAACTACACACTCACTCTGCCTTAGTGTTGTGGGAGTAGCCACGAGCAGTCCTCATCATGTACACTTAACACACTGGTAGCGCTCGGCCCAGGGTGCATGTGACGTGGCGTGCACTGTGTTGTAGAGGCCGAGTGGCACTCTACACTTGCTACCCACCCATCCATTATCAACTCTTACTACTCTTCAGTGGCTTAACAACAGCTCCTGCGTGCGGGACGGGGGCCAAGCTCTATGGGCCCCCTCTGGCAATGTGCACAAGGAGCGGGACCCTGGCCTGGGAGCTCCTGATTGGATCCGGAGCATGGGGAAGGTGCTTCCATGTACTTTGCAGGGGGGTGCCTCAAGTTTCGCCACTGCTCTCTTATCTACTTTCATCTTAGTACACTGTTCTCTGATAATATTTACAGCTCTGGGGTTGTTTGTGTTTCCTTTACTCCCTATCCCAACCCTTACAGCTAAGTAAGTGGGTCAATCTTGGCCTCCTCATCTACTCCTACATCTACCCTCAGCCTCACCTCACTCTCTGTCTCGAGCTGTTTTGGTTTCATTTCATAGTAAAATATTCCAAATCTTTATTTTCACTCAGTAATGCACTTGTTAAACGTTACCAAGTATATGATTTGTTAAGATAAAATGAAATAATATAATGTTTTCGGGGCAGATTTACAAGAAACGGACGCATCTGTAGAGATGCGTGAGTTTCCCTGGGCTAGCCTGCGATACCCTTGCGCCACCATGGATGTGCCGTATTTACAATACGGCGCACCATGGCACAAGGATTGACAGGTGCGTCAGAAATTCTGACGCATCCGTTGGCCCAAAAGTTACGCATTGCTGGAGTCATGTCGCAAGCACGCCACAACTCCAGCAATGCATGTTGAGGACTATACTTATTGTACTGCATCACTCCTTACACCTGCTTCAAGCAGGCATAAGGTTTTGACGCAGTGGCATCCTAGAAGTGGTGCAGTGAAATCTTGTAGATATCACTGCGTCACTTTTACGAGGCTTTGCTGCGTGGGAACACCCATCCTGCATACATTACACCTGAAGCAGGTATAATGTGACGCTGGGCTTTACAACATGATGCATCCCCCTAGATGCGTCACGTTGTAAATTAGCTGGATTGTTTACGCTGCTGTTGCGTCACAAAAGTGACGCAACACCTGCGTAAAGTGTCGCAAGGGGATTGTAAATCTGCCCCTATGTTTTTAAGTAATATTAAGTGTGATTCCATGACCATCAGTCGCAGATCTTGCATAAAGATAAAAGTAAATGAGTGAAAAACTACCCCAAAGACACGCAACCTGCACTTAATAAATATTAGGTCCGACCGGTATCAATATCCCTATTTCCTATTCATGTCGAACAGACGAAATTTGTAATTAAATAAAAACTGGGCATTTCAAACAAATGCTAATTTTCATAATCATAATTCGGCTTTACGATTTCGGAGAAAGACCTGAAACACAAATAAAATGTGCTATTAAGAAAACAGCTACCTCGTCCCTGGGTGGGCTCGAACCACCAACCTTTCGGTTAACAGCCGAACGCGCTAACCGATTGCGCCACAGAGACTACTGTGAGTGCTGTCAGGCTGTAAATGCTTACTTAAATAAATGACCAACAATGACTGATATTTCGTATAATTTATATTTTTTTTATTTTGTGCATACAGTAATGTATCTGAAACTGAAATAAGTACTACATGTCTAACTTAAAGTAAATAAGAAGACAATATTCAAATAATTAGGTAATCAAAAAAGGTTACGACACTGGAAATGATTTTAGCCAAAAACTTAACTAATGCACTGTAAAGGTAACAAAAGCTTATGGCATGAATGTGTTTATCGAGTTTGGTGGTTTTCAGATTATCAAAAGTAGTTCTCCTTTTGTTGTATTACCATATACTCCATTCCAAGATGGCGGCTTCAATCAAAGCAAAAACACAACGAGCTTCACCGACGCGGCCATCTTTAAAGCACCAGGACCCCGCCCAGTAATGTCAGCTAGTGCTTCATACAATACTCTCATCTTCAAAATGTGGTTACATTTGCACTATGTTACTGATATGATTTTAGCAACTTGACAAATACACTTCATAACATTACTCTACCATGAAAAACGAAGTAAAAAATACGGAAGACAGGATAGTTCTGTGTATTCAAACTAGTATAAAGACGCTAATGGTCAACTCACATCCGCCGAAATAGCTCAGTTGGGAGAGCGTTAGACTGAAGATCTAAAGGTCCCTGGTTCGATCCCGGGTTTCGGCAGTTCTTTTTCTACTGTAGCTGTAGGTAACAATTATTTGTACTTTATTTCCATATATGTTTTTAAAGAGCTTTCCATAATTTATCAATTTAGCTTACTTGAAATTCTCTAAAGGATCGTTAACTTGATCCTTTTTCTCGCTAGAATCTTGAGTTCATATTTTGTGGTTTACATTTTTTATCAAGGTTTCTTTCATTCATGCAAATGTACAGATATCGCATATGTTAGTGTTTGAAGACATCGAGTAAGCCCAGCATAAAACCAGGAACTAGCGTTAAGAGGAAGTACAGAAGGAATACAATGAATGGTAACCGCAATATTACCTAGAAACACGAATAAAAAGCCTCTGCAACTGTTCACCATTCAAGACTGCAATTATAATATAAATTATGTTATATAATGCCAGCAGGCGCGAATCAGGCGGGAGATTCCCGATGTTGAAGTTGAAAAAATGCTTTATGTAACTGGCTAAAATTGCCTCTGTTGCATGTAAGAATGTCCTCCTTGGGGAAAATATATTCCTCCAATCTTGTTTTTCTTGGATATCCCACTTTCCACAGTGCGGATTTCCACATTATGGCAGATTTGGCAAAGATTGCTCTGTGGTATTACTTGTATGCACCTATACAGGATTTTACTGCACAACAGGTCTTTTTATTAATAATCATCCCAGCAAGAAGGGCCCCCAAATTTCATTGAAAAATCGCCATTGTCAAGGATCAGGCGTGGGTGGGGTTGTCATCTTCTAGTAGTGATAATCCATCTTTTTTTGTGAATAGTCATTGCTGTTAACTCTTGGGGGTCATGTAGGATGGACTCTTCTGATGAGGGGGTATGGATTAAGTCACTCTTCAAAAATATGCGATGCTTCATGAGTTTGTGTGTCATCCTTGCACAGCACCCATGTGTATCTTCTCTCCTCCAGAAAGCAAAAGGCTATCCATGGACCACCAGACTCGTAGGGGTGTGGCAGTGGCAGTCTTCCGACCGCCCTATTATGACCAGGGTGGTGGGGCCGGCCGGGACCACCGTAGCAGTCATGGATCAGAGATCCCTGGAGGTGTTGCAGCAGTCTTGAGGCTGCAGTATGCTTGGAGGGGCCGCTGCAGCCCCGTCAAGCATATAACGAGTTTCCTCACCGCCCAAAAAAATGTGGCAGTGAGGAAACAAAGTGTCTGACACCATGTGGATGCACACAGTGGGGCACAACATGTACCTCCCTCTGTGCGTGCACACCAGTACTTGCACTGTATGAACTGCAGCAGTCAATGCCGTGCAAAAACAGATTTTGACGTTCCCATTGAAGTGCCTATTTCATAGGCACCACTCTGGCAACACTAAAGTACAGCCTGCCAGACAGGAGAAAACTCCTAGGGGCAGATCTACAAGAAAGTGCAGCAAGTCATTTTGCTCTGCAGTGCTGCGTTAGTTTCAAAGCACAGGGATGCAACATATTTACAACAATATGTCGCATCTCTGTGCTTCCTCCTAGGCTGGCGCACAAACTGCTGCAATGAGCCGGCGCAGGTATCCTTGCACCATGGTGCAAGGATGGCTGCGTCGTGTCGGAGATTGTTTTTGTGCAGGAACGGGCATCTTCCTGCACAAAAACAATCAATTAAGGTGATTTCGTCTTCCAATGTGTGCTGTAGAATGCAGCATGCATTGAAAGAAGATAAAAACAAGGAAAAATGAAAACATTTCTCCTCGTTGCACCTCGCTACGCATTCTGACACATTTCCAGATTTACGATTTCTCGTAAATCTGGAAATGTATCAGTGGACATGGGTGTTGCGTGGGACCACCCACAGCAACACCCATTTCACGCCCCTTACACGCAAAGCGTTGCATGAACAGGGGTAATATTTACAAGCAAAGGTTAAGTCATGCAGGGTGACTTTACCTGTTCTTGTAAATATCACTTAGCAGGCTGAGCCACCGGCGCGTCACGCAACTTGATGCACCGGCGGTGCAATGGGCTTTTAAATCTGCCCCCTAATGTGGCGGGCGGTTCAAACATTGGTTTATCAGTGCGGGAGCGGGGCAGTCCCACTCCCGCACTGCCGATCTCATAGTAAGGCCCGAAGACTGGATGACTTGCAGTGGAGCATAAATATGATTGGCTGGCTTGTATGCATGGACGTGTTTGACAGAATCTAACTTTCTGGTATGTGTATAAATTCTTAGGGGCATAGTATCAAGAACGAAGTTAAGATTATCACCGCTATAGCGGCAGGAAACTGCCGCTAAAGCGGCGATAATGGGCTTGATAATATGCCGTAGAGAATTCCAATAGAAGCCCATGTTCACACCAGAACATGGGCTTCTATGGGAATTCACAAGGGCATATTATCAAGCCCATTATCGCCGCTTTAGCAGCAGTTTCCTGCCGCTAAAGCGGCAATAATTTTAACGTTGTTTCTTGATAATATGCCCCTTAGTTGGATGTTAGAGTCGAAAGTTGCTGCCTGAGAGAGTCTACCATACACTTATGTGTGTTGTCTTCAGGTAGACTTGCAAGACTTCTGAACTGTCAGGGACCTATCATCTCTGAAGGGAGGGATCCTGACAGCTAAGGACCTCAAGCCTGATGGGAAGGGCTAGAACAGAGTAGATTTAAGGGTTAGAAGACCTGGAACACTCCCACTCAGTGAATTCACTGTAGGGTGGAATTCTAGGGTTGGGAAAGCTAGTAACTGCCCCGCTTGCCCTTCTCCCACAGAATCGCTTCCACACTTTCTTTTTGCCTGTCTGGCGTACAAACGCCCGAGAAGAAAATGGTTGAAACCCGTTTGCACCAACCTGGGAGCTAGGAACTATAGGGAGGTGTTGCGTATCCTAAAATCCGAGACATCCTCCCTTAGTACAATCTGTGGGGCTGCAACATTTTTGGGCTGTGCCTGGTTGATCAGAAGCAAGTCATTGAAGGCTAATGCAGTTTAAAACAAGGATTAATAGTGAGGCCTCTCATTGTATCTCTGGACCTTAGGATATATGAATTGTTTTTTAACTTGTATAGTTTTTAAGGAATTTTTAAATTTTGTACACATTGTTCTTAATCAACATGAATGTGTTTTATTGTTTGATTGTATGACATTGCGATAGTGCTCCTTTTAACTCTGGATGTTTTTAATTGGATGGCCTTGATTTGATTTGTTGATACTTTTATGATATTTTTATATCGAATAAAGTCATACAACAACAGGTTAGAAGGCCAGGTACTAGATCTCACCTTGTCACTTGCAGTCAGGTTCCCAGAGGCTCTCCATGCAAAAGCAATCTGTCTTGGTGAGGTGCATCAACATATAGATGATGGATAGGAGCTGCATGCTATGGACCGAGAGACCCTTTTGTAGGCAGCAAGTGAGCAACATGCAGCAAGGCACCAATAAGAATGACTAACTTAGTGGGAAGTTACGAAGGATCGTATGGCAGAATATTGTTGTCAGAAACATCATGTTGTATTTATTGTTTACAAGTATATTGCCCCATTGTGTGTAGCTTTCTACTATTAACCAGTTAACCGCAGCATAAAATCTGCTGCGGTGGGGGCGTTTCCATGCGTGGGCGGGGCAGCGTCGGCCAATGGAGGTGCGCAGCACTACAGAGGTAGTGCTCACGACGGCCGTTGGCCAACGCATGCAGCGAACGGGTTAACTCAAGCCGGGTGATATTTTTTGAAAACAATATTTAGGACACCATATTTACGTCAGACTATATTCTGACACCAACCTATGTTACGTGTCTATTGAACACCCCAAAGTCGAAGTTGTGGCTGGCTTGTCTGTGATAGTGTCTGAAGGCGATGAAGGTTAGGTGTGGTACCAAGGTGAGGGTAAGGCTGCTTCAGCCTCTGGGAGAGAAATTCTTAATGCTTCTGGATACCGTGTCACAATGGCTTTGAATATTTTGATTGCTTACTTCGACTCAGAGTCAAAAACCGATTGAGAGCAGTTCCTGCTGAGGCCAGCCCGACAAGAACTTGGCATCATAGGATGCCTTATGCACACTTGCCTTGATGCCATACTGCTGAACAGAAAGATGCAGAATGCTGGAGTGGCAAATTCAGATCGAATTCCAAAACCACATCAATTTCAAAGAGATTGAGGGGTCTAGACTGACAGTCCGGGGTCTGCAGCTGGATAGTTTTTAAACCCCAAACTGGTGTGCATCCACAACATCTAGTGGGGAATTTCGTAATATTGAAGCCAACATATGGAGGAAATAAATGTCTGCACGTAATTATGTATCGGTTTTCTATACTTAATTCTACAGCTACGTCTTAAGGATATACAGATCTTCAGGATAGGAGATGCAGAGTTAATACATCTTTCCTCCCATATATGCACTTACCATGATATTTTGTCCTCAATATTTTGCCTAGCATAGTAGTGTATCATGATACTCAATACTTCATACTACAAGTGCTCAAACTGAAGTACTTAAACAAACAGTTCTGCCTAGGCAATCTAATCAGACAAGCAGTTGAAACCAGGGGCATATTTACATGCCCCTATCGCCACTACAGCACCACTTTTAGTGACGTTGTGTTGGCGATAGGGGCTTTGCCTTATTTACAAGGCAGCATTATGCCACCTTTTGTGGCTTAACCACTTCGTTTGTGCGCACATTCCCGCTGTGCGGGCGAATTCTACGCATGCGCAAATCAGACGGCCCCCATCCGTCCGATGCACATGCCCACCGTGACGTCAGACGGCCGGGGGCCGTCCGAAGCACGGAAGAGGCGAACGCTGCCGTGGAAATAAGGCACCCTTTCACGCTGTACTTAGCGTGGAAGGGGAGGGCAATGGGTGTTGCAGTGGGCGTTCCACCGCAACTCCTTTTGATTTTGACACTGCCCCCTAAGTACAACGGTGGCGTAAATAGGAGGTGGCGCCAAAATTAAGACCAGGAAAAACCTGGTCTTAAACAGGCAAAACGAGGAGAAATGCTTTATTTCCTTCTATGTTTGCTGCATAAAGCAGCACACATAGAACTTAGAAAACGCCTTGAATAATTGTTTATGTGCAGGAAGGGGCACCTTCCTGCAGATAAACAATCATTCCCCCAACGCATTGCACTACGGTACACGGGTGGCTGTGTTGGCGCTAGGCAGCTGAACTCAGCACCAGCGCTAGGGGAAACGCAGGGGTGCGCCGCATTCTTGTGAATATGGCACATTCCTGCGTTTTCAGGATGAAGAAGCGTGGCCTTAGCAATGTTTGCTTTACGCCACGCTTCTCCATTCTGATGTAAGTATGCCCACATGTAAGTATGCCCACATATGTTGTTGAAAAGATGGATACAATAAACTGATATTCACACAAAAATCAACAAAAACGGAATGACTTCTTCATTGACTAGGTTTGGAGTAATGCCTTGAAAAAATAATGTCAACTGAAAGAGTTCAGAAGTTGACCCCAGTGTTGCGTGAACAACCCCTAAAAGTCACGAACGCGCTGATTTGAAATCGGTTGCCATTTATGAGGTGTGAGTAGATTTTATGAAAGTGTTCAGTATGTCTGCAAATTCTGTAGGAAAACCTGTCAGGAACAAATGTGCAAATCTGAGTGGCGCATTGTGTTGTGGAGGTCAGAGCCATGCATTGAGGGACAGGAAACAGACTTTAAAGCACTTCCCTTCGACAAAGGAAAGCATTAGCGTGCCTGTAAAACTCAGCACTCAAGGTTGAGAAGATGGTCTGGGACTCTAACCAGATGGAGACACTCACTTCTGGGTTACCAGTTTCTTCAGGGTTAACATAGGCAGCACAAGTATTTAAAGCTCTCTTCTCATTAAGTAAGCTGTCTACAGGTGAGTGATTCATTTAGTTGTATGGCTGCTCCGCTTGATGTTGTCTAGCCTGTCACCTTGCCTTCTAGCTCTTCACTTTGTTGTTTTTCTTTCCTTTGAGTTATCTTGGGTCCTCTCTAGACTCTGAAGGGGCTTCTCTTTGTCTGTTTGTTGTTCCTGCTGAATTGCCTTTGCAGCTCTTTGCGGCTTCTCAGTGGCCCTGAGACTGAACCTGCCCATCCTGAGGGCCTGCTCCTGTTTCTCTTTCCTTCTCTTCTTCTGTTGGGTGTTTTTTGGTTGCATAACATCTTCTTGCAGAACTGGTGAGACTCGGGCTCTCAAGCGATTAACCCTGCTGTTGGCCACCTTGGCCCGTACAGACATGGGGTTATGTCCAACACTGGGACTTCCATAGGCGGTGGTGCTCTATTGGTCTCCATCACCAGTCTGCCTGGGTACCCTCACATGGGCCCGATTCACAGAACTAATTTAAGACAAAATCCTAAACGTACTACCATTTTGGTATTCACAGAAGGCACTTACTCATTTTGGTATTCATAGAAGGCACTTACTCATTTCGGTATTCACAGAAGTTAGGAGTCCTAACTTTAGGACTCCTAAATGCCTTCTGTGAATACCGAAAGTCTTAAAGTTAGGATTTTTCTCAGTTTAGGAGTAGTAAAGTCAGGACTCCTAACAGCCTTTGATGGTCTCCTTTAATGCCATCCATTAGCCTTGCTCCCTTTTGCTTCTTCTTTAAATTAGGTGTAAATATTCTCTGATCTCTACATAAATTAGTTGTCTCAATGCACACGTAACTCCCCTGCATTATTGTTTATATCAGCATTGTCTCCTTCCAGATACTTCTGATCACCATCAAGGTAAGATTCCAAACAATAATTTTTGTTCCACTGGAGGCATGCATTCTTCTAAATATTAGTACTTTCAGCCTTTTTTAGATTATGCCTGAGACAGCGCATGTGCTGTCGGCAAAATCTTTGGGGCAGATTTATGATAACTGGCGCATCCCCAGGGATGCGCCAGTTATTTTGCGCCGCTGCTCCGCCACCCATGGTGCGCCACATTTACAATGCGGCGCACCATGGGGCAAAAACGGCACAGATGCTTGACGCATCTGTGCCGTAAAGGTGGCGCATTGCTGGAGTTGCGTCGCAAGCGCGACGCAGCTCCAGCAAGACTCGGGGGCGCCCCATCTTTACAATGCTGCATCAAGACCTACGCCTGCTTCAAGCAGGCGCAGGGTTTTGATGCAGCATTGGCCTGAAAGTGACTCAGTGAAATCTTATAGATTTCACTCAGCCACTTTTGCGAGGCGCACCTGCCCCGGAACGCCCACCCTGAGCCGGAACGCCCACAAGTGGCGCAGGGCTTTACAACGTGACGCATCTGCCTAGATGCGTCACGTTGTAAATAGGTCGTAGGGATGCGCCACGCTTACGCCGCAGTTGCGTGTCGCAAACATGGCGCATTCCCAACATAAATCTGCCCCTTTGTTTTTAAAAAAAGCTTAAAACAGGCTTGGAGCCCGCCCATTACTTACCACTCTTTACCATTTGTTGGCTTTCACATCACGTTTGTTTCCTTGCTTCATATTGGTCAGCGCCTCCTGCTTCCTTCTGGGGCTTTAGTGTTTGTCCCACCGTAGAGTATGGACCCAGCACAACTTCCTGTTTGCGGTCAGTGTCCTTCCACTGACTTGGCGCTCCTGCAGGTACTTTCTCTAACATTTTTGCCATACACTTTACAATAGTGTATGGCACTCTACTGTCCCATCTCCCTTCCTCATGTGGCTTGTCCCACCACCTTCCTCTTGCTGTCCGTTGTTGCTGCTCCCTTCCTCGTCCACGCCCTTCCCTCGTGTTGCTTTCCCCCTCACACTGTCCATTGTTGTTGCTCCCTCCCTTCCCCTGCTGTCGCTGTTACTGCTCTATCCTACCCTTGTCCCTGTTGGATGAGGGCCTATTTTCGAGGGAATCAGTATTCAGTTTTTGAAGGGTTTTGTCAATCCCATTAATGTATAAAGGAAAGAGGAGGGGTGCGATGACACAGACCTGTCTTATTCCCCTGGACACCTTGAAACTTGGGGTGCACGCTCCTTCCCTCCCATACCTTACTCTTGATGTCAATCTTGCATATAGTTGTGATAGAAAAGAAACAATATCATCTGGGGCGCCCGTATCAGTCATTGCTTCCCACAGATTGGGGTGGTTTACACAGTCAAAGGCCAAGCTCGGGTCTGCGAAGCATAAATGGATGTCTTCTTCCTTGGACAGTGTATATATGTCAATAATTAAATTCAAATTTATACACTGCTCTACCGTCTCCATCTCCCCCTAAATCCATATTGGGATTCTGTCAAGATGTTATCATTGGCCCAGTTCTCTAATCTTCCAAGGACTATTCGTCCCATGATCTTTACTGATGAATCTAAAAGGGATATGGGATGGTAGCATCTCGCATCTTCCCTGTTACCTTAGCATCTCGCATCTTCCCTGTTACCTTTTTTAAAAACGGGATAATTATACTATTGGTCCATGTATAGGGGACGCAGCCTTTAGCAGCTGCATTGCAGACCTGAGTTAAAGTAGGTGCCCATAACTGTGTATATTTTTGTATGGGAGCCGTACCCTATTTCATTTTATTAATTGCCAAAATTACCTCCTCTAGCCCAATCTGTCATTGGGGTATGGGAGATATGGGAGCTGACTCTTCTATATTATTAGCAGATACGTTACAAATTGCATGAAAATGTGTAAGCCAATCAAATGGGGCAATAACAGATTCAATTATAGAGTCTTGTTCATCTTTCCGCATCGGCGGGTTTACCACCTTCCAGAATAGGGTGGAATCCCTTGTGTCCGCGGCCTGATTCAGTTTCGACAAAGCCTCCTCTTGTACCTCTTTCTTCCTTCGTTTTAAGGCCTATTTATATAATAATCTGTATCGCTTGATTTCCAGTCTATCTCTGGGTGTTGTATGTAGGGCCTTATTTAATTTTTGTTTAGCCGCGTACAATCATGATTAAACCAAATTTTTGGCTGCCTCTTATTTGTAGAGCTGTTTCTTCTCAGGTTAGAGGCAATTGCTGTAGTAATTTTATCGAAAGCAGCCATAACCATGTCAGGGGAGGAGTTAATGCCAGTACAGATGGAAAAGCTTTCACAGTTGTCTTTGACAACCTTTTCCAGCATGATATCTTCAGTTATCCCTGTCTATTTAAAGCTGATACTGTTTTTCCCAGCTACCGCTATATTTGGTAACAGTAATTTATCCTCAGGCCAGTTTGTTTTACCACTTTTGGGCAAGGTCAGGGAAGCATGATCTCTGTATCTAGTGAATTTAGTATGGAGGGGGCCACAATGTTTCAGGCCAATAGTGGACACTTTAATGTGGTCAATACATGTAGGGTTGCCTCTGCCTTGAAAGGGTGGTTTTGGTGATTCGTCCTCTTCACCTCTAGATACTAAGGGCCTGATTCAAAGAACTAGCTTAGGACAAAATCCTAAACGTACTACTTTTGGTATTCACAGAAGTTAGGATTTTGTCTTAAGTTTGTCTTAAGACAAACGTAAGACAGACTTAAGACAGACTTAAGTTAGGATTTTGACTTAAGTCTGTCTTAAGTTTGTCTTAAGACAAATTTAAGACAAAATCCTAACTTCTGTAAATACCAAAAGTAGTAAGTTTAGGATTTTGTCTTAAGTTAGTTCTGTGAATCGGCCCCACAGACATCAAGATTATATTTGCATAAAAGCTCATTTAGCTTTTCCCCGTAACTATCGTGTGTGAAGTGGTGTTGGTTGGACCCAGTAATATCTGTGAATCCAGACACTCATTCCTGAGTAGCTGCACTTACTCGGGTTAAAATCCCCAAGCCAAATACATGTATGTTCGAGGTCCACCCTCTTTACAAAGTGAGCCAGTACTTTCCCTAGCTCATCCACAACCTTGTGTCGAGTAACATTAAAATGTTATTATAATCATTAAACAAAATAAAAGATCTGGTTTTCCACATTGCTAAAAGAGCCAATTTAAAAAAGGGGGAGCTATTATACACTTTTTTAAGTTCTATTGGCGCGAAAGTGGAGATAAAATTGCCAGACCTCATTTAGGTCGCCCAGATGCTCATGGTGTCACTGGGGTTGAAACTGTGGCAAATCCAACGATATATAGTTCTTGGGTATGCCATGTCTCCTGGAGACACAGTAAGTGTAGTGATTTAATGCTATTTAGCCAGTCCTTATCATTAAGCTTATTTTTGACCCCTGCTATATTCCATGATCTAAGCTTAATTTGACTGATTGGATCGATGGCTTTTTGGATTTGACCACCAAAGTTATACGCTGTGGCGCGTCGGGGTTGCTATGTACGTTGAGCGGGGGTGTAGGTGGGGCTACAGTCCCTTCAAACAGACTGACAGACACCGGTAATCTAGGTAACGCTGGTTTTATTGACTTAAAGGTTCGTTTGAGGTGTACGGTCTTTCTATAGTAAGGCAGTGCTGTCTCAGCCTCGTCTGAGAGTCTTTGAAGGCGTTTCTCCACTGCTGTTCTACGCACGTCCCGGTGGGTTCTGGGACTGGTGGTCCTGGCGTTCTCCTCCACGATGTCGTGCCGTCCGCCGTGCAGGGAAGAAAGAGAACAGCGTTTTAGCTTACTGGCTTGGACCACAACATGGGGAAGGGAGTGAGGGATCACACGTGCACAACTCCGTCTAGGGACTACGGTGAAGGGTAGTGAGGGAGGGGTAGTGCATAGGGTGTGAGTGCCGAATTACTTTTGTGGTTTAACCCACTTAAAGCCGGCCCAGCCTGAAAGCCGTGATCGTACCTCTGGTAGCCACACTTCCCTCGATGAAGTGTGGCTGGGCGAAGCGCCTTCCTGTTGGCCTCCCGGCTTGTCGGTTTCTCCCTTCCGCTGTTCTCTCTCCGTGCTCCTTTCTCTCTCCTCGTCTTTGACCATCCCTTCGAATCCTCGCCGTCCTCCCGCTCTTGTCTCTGCCTCTTGTCTCGGATGTTCCTCCGTTTCCCGACTCTGCTCCGCTCCTCTTTCTCCTTCTCTCCTCAGCTCCCGGCTCTCCTCCTCCGCTCCCAAACTCCACTCGACCTCGTCCTCTTCTCGCCAACCGTCCGTCTCTCCTACTGCACCTCCGAGTGTATAACACACCTGTGAGGGTTCCTGGGCGGCCTTTACCTGCGCGTAGGGGGCGTGACCTGTGACGTTGTCTCTGTCCAACTCCGCCCAATTAAAGTAGCAGGACTCTCCAGCATCCTCGGGGTCCGTGTCGTCCGGTTCTTCCGTGTGTCTCCAGGCGCCTGTATGCTGGTCAAAGAGAGGTGACACAGGTAAGCCTGGCGGACCCGATTCCTCCCCGTCACACCCCTCCCCCCTACGATTCTCCCGATCGGGGAGAGGAAATCTGGAGAGATAGTCAGCATTGGCATTGTCCTTCCCTTTACGGTGCAGTACTTGGAAGGAAAAGGGTTGCAACGACAAGAACCACCTCATGACTCTTGGGTTATTGGAGGCGTTGCGGCTCATCCATTGGAGAGGGGCATGATCAGTGTACAGTGTGAATGTGTGACCCTCCAGGTAATACCGCAGCTTGTCTACAGCCCATTTGATTGCTAGGCACTCCTTTTCTATTGTGGGGTACCTCACCTCCCTGGGGAACAGTTTCCTGCTTATGTATAGAATGGGGTGCTTGAGTCCCTCCTCTGTTGTTTGTGATAAGACTGCCCCGATCCCGAAATCGGAGGCGTCTGTGTGTAGAATGAAGGGTTTGGTGAAATCAGGGGATGTGAGCACCGGACGGGAGGTGATTGTCTTTTTGAGGGTTGAAAAGGCTCTTCTCATCTCCGGTGTGGGATTCAGGAAGTCTGACTTTGAGGTTTGTTTCTTCAGGGTATCTGTAAGTGGGGCTGCAATGTCGGAGGAGGGTATGAATCTCCGGTAATATCCCACTAACCCCAAGAAGGCCCTCATATCACAGAGGTTGGTGGGAAAAGGGGTGTCTGTGATGGCACGCACTTTTTCCTCTTTTAGGTTTAATGAGCCCACGACCCAACACGTATCCTAGGTATTTCACCTTCTGGAATCCGATCCTCGATTTTTTTGAGTTGATGTGTAGACCGGCTTTGGATAACTGCAGCAGGATGGTTTCTAGGTGTCGGAGGTGTGTCTCCCAGTCTGGGCTAAAGATGATGATGTCGTCCAAATAAGCTGAACTGTATGCCTGGTGTTCCCGGAGTACCTCATTCATCAACTTCTGGAACGTCGCGGGAGCTCCATGTAGTCCGAACGGGAGTACAGTAAACTCATATAAACCGTCAGGGGTTGAGAACGCTGTTTTCTTGCGGTCTTCCTCGCGTAGTGTCACCTGCCAGTATCCCTTGGTGAGATCTAGGGTACTGATGAATCTGGCCTCGCCCAACTTCTCGATCAGTTCGTCTATCCTTGGGATGGGGTAGGCATCAAACGACGACACAGCATTCAGAGCCCGGAAGTCCATGCAGAACCTGCTGCTCCCGTCTGGTTTGGGCACCATCACGATTGGTGAAGACCACTCGCTTCTTAATGGACGGATGACTCCTAGGCGGAGCATTTCTTTCACCTCCTTGCTTATGGCTTCTCTTTTGGCGGCGGGTATCCTATATGGACGTTGTTTTACAATGGTCCCTTTTGGGGTTTCGATTCTGTGTTCGGCCAGGTTCGTGGATCCCGGGAGGTCGGAAAATATGGTCGCACATCGTTTAAGGACTCTTTGTAACCCTTCTCGCTGTTCCTGGTATAGCTCTTCATTGATGACAAGATTTTGTACGGTGTTTTCTTTCTTGTTTTCTTTATCAGGTAGTGTATAGGCTATGAGGGGAGGGGCTCCGAGCCATTTCTTCAGGACGTTGATATGGAAGACCTGACTTCTCCTTCCCGATAACCGTAGCCGGTAAGTTGTTTTGCCAATGGTTTCTATGACCTGATAAGGCCCTTGCCACTCCGTTTGAAACTTCTTCGTGGTGGAGGGTAGCAACACTAGGGCCCAATCGTCTACCTCTAGCTTTCTCCATTTCTTTCCCTTATCGTAGTGGGTTTTTTGTTTGGATTGACTCATCTCCAGTTGTGAATAAGCCAGTTCCCGTATTTTCCCTATCTGGTTTTTCAGAGTCTGGCTATACTCAAGGAGTGTTTTCGTGTCTCTAGTAGGTTCGGCCTCCCAATACTCCTTTGTCATGTCTAAAAGACTCCTGGGTTGTCTTCCATACAGCATTTCAAAGGAAGAACATCCTAGGCTGCTCTGGGTTTGGCCTCTAATAACATAGAGCGCCAGAGGAAGTAACCGGTCCCAGTCGGTTTGGTTTGCTGTAAGCATTTTCTTTAGGATGCTCTTTAGTGTCCCGTTGTATCGCTCCACAAGACCATCCGTCTGAGGATGATATATCGATGTCTTGATCTGATGTAGGTTCAACATGTGGCACACCTCCTTCATAACACGCGACATAAAGGGAGTGCCTTGATCGGTGAGCACCTCCTTCGGAAAACCAACACGTGAGAACAGTTCTAGGAACTTCTCGGCAATGTTCTTGGAGGTGGGTGACTATAGGGGAAAGGCCTCGGGATATCTGGTGGCGTAGTCCACAATGACCAGAGCGTATTGGTTTCCTCTAGTTGTCCGTGGAAGAGGGCCGATGAGGTCCATTGCTACCCTCTCGAACGGGGTCCCTATTATCGGTAGTGGTTGCAACGGTACCGCCGGGGGTTTCTGTATGTTCTTGAGTTGACATACGTCGCAGGTTTGGCAGTGAGTCCTGATGTCTTGATAGACTCCTGGCCAGTAGAAATTTCTTAGGATGTTCTGGGTGGTTTTTTCACTGCCTGTGTGTCCTGCTAAAAGATGGGTATGTGCATAGAACATAATCTGGTCCCTAAAGCATACTGGAACAAGAAGCTGCTTGGGTTCGTCTTCCTTCGCCTGTCTGTACAACAGGTCATCCTGTATCAAAAACCGAGGGTATCTGGGGCTTGGGTTATCCTGCTCTGCATGAGCTTGTTCCCAGGCATTGAACAACGTAGAGTCATTGGCCTGCGCAAATTGGAAACTTCGGTCACCCTCCCAGGGTTCAGGGGCTATAAGCACTGACTTTGGGTCCACCCTCCCCCTTTTCAGTGTCTCGGAAAACAGGTCTAGGAAGTGGGGGTTATCAGTCCCGAGTATGAGTTCCTCTGGTAGGTTGTCCATTATCCCCACCTTTACTACAATCTGCCGCCCCCCCTCCAACTCTAAAGGGACGTTGGCGACCTGGTAGCTCTTTACGTCTCCGTGCACGCACTTAATGTGAACTAGGGAGTCGGGCATTACCTGGGAATCACACACAAACTTACCCCGCATCACCGATTGTTTGCACCCAGAGTCCAACAGAGCTTTAACCATTCTCCCATTCACTTGGACACTCACGTGATAAGCGCCTCCAAGCTCCGCTGAAAACATAACAGCTCGAGGTAAATAGCCAACCTCCATGGGTTCCTCCTGCATTCTCTTCTTTGGGCAAAACCTAGCTATGTGGCCCCATGTGCCACAATTGAAACATTGAGGGCCTCTCGATGGGGACACATCCGGGTTCAGAGGTCTGGGAGCAGGAAGCCCGGGAGGCGGTCTGGGTTTCCGGTCTATCCGAACCGGAGGTCTTACATTTTTTTCTGGTTCCATAGAGTGTAACCTGGGTTGAGCACGTAAATAGGTAGAGGCCATCTCCATCGCTTGTGCTGTGGTCAGGTTGGAGTGCTGCCTTAACCAGCGTTGTGTCCCAAATGGCAGAGCCTCCAGATATTGCTCCAGGTATATTTTGTCCATTATGGCTTCCTTTGTACTCTGGGCGGGGGTCAGCCACTTATCAGCCGCTGCCTTCAGACGAAAAAACAGGGTCTTAGGGTTTTCACCTGGTGTTCCTCTCTCCTTGCGGAAGCGGGCGCGATATGCTTCGGCGTCTAACCCTAAGTGATCAAGAATGATAGTCTTTATCTGCGCATAAGGGGTCTGTCCGTTTCCATTGGCCACTTGATATGCGGCCTGGGCTTCCCCTGTCAATAGCGGGGCAAGAAAGAACGGCCATTTCTCCAAGGGCCACCCACACGCCAGAGCAACTCTTTCAAAATTCACTAGGAAGGCGTCCGGATCTTCACCTGCTACATACTTTTGTAGGGATATGCTGGACGGGGTGGGGGGGTGTTGCCTTACGTTCCGCACTGGGTTGCCTGCTGTATCGATCCTTATCGGTTGCAAATCCCCGAGGGTCTTTACCACACTGTCTCTGAGAGCGTCTCTGTCGGCCTGAGCGGTAGCTATCTGTTGTTCTACGGCCCAACCCAACTGCTCCTGTCCTTTCACTAGTCGTTGTAGAAGCTCTTCCATCTTCGGATCCCAGATGGCTATTGGAGTGCCCGCATTCTCCACCACTTGTGGCGCCTCGGGGTTGCTATGTACGTTGAGCGGGGGTGTAGGTGGGGCTACAGTCCCTTCAAACAGACTGACAGACACCGGTAATCTAGGTAACGCTGGTTTTATTGACTTAAAGGTTCGTTTGCGGTGTACGGTCTTTCTATAGTAAGGCAGTGCTGTCTCAGCCTCGTCTGAGAGTCTTTGAAGGCGTTTCTCCACTGCTGTTCTACGCACGTCCCGGTGGGTTCTGGGACTGGTGGTCCTGGCGTTCTCCTCCACGATGTCGTGCCGTCCGCCGTGCAGGGAAGAAAGAGAACAGCGTTTTAGCTTACTGGCTTGGACCACAACACAGGGAAGGGAGTGAGGGATCACACGTGCACAACTCCGTCTAGGGACTACGGTGAAGGGTAGTGAGGGAGGGGTAGTGCATAGGGTGTGAGTGCCGAATTACTTTCGTGGTTTAACCCACTTAAAGCCCGCCCAGCCTGAAAGCCGTGATCGTACCTCTGGTAGCCACACTTCCCTCGATGAAGTGTGGCTGGGCGAAGCGCCTTCCTGTTGGCCTCCCGGCTTGTCGGTTTCTCCCTTCCGCTGTCCTCTCTCCGTGCTCCTTTCTCTCTCCTCGTCTTTGACCGTCCCTTCGAATCCTCGCCGTCCTCCCGCTCTCGTCTCTGCCTCTTGTCTCGGATGTTCCTCCGTTTCCCGACTCTGCTCCGCTCCTCTTTCTCCTTCTCTCCTCAGCTCCCGGCTCTCCTCCTCCGCTCCCAAACTCCACTCGACCTCGTCCTCTTCTCGCCAACTGTCCGTCTCTCCTACTGCACCTCCGAGTGTATAACACACCTGTGAGGGTTCCTGGGCGGCCTTTACCTGCGCGTAGGGGGCGTGACCTGTGACGTTGTCTCTGTCCAACTCCGCCCAATTAAAGTAGCAGGACTCTCCAGCATCCTCGGGGTCCGTGTCGTCCGGTTCTTCCGTGTGTCTCCAGGCGCCTGTATGCTGGTCAAAGAGAGGTGAGACAGGTAAGCCTGGCGGACCCGATTCCTCCCCGTCACATACGCCTTTGGGCTTCTCTCCCTGATATTTGTTTCTATCTGATCATGTTCATTCAGTGAGTCCTGTTCGGCCAAGCTGGGAAGTGGGGCATATCGATTCATACAGAGTACTGTAGGGCCCATACTAAATGTATGCACAGAGTGAGCCCTCTAGTAAGTAGGTAGGTGAGTTATCAAATACAGGAGAAGGTTTATAGAAGAAACCTAATGGGACAGCAACCACTCTTTCTTCTCTGTTAATCTTGTTTGATGTCCTTGACTGTTTTAATTTCAGGCCACTTGGTAGCGTAATCCATGAGAGCTAAGATAAACTTAGACGAACCTGACAAAGCGCCATATGGTCCCATAACATCAATTCCCATTTGCAGCCATGGGCCATCAGGGCATTTAATGAGAAGTAGAGGAGGCGTAAACACTTTGAGGCTCTTATCTGACGCCCCACACACACACAACACCACTGACTATTTCATCAACTTCTGTTTCCATGCCTGTCCACCAAAAGGTATCATGGATCCAACGTTTGGTAAGAATGGCCCCTAAGTATACTTCATGAGCCTTCCTTATAATGAGTGCTCTGAACACAGGTGGAGGACTAAGCTTGTCCCCTCACAAAAGAAAAACGTCTTCCAAAATAATTTCACTCTCTACCTTTGAAAATGGTTGCAAGGAGGTGACAAAACCTTCTCTCTCGGCCAACCGTTCATTACTAAAGCACACACATCTTATAAGATTGAATCGTCATGAAATGTAGACCTCCACTCTTCTTCTGAACACCTCTTCAACACTGGAATATCTAAAGTTGCAACAAAACAATCCTCACAATCTTCATCAATAAGGTATTTAAATTAGATTGCATAATTTTCATCATTTTCTACACAGACAGGAAAGGAAATCCGCTCTTAAGTTTTTACCCTCCGAGATATGCTTAACATCAAATTGATATTGTAAAAGATTACTGACCATTCTCAGTATCCTGGGTGTACAACATTTGAATAGAATAGAATAGAATGTTTATTTTTCACAGTTATTAAAATCATTGGAATTCATACAAAAACGAGTTTAAAAGCACTTTCCGAATTCTATTAAAAAGAGGAATTCATGGTAACAAAGGGGTTCATAGCTGGAAAGGAAATCCGCTCTGAAGTTTATTCCCCCTGAGATATGCTTAACATCAAATTGATACTGTAAAAGTTTGCTGATCATTCTCAGTATCCTGGGTGTACAACATTTGCTTACATTCTCCCCAAAATATTACCAAGAGGCTTATAGTCAGTTTGTAATAGAAAACGTCGGACCCACAGATAGGGACGAAACTTCTCAATGGCCCAACAGCATGCCAAAAGTTCTTTCTCAATAACTGAGTATTGGAGTTCAGCGGCTCGCAACACTCTGGAAGCAAATCCAATAGCATGTTCAACACCTCCCACCATTTGTGTCAGTATAGCCCCCAAACCCACCTGACTAGCGTCGACCGTAACGTAACAAGGATCGAAAGGTTTGAGAACTGTGCATTGTTTCAACATCGTCTTAACACAGTCAAAAGCATGTACACACTCACTTCCCCAGCGAAACATCAACCCTTTTTTGAGGTGCCCACTGATGGGGCAAACAATAGATGCGAAATCGGGGATGCACCTGGAGTAATACTCACACAACCCCAACAAGGATTTCATACTGCTTTTGCCCAAAGGAGCTGCAGCGCTGACAATGGCCTCCAGTAGTCCAGGTTTGGGGTTGACACCTTCATCAGAAACAACATGTCCTGAATATACCATTTCTTCACAGAAAACTCATACTTCTCCGACTTTAAATCAATACCATGTTCCTTGAACAATGTCAACACTCTGTGAAGTGTGCGATCATGGGAAGGTGCGTCTTTAGCAAAAACCACATGTCATCTTGGAAGACAAGAACACCATCAACATCATTGAGAATATTATTCATAACTCTCTGAAAAACAGAGGCCGCCAACGCCAAACCAAACGGCATGCAGCAATATTGAAAGGTCCCCAGGGGAGACACAAAAGCCGTTAGATGTTTTGACTTGGGATGGAGTTCTACCTGGGGATAGGCAGTAGCTAAACCGAGCTTTGTAAAAAATGTTGTGCCTCTAGTAGAAGCAAACAGGACACAGATTTTGGGCAAGGGGAGTGAATTTACCCGTTTCTCTTTGTTTAAAGACCTCAAATCCACACAAACTTTAAGTTGCCCACTCCTCTTGCGGGCTATGACCAATGGAGAAAGCCATAACAAGGAATCAGTGGGTTCAATAATGCCTTTGGCACACAAATACTTAAGTTCCTTTTCTAAGTCAGACCTTACACTATATGGTTTAGCCCCCGAGTTTGTGTTTACAGGAGTGGCACCATCTTTGACAAGAATCTTGTGCTTAAAACCTTTAATCTTCCTGAGGGTGTCACCAAACACAGATAGGAACTTGGCTTTTCATGCTTGTCCTACATTATCACAGCATTCTACTACTAGTACTTGTTCTCGTGCACCCGGTCTCAAAATCATTCCAAACAATCATTGGTGAAGCAAATCAAGTATATTCAAACCTTTAACTGATACATAGACCTTTCCCGTTGATCCTTCTCCCTTTAAACATTATGTCCTCCTAAAAAAAAACAAGCAATTCTATTTTACGTCCCTCATAGGACACTGGAGATCTATCAGGAGGAGAAAATTGTATTGAATTGCGCCAGGTTTCTTCAAATAATTTCTTTGTTATCATCGTGATTCGAGCACCAGAATCAACAAGCAACTCAAGGTCTTTGGGGCACATGCCTCAATGTAGGCAATTGTGATTCCACTCGCAATGCATGTATGTTCCTCTAGAACCACAGAAATAATTTCAGTACCACTTTCACCATCAGATTCTATGACGCACACCACAGGCTTTTGGCAAGCCCTTTTTTTAAGACTAAACTTTAGCAAAGTGACCCACATTCTTGCAATATTTGCAAGTCACATTAATAGCAGGGCATCTACTATTTTTGAAGTAGTGAGAGGGATTACCACACCTAAGACATATGTTTCAAGTACTCCCAGTTTGACCATCAGGTTTAACCATTTTGGACACAAAATTAGAACTAGAACTCTTTGTCTTCATGTGTGATTTTCCTGTGCTTACAATGTTGGATCACTGAAATTATATCGACCTCAAAAATATCGAGTTACCATAATATCGATGATAAAATATCGATGGACAAAATATCGACTGGCTATCTTTAAACAGGTAAGTACCAAAATATCGACTCTAAAATATCGAGTTACTAAAATATAGACTGTAAAAATATCGTTTTTTTAAAATGTCTTTAAATTAAGTTAAAACTAATGTAATAATAAATATATTTATTTTAAACTTACTTAAAATTATTAAATTAATGTTATATTAATAAATATTTATTGTAAATTAAAAAAAATATAAAAAAATAATACATAGATATTTATATAAAAAATATTATTAAATAAACATATATAATAATTTTACCGTAGCATAGCAAAATGGTTAAAATTTATTGTAACAACTGTAGTGAATTCTACAATAGCTAAAGCGTTGGATAGCGTAGGGGTAAAATTTACTATTCCCACTCCAGTGGGTGCTACAGTAGGGAAAGCGTTGGATAGCGTAGGGGTTAAAATTACTATTCCCACTCCAGTGGGTGCAACAGTAGGGAAAGCGCTGGATAGCGTAGGGGTAAAGATTACTATTCCCACTCCAGTGGGTGCAACAGTAGGGAAAGCGTTGGATGGCGTAGGGGTTAAAATTACTATTCCCACTCCAGTGGGTGCTACAGTAGGGAAAACATTGGATAGCGTAGGGGTTAAAATTACTATTCCCACTCCAGTGGGTGCATCAGTAGGGAAAGCGTTGGATAGCGTAGGGGTTAAAATTACTATTCCCACTCCAGTGGGTGCAACAGTAGGGAAAGCGCTGGATAGGGTAGGGGTTACAATTACTTTTCCCACTCCAGTGGGTGCAACAGTAGGGAAAGCGCTGGATAGCGTAGGGGTAAAGATTACTATTCCCACTCCAGTGGGTGCAACAGTAGCGAAAGCGTTGGATAGCGTAGGGGTTAAAATTACTATTCCCACTCCAGTGGGTGCTACAGTAGGGAAAGCGTTGGATAGCGTAGGGGTTAAAATTACTATTCCCACTCCAGTGGGTGCAACAGTAGGGAAAGCGTTGGATAGCGTAGGGGTTAAAATTACTATTCCCACTCCAGTGGGTGCAACTGTAGGGAAAGCGTTGGATAGCATAGGGGTTAAAATTACTATTCCCACTCCAGTGGGTGCTACAGTAGGGAAAGCGTTGGATAGCGTAGGGGTAAAAATTACTATTCCCACTCCAGTGAGTGCAACAGTAAAAAAAGGCAAAACTTCATAATTAATTATTATTTATAGAAATATCAGTACCAAGTAAATTTAATTTCCTATACCAATAACTTGTATTTACCAATTAATTTTAATTTCATGGACAATTATTAATTAATTAAACAATTTAATTAATTTACTTAATTGAATAATTAATTATTGATTTACTTCCCACCCTATTCCCCTATAAACCCACAACCCGCTACTGAAACTAATTTACTATAAATTAATTATTTATCAACGAATCAATTATTATTAATTACCACATATTTTTTATTTAATTACCTATTATTAATTATTTTACAATTAATATTAATTTACATAATTAATTAATTATATTTAAATTACTTCCCACCCTATTCCCCTATAAACCCACTACCCGCTACTGAAACTAATTTACTATAAATTAATTATTTATCAATTATTATTAATTACCAATTATTTTTTATTTAATTACCAATTATTATTTATTTTACAATTATTATTAATAATTACATAATTAATTAATTATATTTAAATTACTCCCCTCCCTATTCCCCTATAAACCCACTACCCGCTACAGATTTATATTACACAATTATTAAAAATTAGTAAAAACGTACCTTATTTTCCATTTTCTTTTGTCTATATTGTATCTAGTCGATATTATGTCTAGTCTATATTTTCGATTCGATATTTTGGCTATTAATATCGATATAACTCGATATGTTTGTAGTCTATATTATGTCTGGTCGATATTTTGTCTAGTCTATATTTTTTCCTCGATATTATGTCCAGTCTATATTTTGGATTCGATATTATGTCTGTTTACCTACAATGTTAACACTTTCTGTACCCTTGTCGTATAACTTCTTTAAAGAGAACATAGATATTTCAATACTCTTTGCGATCTTAATGGTTTCATCTAAGGACGGATTCACAAACTCAACAGTTTTTGTCTAATATGTTTGTCCTTACATTGGCAAACAAATTGATCTCTTATAAGTTGATCTGTTAAATTTTCTAATTTAAAGACAGAGGCCAATCTCTGCAAAACTGATGCAAAAGAGTCTACATTCTCCTCTTCACTCTGTTTTCTTTTGAAAAATTAGTGTCTAAGTACCACAAGGCTAGGCTGTTTATCAAATCTGTTCTTTAGTTTGATCACAGTCTCACTGTATTCATCTATCCCCTCATTGTCTTCAGGGCTTAAACTAGGTAAATGTTTAAAAATAGATCTACCTTCAAATCCAAGTGAATGAAGTAACAGACATTTTTTTCTGTCTGCAATAAATCTGGATGCTCCTATTGCCCCTTAATACGTTTTGAAAGCATCATACCATATTTCCTATCTCACAGATGGTTCACCTGGAGTGTCCAAAAATGCTGGTGGAGGGCTTACAGCTTGCATGGTACACATAACAATTAAAAAATAAATGTAAGAAAATAAACTATGAGCAAAGGCAAACTAGTGTACCAAATTCGAAGATGTGACATAGAGGTAAGTTTGTGTGTCTCTGACGATTGTAGAGGCGAAATTACACACCTTTGAAATAACGAAGAGATATGATATGTGTGTACGAGAACCAGAAATGTATTTGTAGAGCTGCAAAAGGAATAATATATATATAGTTTGTAACACCCAGACAAAAGTGTGTGTGTCACTGATGATGAAAGGGGTTTGACACACAACGATATAAGGAAGGAGGCAAGGTGTGTGTGTATCCGACGAACACTAATAACGTTCCTCCATTATAGATGAGAAAAGGATAAAGGCCCACAAGCCATAAAAGGATGGCAGACGTGCATGTAGTCGTAGGATAAATAAACACGCAGACACTTTTTCACCAAGGTGTAGCCAAAACGAGTAATGTGGTGAAGGTGCCCAAGTTGATTTACAGAGGCTTCCAGATGCGCGTATCGTCGAAAAAAATTGTTATATCTTATGTTGTATATGTTTTGCTTACTTTGTGTTTCACTTTAAAGATCCAGTGTCACTGTTCTTAGAATGTTTATGGTTCACCTAGCAAGTGTGTTAGAATGATTCAGATGACCTGGAGTTGCTGTTGGTGTCCGCCCTGTCCGCCTCCACTCACCATGTAGCGTTAATAAACTACATTTATCACTTATGAACTGCATGATTACTACAGATTTATTGGTGACGAGGATGGGACACCACCTCACTCTTCCATGAAGGTTTCTCCGTTTGAGTTGGTAAGAGGCACATGAGGGTCATCTTGGCTGTTCTCTCACGAAGTGTCGTATTCGAGACAACTGAAACCGAAGATGTAGTCTTGAGTTGTTGTGTTTGTGGTGCAGCAGATAAGTGTTTTAAAGTGTCTGTTCCTCCATTGATGCCTATTAAGTGTCCACAGAGTCTGTGGTTGAAACTTGTTATCAACATCATGGGGCCTTATGATTGCATTCAAGGTGGTTTTCGCTTTGTCTTAGTCCTCATGGATTATTATTATTTTTTTTTGTGAAGAGTTTCATTTAGCGCAAACTTGACCAGAATCGGGTGTCAGAGCGCTTTACATAGCACCAGTTACGTTACATGAGGACACATATTGATTTTTTGCTAGGCACGGGGAGATTAAGTGATTTGTCCAGAATCACAGGATGTTTTAGCGTCATTACCGAGACTCGAACCCAGTTCCCCAGGTCCGAGGTCGAGCGTCCTAGCCGTTAGGCGAACGCATCTAAATGGCCTGAAGTCAAGCTTGTCAGAGAAGTCAGCACCAAGTGCATAATCAAAGTTTGAGGGATGTGTGGTTGAGATAGGGTTGTCCAGAAGTGCTGGTTTCTGATAATGGTAAACAATTTGTCAGTCATGAATTTCAATCTTTTCTTGTGGAATCTGGAGTTAAACATAAGAAAAGTTCTTTATTTCATCCTCAGACAAATGGCCTTGTGGAAAGGATGAATTGGGTGGTGGGGTAGTGTGTCAGGTGGGCAAGAGCAGGTAACCATGATGTTCACAAGGCTCTTGACAGTATGGTATTGTTCTACAGGACAACGCCTCACTCTTTCACGAAGATTTCTCAGTTTGAGTTGGTAAGAGGGAGGAAGGCCAATACCAGTTTCAGACCTGGTTGGATGACTAAATGAGTGAAATCTGAATCTGATATTTCTAAATTGATGTCCACAGTTATGGAAATATGTCTTGTTCTCAAATCAAACAAAAAGTGTTGTATGATACAAAAAGGGCTGTAAAAGTTTCTCCACTTGAAGTTGGAGACATGATAAAAATCAAAATCTTTGGTTCATACAAAAAAAGGTGACAGTACATTTAGTGAACCGGTCAAGGTCATTAAAATTGTTGGTAATGCGGTTAAAGTCATGGGAGGTCCTTGGTGGAATCTCAACAGGGTGGTGAAAGTCCGTACCAAAGATTCTGTTCCGATTTGTCGGTCATCTGTCCCTTCTCATGTTGACCAAGTTGATGTTAGACAGAGTTCTAGATTGATTGTTAAACCTGCCAGATATAGAGTTTAAGTATTTTTTTTTCTTTTTCTTGTTAGGAGAAGATATATATATGGTATATCTTATGTTGTATATATTTTTCTTACTTTGTGTTTAACTTTAAAGATCCAGTGTCACTGTTCTTAGACTGTTTATGGTTCACCTAGCAACTGTGTTAGAATGATTCAGATGACCTGGAGTTGTTGTTGGAGTTGGTCCTGTCCGCCTCAACTCACCATTTAGACGTAATAAACTATATTAATCACTTCTGACCTGCGTGATTACTACAAACTCCCTGAAGACAAAGGAAAACTATGAGACTTTTCCCGATCTCTCAAAATGGCCGCTGTAACTTGCCTATGCGTGAGGACGTAGCATGATGATGATGACGCCCCAGGAAGAGGAGTTGCGCACTAGTTGATTTGTGGAAGGAGTGATGAAGTGAAGAATGACCATTGCGTAGGACGGAGCGTGAGATGCCGTTAGAATTAAAAATTTGCAAACATTCGTGACAAGAATTTTCAATTCTATTAAGGACACGGAAGCGAGGATTATGCTTTCTCGATTTCTTTACTACAAACAGCAGTCAATAGGAACACAGTAAAGAAACGAAAAACTACCAATCCCATGAACACTTAGGCAACCATAGAGAGCATATCCCTATATAAAGAACCATAGAGGGCAAGACTTCCTCTTTCTTTGTCCATTAAAATAATAAGTCAAGTAAAAGTCAATTCACGTGGAACCGAAGAACAGCCTGGAGGAAACATCCGGAGGCAACAGGAGAATGATCATCAGGAGACATTCCAAGAGACCAAGGAGCAGGAGACTGGAGCAGGCAGAACTCCACAGATCCAGAATCCGAAAAGGCTGGAACCAAGCCAGGACAAGAACTGAAGGATCTCACTTCTGGTCAGAACCTAAAAGAAAATCAGAGCCGTAATACACCATCCCAGTACCATGGAAGGTAAAATATAAAGGGTAGGGAAATAGTGCAAGAAAACATGTCACAATGTCATCTCAATGAGAAATATACATGGTACATGCAGTAAAATACATTTGGGTGGGATAATCCTCGCCTCCGTGTCCTTAATAGAATTGAAAATTCTTGTCACGAATGTTTGCAAATTTTTAATTCTATGGCAGGACAGGAGCCTCAGATTATGCTTGTTCAAAGCTGATCCACCACAACAGAAGCAATATCCACAATGGGTTTGAAATAAAACATTTTAAACACAGTATCGGAAGACCAATCAGCGGCCTTCATAATATCCGTCAAACTCACACCAACAGAAAAAGCCTTAGAGGCCATGGCACCCCGAGCGGAATGAGCTCTGAAAATGGAGATATCAATTCCAGCCTCAGACATAAGCCAACGTACCCAACGGGCCAGGGTAGCCGGCGCCACAGGCTTAAAAGGCTTCTGCAAAGCAATCAGCAACTGACCAGACAAATCTTGTCGAAAAGGAGCAGTACTTACCTCATAATCCTTTATGCATTGGACCACACATAACTGTGGATTCTGAGGAAAAGCTGGATATGTCACAGAAGACAGGTTACATTTAGTGCGCCGGGAAATTGTAAAAGTGACCCCTTCCGGAGAAAACGAACGCCCGCGAGGTCCAACGCCCGCACATCTGAAATGCGTTTACAAGACACCAGACAAAGTAGCATCGTCAACTTTGCTGAAAGTTGCTTATGAGACAAGGAAGAGTTGTGAGGCCAAGCTTCCAGAAAACGTGAGACAATGGAGACATCCCAAAGAGCAACATACTTTGGACAAGGTGGTTTAACCAGATGAATGCTACGAAGTAATTTAGAAATCAAGGGATGTCCCCAACAGGCTTCCCGTCAACAAAATCGTGGCCCGCAGAAACAGCGGAGCGAAAGGAATTGACTGTCCTATAAGCAGAACCAGAAGACGCTATGGAAGCAAGAAAATTAACTACTAAAGTAACATCCGCTGAAGCGGGATCCAAGTTCCGTTCAGAACACCAACCACACCATCGCCGCCAAGCTGATGCATAACGCTTGTGCGTGTTGGGGGCCCAAGCTTCCCCGATAAATCGTGTAGCGTCTCCAGATAAGCCAGGGACTTTCCAGCGTTCCCCGAAATCCGCCACGCAACCAGCCGGAGCTGACCGGACAGAACCAGAGGATGTGGGTGGAGCAGAGGATCTAACAATAAGTTCCACTTCTGTGGAAGAAGGAACGGCGTCTAGCAACTCATCTCCAGAAGATCCGGAAACCATGCCTGAGCCCTCCAAAGAGGAGCTATCAGAATGACCTCTGACTGGAAGTGCTTTGCTCGGGCCAAGACTCGCGGAATCATCGAGAACGGGGGAAACGCATAGCAGAGATGAGGGGGCCAAATATGAAGAAAGGCATCCGTGGCCAGAGCCTCTGGATCCGGACGCCAGCTGTAAAACCTGGGCAGTTGGGCAGTTGGGCGTTGAGGCGAGATGCGAAGAGATGCGAAGAGATCGATCCAAGGCCGACCCCAGAGGCGAGACAGGCTCCGAAACACCCAGGGATGAAGCCGCCAATCGCTGAAGTCCAGTAGATGGCGAGAGTTCCAATCGGCCACCTGATTCTGGCGACCCGGGAGATACTCTGCAATAAGAGTGATCTTCCTCTGAAGGCAGAAGTGCCAAAAGTCCTTCGCAATTTCGGCCAAGAGCTTCGACCTTGTCCCTCCCAGTTTGTTCACATACCGCACCGCAGATATGTTGTCCATGCGGAGGAGTATGCAACAGCTGGTGGCCTGAGGAGCAAGACTGCGGATCGCAAACGATCCCGCCAGGAGCTCCAGACAATTGACGCGAAGACTCAGTTCGTCCTGTGACCAACGGCCGCCCGTCGTCACAGACCCGCACCGGGCTCCCCAGCCCCAAAGACTCGCATTCGATTCCAGCACTACATCTGGGGTAGATCCGAACAGGGCTTTCCCGTTCCAAGCTTCCATGTGGTCGAGCCACCACACCATCTCTGACTTCGCGTCTGGTGATAGAGGAACAAGATCGGAATAGCGAAGACCTTTCTGCAAGTGTCTGATCTTGAGGCGTTGCAGGGCCCAATAGTGTAAGGGACCCGGAAAGATTGCTTGAATGGACGAAGCTAACAGGCCGACAATCCGAGCGATCGATCGTAAGGACACACTTTGTCTGGACAACAGTAATGTCAACTCCCTCTTGATAGACCTGATCTTCTGGGAGGGCAAGAGCAGTTGACAAGAGACCGAGTCGACTAGGAAGCCCAAGAACTCGATCGACTCAGAGGGATGTAAAAGAGACTTTTGAGGATTCACTAGAAATCCCAGAGATTGCAAGAGCTCGATCGTCCAAGCCAAATGGGACTGCAGTTGAACAGGGCACTGAGCCATCAACAAGATGTCGTCTAGATACACGATCAGAGGCACCCCGCATGCCCTCAGCGATTCCATGACCGGCCGCAGGAGCTTCGTGAAGCACCACGGAGCGGACGAGAGACCAAACGGGAGAACCGTGTACTCGAACCACGCACCCAACCATTGGAATTGGAGGAAACGGCGATGAGGCGGGAAGATCGGGATGGACAGATAAGCGTCCTTCAAATCCAGGTGAACCATTCAGTCGCCTTTGCGAAGGAGATCCCTGAGAAGATGGATGCCCTCCATCTTGAAATGGCGATAGACCACTCCGTTGTTTAATTCCTTGAGGTTGAGCACCAGGCGCGAACCTCCCCCTTTCTTCTCCACCAGGAACACATTGCTGACGAACCCCTGAGGATGCAGGGAAGTCCGCACAATGGCCTCTTTGACCAGAAGGGACTCGATTTCCTTGGAGATGACGGCCTGATCGAGTTGGGAAAAAACAAGGGGAGAAGGGGCGAGTGTTTGATGGGGAGGAGTGTAAAACTCTATGTGGTAACCTTGAACTGTCTGTAACACCCAAGCATCGTTTGAGATTGTGCGCCAATTGTTTAGGAAAAATTGCACTCTGCCCCCCAGGACAACTGTATCGTAAGGAATTAAGCTCACCTGTGTTGGCGAAATCCTGACGTCCTCCCTGTTGACCGCCATATCCGCCTTTAGAGGCCTGCCCACGACCTTTGCGGGGGGTAGAATTTGGAAAGTGATCCGGAGTAGGAGGACTGCTGACCACCTCCCTGCTGGGACTGAGTGCCACGTTGTTGGCCAGATCCGCGGCCGAACGAACGTCCCTTGGAGCGTCCGGCCCTGCCAAAAACCGGGCAGAACGCCCTGCGGAGAGAGGATTGCGCCTTATCCAGGCCACTGAAAGTAGCAACTAATTTTGTCAACTCTTTTAGGAAAGGCTGACCAAATAGAAGGCCCTGAGCAAGGGGCCCGACTCTGAAGACGCCAGTTCTGTCAAACGGGGGTCCATTTTCAATAAAATGGAACGCCGACGCTCCGTGGAAAGAGCACAATTTGCATTTCCCAACTGGCAAATGGCCCGCTGGGCCCAACCAATAAGCTCGTCCAGGTCGATGCCAGAAGCAGAACCCTGTGCCTGGTAACCCAAGTCTAGAATTTTTGTAAGCGGGCCAAGGAGATCTAACAATTTATCTTGGCACAGGCGCCAAGATCTATCAATGCCCTTCTTGGGGTCCTTCGTGAACTTCTTAAGGTAAGTCAGGATAGTGGGGTCTACCTCAGGAGTCTCAGAGAGTTTGTCCGCCAAATCCGGGCGAGGACATTCTGAACGTAGACGAGAACGGACCTCCTGATCAAATGGTTCACGAATGTGGGCCTGAACATACTCTACGACCTCAGGAGCCGGGAGCCAGGATTTCGAATTCGGGTGGACAATGTCCGTGGGCTCAAAGGTAAGTACCGGGGGATGAGAAGACGCGTCAACAAAATGCTCCTTCCTAGATTTCTTTGCAGGAGAAGCAGAGGGACCTGAAGAGGAGGACGAGGAGGAGGTATCCTCAGTATCCGGTGTAGAGGGAGCAGCCCTCTTGGAACCAGCAGACAGGGATTTAGCTAACTTGACAAAATCTGACTTGTGAGGATTCTTCGGGGATTTTGAGGAGCGCTTAGCAGAAGAGGAGGGAATCCAACCTTGTTATTGCGCATAGTCAGTCAGATGACGCTTCAATGGTCCAATGGCCCGGACCAGCGCGGTATTGACCGAGTGTTGCACCCCTTGGTCAAGAGCAGCTACCAAATCATATTCAAAGGACTCCTCAGGCTCTTCGCCGTAATAATATTCGTCATCCACTTCATAGCCAGCCATGTCTGAAAGAATAAGGCTGAAACGAGGTATAGACAAAAGCCCACAGGAATAAGCAGCAGGACACAGGAGTGCCCCAGTCAGGGGGAGTGACAACCCCTCAGCAAGCCAGACTGGAAGAGCCACACACTCCTCAAAAGAACATGTAAAAAGTGGAGGGACAGGCTTGCAACAAAGCCACTCTAGGCAATGCCTCTAACAATTTTACAACCCCAACCCTTGAACAGGAAAGGGCGTCAAGTGGGGTCTCTCCAGCAGGCAGTGGGCTAGGCTGAAGAGAAAACGCCGCCTCAAGCGTGTCAATAAGCCGTGAGAAACACGGAAAGTAAACAATGGGCTGTCGCGCATGCGCAGACGCCCGCCTGAAGTGCCCGGATGAGGAGCGACGAACGACTGCAGCGCGCGACCGCTCGAGTCCCCGTCCCACCCCACTAGAAATGCGGGCACAAAGCGCCCGCACCAGAGAGGCGACCCGCGCTCTCACCACACACACGGTAACAGAGAGGCCGAGGCAAAACACACACACAACGAGCGCAGCAACCGGAAACAAGACGCCGAAAACGGCGAAGCCAGAAGCGCTGCAATTAGCGTATCGGAACGAACGATAATGCAAGTAAGGCAAGTAATACAAGCAGTACAACATACAAGCATGAAAGAAGCATAAATGACTTAACTGGCTGCGAGGCAGCAAAGAAAGAGGAAGTCTTGCCCTCTATGGTTCTTTATATAGGGATATGCTCTCTATGGTTGCCTAAGTGCTCATGGGATTGGTAGTTTTTCGTTTCTTTACTGTGTTCCTATTGGCTGCTGTTTGTAGTAAAGAAATCGAGAAAGCATAATCTGAGCCTCCTGTCCTGCCATAGAATTTAAAAGTCAATGTTGGCTTGCGGACGCAGTGCAAGATGGCCATTGTAAAAAAAATGTATATATGACAAAGCCATAAAAGCGACTACCAGTACATAAACCAAAGCGCACATCCAAGGAGCACAACGTGAAAAAGGAGTTCACTCACCACGCTATATTTGTTTGGTCTATGATGTTGTAGAGAAGTGTTCCTTTGCCGCAGGAAATAAAATAGGGATAGTCGTGCACGCAGTGTTTCACTATGTAGCTCAAGTCGTTGCCAAATTTCTGTAGTAACGACGCTGCACACAGGGAGTGTGGTTAGTAGATTTATTCCAAAGCTACATGGTGGCAGAGGCCACAGCAGTAGGGACTATACCAAGCTCAGTGCAACTCCTCTCCAACTATGTCCTACCTCCATACATTCTATCACGTAAGTAACCAGCAGCATTCCAACAGTGAATGATGCTGACATAGAAAGCCATATTTAAAACATTAACATAGAAAGATGTGTTAAAGCACAATACATAAACAGAGTACATTACTACAAGGAGAGATATAAACAGATTTTATTGTATTTTCAAATTGCATAAAATTAGTTGAGCCAAATATGCTGAAGCTTTTAACTCATGTGTATATCTCTCCAAATGTGGACACCTGCCTGCCGTGGTGTTGGTTTCCCATGGTGTATAGCATTCCATTCTCCAGGGATGTCATTATACACAGTTCTAGTGAGCTCGGAAATGCTATGTTTGATATTTTTCTCTTTTTCCCAATGATCTGCCCTAATTATATATCACTGGAAATATCCTCCTTGAGCAAGGATTACCCTATATAGAAGGTTTCCTCTATATAAAAAATAAATGAAATATAATAATAAGTAAAAATAACAAAATAATAATATAATAACAATAATAATAATAATAAATGTGATAATTAATGTTCTGTAATTTGAATAATCATATGCTGTCCTCTGAAAGGACTTCACTAACTTTTCTATATTTACTGGGGGACTTTAATGTGGAGTTCAGTGACCCAGTTATTCAGGTGGTCCTTTGAGAACTAGGAGCCCGATTCACAGAGACAAAGGGCCCGATTCACAGAATTAACTTAAGACTCAATCCTAAACTTACTACTATTTTGGTATTCACAGAACGCACTTACTACTTTTGGCATTCACAGAATGAATTTACTACTTTTGGTATTCACAGAAGTTAGGATTTTGTCTTAAGTTTGTCTTAAATCTGTCTTAAGTCTGTCTTAAGTCTGTCCTAAGTTTGTCTTAAGACAAAATCCTAACTTCTGTGAATACCAAAAGTAGTAAGTTCATTCTGTGAATGCCAAAAGTAGTAAGTGCATTCTGTGAATACCAAAATAGTAGGAAGTTTAGGATTGAGTCTTAAATTCATTCTGTGAATCTGGCCCAAAATCCTAAACTTACTACTTTTGGTATTCACAGAAGTTAGGATTTTGTCTTAAGTCTGTCTTAAGTTTGTCTTAAGACAGACTTAAGTTAGGATTTTGTCTTAAGTCTGTCTTGAATGAATGAATGAAGGTAATCTTACATTGCGCAACTTAGCCCAAAAGGCATCAAGGCGCCTAACAAATTATGTAAAATGTAATATGAGCCGAATACCAGATTACAGATAGGCCTCTAAAAAAACAAATTTAAGACAAAATCCTAACTTCTGTGAATACCAAAAGTAGTACGTTTAGGATTTTGTCTTAAATAAGTTCTGTGAATCGGGCCCCATGTTTTGCTCAACTATGTACCCAAACAACTATCAAGAAAGGTCACATGCTAGTTTGTCTTCTGGTACATAAACTAGGACTAGAGGATGTATCATTATTATCCCTCGGCGTGGTAGTCCACACTTGATTTTAAGCTTCCTATGTCGATACCATGACTAAGCCATACTCTTCTCAGCCATAATCTAGGGGTTTATGTCAACCATGGCTCAGCCGCGACTCATCTGACAAAGGAGGCTGATAGTCACTCGCCCATTTGTGACCTCAGTTTGCTTGTTGACTTGTATAGCTCCACGTTAACTAATGTCATCACTTAAGAGGCACCATTAGTGCTGTGTAAAGTAAGTACAAGCAAACATGAATGGTTTACTCCTGCTTTAGCTCAGATCAAAACACAGTAGGAAAGGGGAGCTACACAGGCAGGAGGATCCCATTAAGGACAATCTAGCTCACCTTGAATTAATGCAGAGATGCTATGAAGCAGTGATTCTCTAAGCCAAAATGGACAATACGCAGAACAAAATAGAGAAAAGGAACTTATCCAAACAACAATTGAAAATCCAATTGAGAGTCTTTTTGGATCCAAACTGCTAAGAAAACTATCTTCCTATCTCTAATAGGTGCCTCCTACAAAACCTATTGAAGGAGCAGCCGGTGCTCGGTGCACCTAGAGTGTAACAAAAATTGGCCTGGGAGTTTGGTTTGAGGCCCATCCTGGGCCCTACAACTGCCCTTGCAGATGGTCAGTCTTCAATTATGGACATTCAGTGAAAGAGAACAGTTCACTGTTGACGCTTCTCGACCACTGGCCGCACTCAACACCTGTAACAATTTTCTAATATTTTCCAAAACTGATGCTGTAGTGGAGGTGTAAAAAAAAACTAAGAAATGTTTAACCCTCTGTAGTGAAGTATTCCAGACCAAGGGTGTAGCCAAGATATATATTTATTTGTAGAAAAGATAGGTAAATAACAGGTGGGAGCCAGGGAAGCGATGTCTTCAATCTCAACAGCTAATCACAGAATGAATGTCCCACATAGAATCAACACATCATACCATTCTACATTCTGACTCGTGGACTTAAAGAAACATACGACATAACACATCCCCCCCCCTATACAATGAAAGAAAACAAATACAGAAGAAAAGAAACACAACAAAAAAAAACAAGGGCAATAGAAACAAGTCAATAAATTTACATAGCAAAGTCTTTAAGCCAACCAGGCAAAGCTCTAGTTCTTTTATCAGGTAAAACATCAACAACCTTGCTCTGAAGAGTATCACATACATCCGAACGAGTAGTTGTCTGAACATCAGAACTGCAACCTTCGCCCACTCCCCCCTCATTACACAAGGAAGAACTGGGTTGCCTGAAAATATTCTGTTCAGAAGCAGACACAGAATCATTAGCAAGTTGAGACTGTACATGACTATTCTCAAAATGATCTTCTACCCAATCAAAACTATTGACACTAGGATTAGAAAACACCTCTACACAATCTTGATCAGGATTCATGGCAATGTTTTTAAGATTCCACACCCTTCCATCGTCTAATCTTACTGAATTCCTTAAAACTTCAGCAACCCTACATGGTGGTTCAAAGCGACTCACGCCCTTAGGTACCTTAAAAGTTTTCTTAACTCTCACCCAATCTCCAACCTTGACAAGGACATCTTTAGTGTTATGATGACAATCATAAAACTCCTTGCTTCTATCATGAGTAGACACCAATTTATCCTTAACATCAACAGGAGACCAACTCGCTATTTTCCCATCAAAAAGCCACCCAGGGTTAAACTTACACCTCGCTGTTCTGCCTCTCATCATGGTGAACGGGGACATGCCAGTGCTGTTTTGCACAGTAACTCTATATGACCAAACTGCCTTCTGTACTTGCACCTTCCAATCTAGCTTACTATGCACAGAGGCCTGAATAACGCCTTTGATCACTCTGTTGAACCTTTCAACAGTGCCGTTCCCACTAGGGTTGTACAATGCTGTGGTCTTATGTTTAATACCACATTTGTCAAAATATTCCTTAGCCTGCTTGGACGTAAATTGGACACCATTGTCAGACAGCACACAAACAGGTAAACCCTCCACGATAAACATTTTATCTAAAAATTTAAGCACAGTCTGAGTGTCAACTCTCTCAACAAACTTGACAACTGGCCACTTGGAGAAAAGGTCAATAGCAACCAACCCATATTCTTTGGAGTCACCAATGGGTCCAATAATATCAATAGCAATGGTGTCCCAAGGAAAGTCCGGTATTAAACCATCACTCATTTTAGGCTTAAAGGTCCTAAGTGTCTTATCAGCGGACATGCAGACCTCACATTTCCTTACAAACTCCTCTATTGCGCTGTCAAAACCTGGCCACCAAAACATCCCCTTAACAACAGACTTGGTTCTCATAATTCCAAAATGCCGTACATGACAAAGTTGTAAAATTTTCCTTCTCAAGGACACAGGTGGAACGATTCTATCACCCCTAAAAAGCATACCATTCTCAGAGGACAACTCCATGCGGATCTGCCAAAAGGCATCCAACCCAGGAATATCTCTCTTCTTGGGCCAACCTTTGCAAATGTACTCTAAAACATTTTTCAAAACAACATCTTTTTCCTGTTCAGCCAACCATTCAATCTTACTTATGGCAGGTTCACCACAATCGTGTACCAATGCCACACAGTATTCACTCCAAGGATCATCATCGCATTCCTCTAGAGGAGGTGGAAGTCTAGATAAGCAATCAGCAATACGATTATCTTTTCCAGGTAGATAGACCATTTTATAAATGTACTCCTTCATCCTCATAGATAGTCTGGCTAACCTTGCCGACGCACCAGACATACCCTCACATGACAAGATACGGATCAATGGTTTATGATCAGTACGAATGATCACAGGCTTGCCCCAAACAAATGCTCGAAAATGTTCTAAAGCCCACGCACACGCAAGGGCTTCCCTCTCAATGATAGGGTACCTACTCTCAGCAGGGGAAAGAGCCCTAGATGCAAACAAGATTATTTTCTCTTTACCATCCAAATCACATTGTGATAACACAGCACCCAGGCCTTTGTCGCCTGCATCAGTGGTTAAAAGGCAGTCAATATTTGGGTCAAAACTGGCAAGTGCATTCACTTTTTGCAACTCGAACTTAACCAATTTAAACTCATCCTCACACAATTCATTCCACATAAACTTAGTGTTCTTCTTCAAAAGTGCACGTATGTTGAAAACTTTTGCAGCAAATTTTTTTATAAACTTGGCACAATACTCAGCCATGCCGAGAAACGCTTTTACTTCATCTTTTGAAACAGGTGCAGGAAATTTTACAATATTCTCTACTAATGCAGGTTTGGGTTTGACACCTTCTTCGCTTATAATGTGTCCCAAATATGAAACACTCCTCTGGCTGAATTTGCACTTGGATAACTCCACAGTCAGGCCTGCTGACTGTAGGGTTTCCAAAACTTGTTTTAATTTAGAATCATGACCCACTTTGTCTTTTGCCGCAACTAGAATGTCATCCTGAAAAAAGGAGATACTGTCCATGTCTCCGAACAACTTATGCATCAGCCGCTGGAAAACAGCGGCGGCTGAGGCCAACCCAAAAGGCATACGCCTGAATTGGTAGCAACCAAATGGCGTTATAAATGCCGTAAGATTCTTAGAATCGGGATCTAACATAACCTGGTGGTAAGCGGCAGAGAGATCAACCGTGGAGAACCACGTTGCACCCTTAAGGGAAGATACCATTTCGTTGATTTTGGGAAGGGGAAATTTCTCAACCACGATGTTATTGTTCAAGTGGCGCAAATCAATGCACAAACGGATTTTTCCATTGGGTTTCCGGGCAACCACAATCGGAGAAATCCATTCAGACGTCTCAATTTCCTCTATAATACCTTTAGCAAGCAATCCTTGAATCTCCTTCTTAACTTCTTCCCTTATCAATATAGGTATGGGTCTCACCTTGTGAACCTTAGGTTGTGCATCAGCCTTTAAAATAATTATATGTTCGAACCCCTTTAGAACACCAAGTTCATTGCTAAATACCTTAGGAAAGCTTTCTGACAATACTTCCCCCATCTTGCTGCAGTCATCCAAAATCAGTACTTTATCTTTTGAATTTGAGTCCAAAATAATGTGCAATTTTTTCTGGTCAAACCACCCCAAAACTGATGGTCCTACTTTTGCCACATACAACTTTCCTCTTGTAGACCTGCCTTTAAACAAAAAGACAAGCCATCTAAAACCAATCATACCAATACTATCTCCTGTATAACTGATTGGGCAAACATCAGGTGTATTCAATTGCTCACCAATCTTGTTCACAAATTTCTCCCTCCAAACCTCTTCGTTCACAATCGTGTATGGTGAACCGGAGTCTGCGTAAACACTTACAATCACTCCACCAAGAGATATTTCACAAATTGGTTTACCTTTTAAGGAATCCTCTGAAATGTTAATCACATAGTTCCCTCGAACATTCTTAACACAACATTCATCCTCAGTTTCTACTTCATCCATACTCTCTACATCTTCCTCATAAACGTACTTCACATTACTACGTCTGCGACACATTTTACTAAAGTGACCTAAAAGTCCACATATGCCACATTTTTTTTTTAACGCTGGACAGAGTCTACTAAAAGCTAGATGCTCTTTGCTATCACATCTGTAGCATCTTCTCTCCTCTATGCTCCTATTCTGAACCCTCGTAGGTTGGTTAGTCCATTTCCCTTGTTGTTGCTGTTGGCGAAAATTTTTACTAGGACCCTGAATTTTACAAATAGTTCCAGAAGTCTTGGACCAGTCTTTTTCAGTTTCTTTCACGACCGTAGCGCACCTCCCAGACATTTCAGACTTCCTCATGATGGCTACCACGTCATCTAGAGTTGCATCTCCATTAACCCAAAGACGATCTTGTAGGGCAGAGTTGTTGTTGTGCATCACTAGTTGATCACGTATTAGGTCATCATGTAAATTGTCAAATTTACAATCAATGGCAAGTTTTTTTAGGTCATCCATCCACTCATCCACAGTTTCTTCTTTAGTTTGTTCCCTTTGAAAGAATTTGTGTCTTATGACCCCAATACACACTTTGGGTGCAAAATATTTATCCATATTTTTGATAGTGTTCTCAAACTCGTCTAAATTGGGATCATCAGACTTACTCATCCTAGAAAAGGTTTTTAACCCAATAGGTCCTAAAGAATGTAGCAAAATTCTCTTTTTCTGTTCAGGTTTCATTTTCTTTGTTTCATCAACAGCTTCTAAATAATTAATGAAATATTCTTTCCACTCTATCCACTTAATATTGGGTTGAGTACCTTTAACCCAAAATGGTTCAGGAGAACTAATCGAAAAATTCTGTTGTGCCATGTCTCTGTCCTTATCAGCAGTGCTTACAATGCAGTCACCTTCTTCCATGCACTATAAAGCACATATGATATACAAATTCAATAAAAACAACCTTCTCCCGACTTCCTCACCTGTTGTAAAAGTCAAATCAAAAATAACTACCCTTTATTTACTTCACCTTAAATTCTTGACCGGAATGTACTTAGTGTATGATGTAATTATTCGTTTCCTTCGCGCTGTGAAATTTTACACACTGTTAAAGACTTTCTGTCCCAATGTCGAAATCCTTCGTAAAAAAGTAAATAATAATCTCCAAAATGGCCGCCACGTCGGGGTCACGCTGCGTGACCTGCATCCGACGTCAGTTTCCGTGCCTGCGTTGTGATGCGCTTTCAATCACAGTCGCGCATGCATAGTGACGCGCGTAGTCTTCTTCAAGCTTGCTGGCGCATGCAGACCGAACGATGAACACGGGTTGAAAAATGCAGGTAACCTGGTGACTCAACGGCCTCAAATCTCGAGTGATACCAGGCACAATAAGACAGCAAAACACAGCGTAGTCAGGACAACAGCGGTATATATAAAACGTAGTGTAACTCACAGCGTCAATTCTTTGCCGGTCCGTTTTTCATTAAAAAATAAATATTTTCTTCGTAATGCACAGTTATTTAGTATCCATCGTGTAGAACTCCAGTTTCCCTCGTCGCCAATTTGTAGTGAAGTATTCCAGACCAAGGGTGTAGCCAAGATATATATTTATTTGTAGAAAAGATAGGTAAATAACAGGTGGGAGCCAGGGAAGCGATGTCTTCAATCTCAACAGCTAATCACAGAGTGAATGTCCCACATAGAATCAACACATCATACCATTCTACATTCTGACTCGTGGACTTAAAGAAACATACGACATAACACCCTCCTATTAAAGAGATGACCCTCAATATATGATGCGAGTGATGCTTCTACAGCGAGTCTGACGACCTGTGCTGCCCACCACCTATGTGCATCTGACCATGTGGATGGCACACTATTGTATTTAAACTGTCATAGTCTCCACAGCAAGATTGCCTTTATTCACTTAATTGGCTTAATTATTCTTGAGTTAACAGATGAAAGCTTGTAGACTCAGCAGTTTGCTATATTTTGTATTGGCACTTCTGCAGCACACAGTAAGCCATATGTATGGCATTGAAGCGCATGGTGGTTCCACCTAGTTGGCTCCAAAAGGAAATTGCAAAGCGTGCGTTCAATTTATCTAAAAATACATTCTGGTTATACTATAATGTGACCTGAAGCAGTCACTCGAAGCTAGATTATTGTGCCTTGATGGTACTCCTTGACTCGCGAATGTCTGCAGAACACCACATACGGCAGCGGCAGAAGCTACAATGGACTTGGAAGGATTAGGAAGTGTGGCATAGCGCGGCAATAGAACCTGTACTGATATATGGGCTAAGAAACATGTGACAGTTGTTGGTTGTCTGAAATATAAATATATGTTTGAGGAAATGAGCGAAACGGTTACACCTTACTGCATTGTTTGACGCGATTGAAAAGATAATGAAGTTAATGATCAGATTCCCCCCAAGCTTTACAAGCTTTTGTGATCAAAACTACCATCATATTCTAAGATTTTATCAGTCTTTCTTTCTAATGGGTCAGGAGTACAAACAGAGTGAAGAGATCTGTACTCAGATGAGTGAGTCAAAATATATTAGAATCTGCTCAAATCTACATATTGACAATGAGTGTAACAGAGAATCCTCTTTAGAGTTCATTGATCAATTGCTTGTATATTAGGTCATAGGAAGTCATTCATCAGTGTGGATCCTGTGCAATGAAGCCGGGTACTTAAGTCCATATGGTGTGAGTGTGTTAAGGGATGTCGTTTTTGCAAAATGTTCTTTTTGTGACCAGAATTAACATTTTGTGCTTTCTTCCTAATATTTGGGCCTTTTTATAGGCACACAGAAATGGCTTAATCCAGCCATACTGAGGAAGGACAAAAACAAAAATATATCTTCCTTAAAGGGAATTTTGATTATTGTATATAAACCTGTGAGCTACTTCAGAAAAGGGTTATTTGGGGGCATCTGCCAAGAAAGAAAGATGTTGTTGGACCTGGTCCTTTTTGCAGGTTTATCCTCTGAAGTTTTGCCTTATGCCTCCTATTTTTCTGACACCTCCTTTTTGTTGGGCTTGGGACTCTGGGCACTGCTGATTAGTGGTGGCCAGCACGGCTTGCAAGTGGTGAGTGGGCAGGGAGAAACTGTGTGGCGGGGGGGGGGGGGGGGGTTGCGGGTTGCGGGGCACAATGTAAATTAAAAAATTGAAAAATACACTTACCTTGCCGCCGGGTTCCGTGTCTCTGCTCCTGCTCTCCTCCGACTTGGACTCCAGGAAGCACAGCCAGCTCTCCTGACCAATCACAATGCTGCAATGCAGCGTTGTGATTGGTCTGAGAGCCGTTGTTCGGTACTCAAACAGGGATTGGGGGCCTGGGCATGTTCTCCAGGCAGGCTGTAATGCAGCCTGCATGGAGAACAGGGAAAGTGTGCATGACTGTTTTGGGCGGCCATAGAGTGCCGGCCAAACTGTCATTGTGCAATTAGGAGGGTTCTACCACTCCTCCCCTGCTCTGCAGCCCTGCCCCGTCATGCAAAGCTGCCCCAGCAGGAGGACAAAATAAAATGATAATAGCATTACGAAACTGTCATTATTTTTTTTATCCTTTTTAGGGCGAGGCCTGCGCCACTTCGTCAGAAGTGGGCGGAGTTTCAAAGCCCTCTTGTAAGGGCTTGCAGAAAAGCAGTTGAAAAATGCCAGACATTCCATTATGCGCGAGAATTTTCATGGTGTTTTTGTGGCATATGCTTTGCAATAGGTCCTGGCAAGGCTGTGTTATAGTAAGGCAGCACGCCATAGGCCGTTGGAATTTATCAATGTAGACTTCCTGCATATACTGTGCGGTTACGCGCAGGGGAGCGCAATTAATTATCAATTACAGCTGTTAGGGGCCGCGGTAATGGAATCCAGATGTTCTGGGCGCGTTCACTAGTCTGCAGTGAGTGGCGCGCGTTCGTGTTTGTTCTGTGTTCTCCTTCTACCAAAGACATTACTCGCGTTTCCTCTTTTCATGCAGATCTGGTTTTCTTTACTGACTACAGCTGTGTTTATATAGACGGTGGCTTCAGTTGTGCAGCAGGTGCAGTGGCACCAGTGTGGTGTAGCTATCATTAGTGGAGCAGGGGCAGTGGCACCAGTGTGGTGTAGCTATTATTAGTGCAGCAGGTGCAGTGGTACCAGTGTGTGGTAGCTACCATTGTGCAGCAGGTGCAGTGGCACCAGTGTGGTGTAGCTATCATTAGTGCAGCAGGTGCAGTGGTACCAGTGTATGGTAGCTACCATTGTGCAGCAGGTGCAGTGGCACCAGTGTGGTGTAGCTATCATTAGTGCAGCAGGTGCAGTGGTACCAGTGTATGGTAGCTACCATTGTGCAGCAGGTGCAGTGGCACCAGTGTGGTGTAGCTATCATTAGTGGAGCAGGGGCAGTGGTCCCAGTGTGGTGTAGCTATTATTAGTGCAGCAGGTGCAGTGGTACCAGTGTGTGGTAGCTACTATTGGTGGAGCAGGTGCAGTGGTAGTGTTGCTTAGCTATGATTGTGCAGCAGGTGCAGTGGCATCAGTGTGTGGTAGCTGCCGTTGTGTAGCAGGTGCAGTGTTATCAGTGTTACTTAGCTATGATTGTGCAGCAGGTGCAGTGGCACCAGTGTGGCATAGCTATCATTGGTGCAGCATGTGCAGTGGTACCGGTGTGTGGTAGCTACCATTGGTGGAGCAGGTGCAGTGGTAGTGTTGCTTAGCTATGATTGTGCAGCAGGTGTAGTGGCACCAGTGTGTGGCGTAGTTACCATTCGTGGAGCAGGTGCGGTGTTATCAGTGTTACTTAGCTATGATTGCGCAGCAGGTGTAGTACCACCAGTGTGGCATAGCTACCATTGTGCAGCAGGTGCAGTGGCACCAGTGTGGCATAGCTACACTTGTGCAGCAGGTGCAGTTGCACCAGTGTGGCATAGCTACCCGTGTGCAGGAGGTGCACTGGCACCAGTGTGGTGTAGCGCCTCATGCGAAGTTACTCCTGTTGGCGCTTTATATACAATTTCTCCCTCAAAGATATAAGCTAGTCAAAAAGCAAACAAAAAAGCAAACAAAAGTCTCCCTCTGCCTTCCCGAACACGCCCAGCAGCTGGTTTCTCCTCCGTCCCCCAATCAACCCCCTCCCTGCTTGATTAATGGCTTTGCATTTGCACGGGATAGCAGTAAACATGCCCGAGGCACCAGCAGAGGCCAAGCCACACAGAGACATTCTCCTTCAGTGTTGTTTCCCCTGGGAGCAGAGTAATTTTACGCTCAACTCCAAACCTACAAAAGGTTGTACTTTTTTCAAATTATTAATAAATACTACCCTAAACAGTAATGTTTGTGGGGTAAAAATGTAACGTCACTATGTTCATCTCAGTATTTCACCCTATTAGCATTATGTTGGGGGTTTAAGCCGATGTAAGTATTTATTTTTTTCTAAAATACTTCGATAGTCAGACACAACATAAAGGAGTGTTTGTATTATTTTGTTTGCACTACATTTTCTGTCAGTATATTTGCCGTCGATTGCACCATGCTGCCAGCATGAGAACATACGTGCAGGCAATTGAACCACGCTGCTAGCATGACAACATATGTACAGGCAACCCCCCCCCCCTCCCCGTCCCATCTTGATGCTCCATGTGCAATTGGTTACACTCTGCGCCTTCCTGACAATGCACAGGCAGCCAGTTTCACTCCAAGCCATTCTGACAATGCAAATGCAGTTGATTCCATCCTGACAATGTTCGTGCAGTCAGTTGCACCCCGGTGCCAAACTAACAATGCACGTGCAGTCAGTTTCACTCTGTGCCATACTGACAATGCATGTGCGGGTGGTTCCACCCTGTGCCATCCTGACAATCCACGTGCCATCTGTTCCATCCCAGTGCTATACTAACATGCAGTTGGTTTCTTCCACCCTGTGCCATCCTGACAATCGAGGTGCAGCTGGTTCAATCCTGGGGCTATTATTACAATGCACATGCAGTTAGTTGCACACAATGCCATATTGACAATGCATGCACAGTCACTTTCACTCTGTGCCATACTGACAATGCACGTGCAGTTGGTTCCACCCCTTGGCATTCCGACAACGTGCGCGTAGTCTGAGTCTGACAGTGCACCACTTCCAACCAATAGAGTTGGAAAAGAGCAAGCTGTCAGACTCCACGCTGCAGGATCCGGTCGTTGTACATATAACTCCACCTCCCGACCTCACCAACACACGGTTACTGAAAACACCGTGTGTTCGAGGGATAGGGCGAGGGAAAACAAAGGAACAAAACAAGGAGGGGACGGAAAGGGACAGCAGGGAAGGGATGGCTGAAAGACAAGAACACAATTGTACAGGTTACCACTGATCACAAGGGAACACCTACTCTCATTTCAATCTCACTAAGTAGACTAAAAAGGTCACCTTTTCAGAATGCCTTGTCTTCCTCCTCCTTCCCGTGTTGTGAATATGACTAAACCGAACAGCGAGTCCCTATGGAACAATAAAAACAATTACACTCTTACTTCACATGAACACATGCACCAATTTCGCTCTGCTGTGGTTATACGTACCCTGCCTAGTAAATGTTCCGTGCCCAAAATATAAACGTGTTACTTAGAGTGAACTTCACCCTTAAATCAAAAAACAAACGTCAAGTGTTTGGCAGTGAAAAATGTTCCAGGTTAAAAGCACCAATATATTCCAATTGTAGACACGGTAAGACGTAGCTTCCTACTACCGTCTCCCGCTCTAAGCCTGCTCCTTTACCAACAACTCCAAACACGGCAAGGTGTAGAAAACTCACTACCTTCCGCTTTGGCGCTTGACGTGTTAGACACTAGTGCCTTTCTTCGTAGCGGTGGTGCTCAGAACAATAGAGCCCCCCGAACACCCCGCTCTCTCTTTACTTCAACAATAAGGCGTTGTTACAGGGCGCCGCCGCGCCTGTAATCTTCTCTGAGTTTTTTACACTGGCAGACTAAATTTAAGTACAAAGTTTCTCCACATACGCTACGCGTTAAAGGCACGCTAAGCATATGTTACTCACGGCACTTGCAAATGGTCTCCTTCTTGGATGTCTATACTTTCCTTATCGCCACGAAAGTACTTTGGCTGCTAACTCCCCTCGGAGGTCCGATGATTGCAATGCGCTTCACAACGCGCTACTCGGATTTCCAAGTTCAAACTTCAAAGCGCGGTTTCGTTTTTTCCTCTCGCCGTCTTCACGGAGATAAATGCCAAAATCAGGCTTCTCCCTGCTCGAATTCCAGAACAAACGAGCCGCTGCTATTAACCACGGAAATCACCAAACAAACACTGCGAGTACAAAATCACGAACAAGGGGGGAATGGTCCTCCCTGCCTTTATAGAACCACGCCCCTTCTAAGGATTCTGGGAGATGTAGTTCGAAGATATGGTAGGCGCTTTTGGAGGATCCTGGCAGTATGTCCCCGTCCCTAGCGCCTTCTAGGGCCCGGCTTAGCAAGACAACTTTGACTAAAAGACAGCACCTTCTCAGGAGCAGGCACCTCGGAACATCCCACCCCTTGCAGGTACTCCTCCTTGACCTTGTTCAAACATCCCTGCACCCCATTGCGAGCCTTCTGCAATATGAATACCTTTTCCTTAACTAATGGCTGAGAATGGAGATCAAAAGGAAGATCAACCGGCAAAGTGTTTACATCAATTCCGGAATTAGCTAGAGAGGGGAACCTTCCAGGGGAACTAAGCCACGCATTCTTACTGGACCTCTCCGCCCTCCATATGCAATTAACCTTCCCTGTAGGAATGATAGACTGTTGATCATCCACTCCCTCCTTGATTGGCAGTATCTGTCGGGTGAATGTGTCTGTCTTCTGACTACTTGACTCAGTGCGGACTGTGACCACCTCTTTCTTTGCCAAAGTGGCCACCCTGAACTGACATGCGACTACCTCTAAAGGTGAGGATGCATAAGACACCAGATGTTCCTGACAATACCCAGACAAAAAATGTACTGTTCGAGTTCTCCAGTCTATAGAAGGGTTGTGGTACGTAAACCACGGCATCCCCAATATGATCTCGTATTGAGGAGCTTCTATGATGTTCAATGTTATCTTTTCCACATGTCTCCCTTCTGACACATCCATTGACAGCATTACCTCAGCTGTCTTCTCAACTATTAGACCCGATTTTATAGGCTGTCCATCTACTGCCAAGACCTCCTCTGGTATATCTCTAGGTACTCTGGGTATAGCTAAGCGAGACACCAACCCATTATCAATAAAATTTCCTGTGGCTCCTGTGTCCAACATAACCCTAACTTGATGACTTTTTTGCTCATACTCTAAGGACATGTTAAGAACCAGGTGTGACTCATTCACTCCTATACCAGGTGAAGATAGGGAAGTGAGTCTCCAATTAGGTATCTCTTTCTCTCGGGATGAAGGTGCTACCACATTGTCTGTCTCCCTTCCCATAGTGGAAACAGCTATTCTTTTATTCTTGTTCCAACTAGAGGGGTTATGGGGCTTAGAAGGGCATTCACGCACGTAATGCCCTTTTTTGCCACAGTACATACAAAGACCGTGTACTCTTCTGCTTTCTTTCTCCTCATTGGACAGAGGGGATCTAATAGCTCCTATTTCCATAGGTTCTGCCCCTTCTTCCGATGCCTCTAGAACTCTAGGAGGGGAACTCACTATACTATTGTAACCCCTGTCCCATTTTCTTCTATCCCCACTCAGCTCAGTCAGCCTACCATCCAATCTCAGGACCAAATTCACCATATCTACACAAGTGTTGGGTTGTGGATCTATGTATGCCACAGCGTTCTTCAATTCCTCCCTCAAACCCTGATAAAATAGGGACATTCTTTTGCCTTCGGGCCATTCAGTCTCTGCAATCAAACGGTTGAACGTGGTTAAATAAGTAATCAAGTCACTCCTACCCTGACGCAGGGACAATAACTCCTTATCTGCGCTGAAATTAGTGGCCCTTCTGTCAAAAACTTTCTCAAATTCGTCCCTGAACGCTGTCCAGTTGGACAACATGGCATCATCTCTTTTTACCAGAGGGACTGCCCAATTGGCCGCGTCCCCCACTAGATAAGAGATAGCAAACGCCACCCTGGAATGGTTCGTAGGGAAGGAGGCTGGTTTACAAGAGAAATGGAGCATGATTTGTGTCATGAAAGCTTGTGTTTTACTAGGGTTCCCCCATATCGTTCTGGGGTCGCTAAAGGAATAGGGGGTGGCACAGTAACCTGAATCTGAGAAGGACCTGAGGAAAAAGGGTTTTTTGATAACTGTTCAACCCTATTCTTAAGAAGTACAGCCTCCGCTTTGGACGCTGCCAATTCTTGTTGAACCACAACCAAAGCCCTCAATACATCATCTAAGGTGGCCATATGTACCCCAACCGGACCAGGCAGAATGGAATTCGTGGGTTCGTGATTCTGTCAGACTCCACTCTGCAGGATCCGGTCGTTGTACATATAACTCCACCTCCCGACCTCACCAACACACGGTTACTGAAAACACCGTGTGTTCGAGGGATAGGGCGAGGGAAAACAAAGGAACAAAACAAGGAGGGGACGGAAAGGGACAGCAGGGAAGGGATGGCTGAAAGACAAGAACACAATTGTACAGGTTACCACTGATCACAAGGGAACACCTACTCTCATTTCAATCTCACTAAGTAGACTAAAAAGGTCACCTTTTCAGAATGCCTTGTCTTCCTCCTCCTTCCCGTGTTGTGAATATGACTAAACCGAACAGCGAGTCCCTATGGAACAATAAAAACAATTACACTCTTACTTCACATGAACACATGCACCAATTTCGCTCTGCTGTGGTTATACGTACCCTGCCTAGTAAATGTTCCGTGCCCAAAATATAAACGTGTTACTTAGAGTGAACTCCACCCTTAAATCAAAAAACAAACGTCAAGTGTTTGGCAGTGAAAAATGTTCCAGGTTAAAAGCACCAATATATTCCAATTGTAGACACGGTAAGACGTAGCTTCCTACTACCGTCTCCCGCTCTAAGCCTGCTCCTTTACCAACAACTCCAAACACGGCAAGGTGTAGAAAACCCACTACCTTCCGCTTTGGCGCTTGACGTGTTAGACACTAGTGCCTTTCTTCGTAGCGGTGGTGCTCAGAACAATAGAGCCCCCCGAACACCCCGCTCTCTCTTTACTTCAACAATAAGGCGTTGTTACAGGGCGCCGCCGCGCCTGTAATCGTCTCTGAGTTCTTTACACTGGCAGACTAAATTTAAGTACAAAGTTTCTCCACATACGCTACGCGTTAAAGGCACGCTAAGCATATGTTACTCACGGCACTTGCAAATGGTCTCCTTCTTGGATGTCTATACTTTCCTTATCGCCACGAAAGTACTTTGGCTGCTAACTCCCCTCGGAGGTCCGATGATTGCAATGCGCTTCACAACGCGCTACTCGGATTTCCAAGTTCAAACTTCAAAGCGCGGTTTCGTTTTTTCCTCTCGCCGTCTTCACGGAGATAAATGCCAAAATCAGGCTTCTCCCTGCTCGAATTCCAGAACAAACGAGCCGCTGCTATTAACCACGGAAATCACCAAACAAACACTGCGAGTACAAAATCACGAACAAGGGGGGAATGGTCCTCCCTGCCTTTATAGAACCACGCCCCTTCTAAGGATTCTGGGAGATGTAGTTCGAAGATATGGTAGGCGCTTTTGGAGGATCCTGACACAAGCCAGTCTTATTTTTACACTTTCGACATTGCCCCTGTATTCTACGAAAGACCCAATATTCAGTTTGTGTACAAGAATTTGAATGGTTGACTAGGCCTAATGGCTCAGTGAGTTGAACGACTGCCGAAAACAAACGCATTGATGTGGAAATCATGAATTCGAATACCGGCAAGACTCGCACCGCCCCCACAGCAATGCCAAGAGCTTTCCCAGCGCGCGCCACTCTCTCTCTGTTGCCACACGCATTAGTAGGCAGCCCACCTCCTTTCCCATTGCTCACTGGTTGTTTTTACTTCCTTAATTGTAGTTGCTGCACGCCCGTTATCCTTGGCGCCGGCTTTGTTTACCCAACCATTAACTCTGTGACCATTCGTTGGACTCACAATACTTCACACCGTAAACAGCATCACTCAGCACCACTCAACAACACAGCATCACTCAATGCCACAGCATCACCCAACGCCACAGATTCACTCAGCACAACTGAATGCCACAGCACCCTTCAACGCCACAACACCACTCAACGCCACAACACCACTCAACGCCACAGCATCACTCCATGCCACAGCATCACTCCATGCGACAGCATTACTCCATGCCACAGCATTACTCAATGCCACAGCACCACTCAACGCAACAGCACCACTCAACGCCACAGCACCACTCAACGCCACATCACCACTCAACGCCACAGCATCACTCAGTACCATTCAACGCCACAGCACCATTCAATGCCACAGAACCACTCAATGCCACAGCACCACTCAACGCCACAGCACCTATCAACGCCACAGCACCACTCAGCACCACTCAACGCCACAGCACCATTGAATACCACAGCATCACTCAGCACCACTGAATCCAACAGCATCGCTCAACGCCACAGCATCACTCAACGCCACAGCATCACTCAACGCCACAGCATCACTCAACGCCACAGCATCGCTCAGCACCAATGAATGCCACATCACCCCTCAATGCCACAGCACCAATCTATGCCACAGCACCACTCTGTGCCACAGCACCACTCTCTGCCACAGCACCATTCAGAGCACAGCACCACTCAGCGCACAGCATCACTCTATGCCACAGCATCACTCAATGCCACAGCATCACTCAGCGCCACAGATTCACTCAGCACCACTGAATGGCACAGCACCCCTCAACGCCACAACATCACTCAACGCCACAGAACCACTCAACGCCACTGAATGCCACAGCACCCCTCAATGCCACAGCACCCCTCAATGCCACAGCACCACTCTATGCCACAGCACCACTCTATGCCACAGCACCACTCAGTGCACAGCACCACTCAGTGCACAGCACCACTCAGCGCACAGCATCCCTCAATGTCACAGCATTCCTCAACGCCACAGCATTCCTCAATGCCACAGCATTCCTCAATGCCACAGCATCCCTCAATGCCACAGCATCCCTCAACGCCACAGCATCCCTCAACGCCACAGCATCCCTCAATGCCACAGCATCCCTCAATGCCACAGCATCCCTCAATGCCACAGCATCCCTCAACGCTACAGCATCCCTCAACGCCACAGCATCCCTCAACGCCACAGCATCACTCAACGCCACAGCATCACTCAACGCCACAGCATCACTCAACACGACAGCATCACTCAACACGACAGCATCACTCCACGCAACAGCATCACTCAACGCCACAGCACCACTCAACGCCACAGCATCACTCAGCACCACTGAAGACCACAGCATCACTCAGCACCACTGAAGGCCAAAGCATCACTCAGCACCACTCAAGGCCACAGCACCACTCAGCACCACTCAAGGCCACAGCACCACTCAATGCCAGAGCATCACTCTGTGCAACCATTCAACAACAACTGGTTCTAATATGTTCTCTCAATGTTTCAAGCTTTATTACAAATGTCACAAAAAGATGTTAATATTTCACTTCTGTTGTTGGATTTTCATCACAATAAAATGCACTGAACATAATCTTCACAAAAGTTATTTACAAAAGTTTAAGCTATTGCCATTATAAATTACAATAAGTTTTAATTAAGTATTAATTATTTAAAAAATAAAAGTCATTGTTATTTGTAATATTAATACATCTAAGTCATGTAAATACAACACCTATTGCATTACAAATGCTATAGGTGTCACGTTTGCGAAAGTTAAAACTATTGGCATTGTAAATGCCAAAGCTATTAATTTCGCTATTTTCAAAACCAACACATAAATAAAATATTTGTCATTTACAAGACCAATAGCTCAAACATTCCTAATGCGAGACCTATTGCATTGCAAATGCTTGTTCTTAAGTTAGTTCTGTGAATCGGGCCCAATGCAATTTGAGACACAGGGTAGTTAATTGGTTTGCCCAGAATGAATAAGTTAAGTGCAAAGTCAGGTTAGTTAAAAGTTTCCAACTCATTTTGCCACTAGACCCCCTCTCCAGATTCAAAGCGTTAGTGGGGTGCAGGCGGTGTTGGGGGCGAGTTTGTCGACAGGGTCAGGCAGAGGAAACTATCGGAGATACTAAACTGCCCCACCCCAGCTGAGAAAGCCTCCTCAAGGTCAGTTTTCGCCTTGGAGTTTGGTTTTCAGAGCCTAGGATTTTGATTGGAATGTGGTTCCTAATGCTCCTTGTTTGTGTCAATTGTAATTTTTATTCAGCCTGTGGAATGCCGGGTGTTGTTTCCATAAGATGTATTTTGTTCACCACCATAAACCCATAAGCTTCAGCTGGATTGAGTCCAAAACAATTGTAACTGGTCATTGAAATAATCAGAAGTGAAATACTTACCTTTACTTGGAGCAACTTAAAATCTCTGGACCACGTGGTCACAAATACACTAGAAATAAACTTGTTTTAGAAAGTTACCACCTACTCACAGTTTATCTGAAACTCTATTTCGTGATTTTTTTTAACTCTGATAGTGGCGCCCAACGGGTACAAGTGCCCGATAGTACTAAGGACCCACAAGGGTACTTCAAACATATGCTGCTTAAAACAGTACATTGGATCCTGAGGGCTGACCGAA